>NC_084847.1:2659866-2989450 GCF_033115175.1 Lepus europaeus
CAGGGGACGGCGTCTGATGAGACACAGGAACCCCCCACCCACTGGGTCCCGGGGGCCTGGGCTCAGGGGACGGCGTCTGATGAGACACAGGAACCCCCCACCCACTGGGTCCCGGGGCCTGGGCTCAGGGGACGGCGTCTGATGAGACACAGGAACCCCCCACCCACTGGGTCCCGGGGGCCTGGGCTCAGGGGACGGCGTCTATGGAAACACAGGAACCCCCCACCCACTGGGTCCCGGGGCCTGGGCTCAGGGGACGGCGTCTGATGAGACACAGGAACCCCCCACCCACTGGGTCCCGGGGCCTGGGCTCAGGGGACGGCGTCTAAGGAAACACAGGAACCCCCCACCCACTGGGTCCCGGGGGCCTGGGCTCAGGGGACGGCGTCTATGGAAACACAGGAACCCTCCACCCACTGGGTCCCGGGGGCCTGGGCTCAGGGGACGGCGTCTAAGGAAACACAGGAACCCCCCACCCACTGGGTCCCGGGGGCCTGGGCTCAGGGGACGGCGTCTAAGGAAACACAGGAACCCTCCACCCACTGGGTCCCGGGGGCCTGGGCTCATGGGACGGCGTCTATGGAAACACAGGAACCCTCCACCCACTGGGTCCCGGGGGCCTGGGCTCAGGAGATGGCGTCTGATGAAACACAGGAACCCTCCACCCACTGGGTCCCGGGGGCCTGGGCTCAGGGGACGGCGTCTGATGAGACACAGGAACCCCCCACCCACTGGGTCCCGGGGGCCTGGGCTCAGGGGACGGCGTCTGATGAGACACAGGAACCCCCCACCCACTGGGTCCCGGGGCCTGGGCTCAGGGGACGGCGTCTGATGAGACACAGGAACCCCCCACCCACTGGGTCCCGGGGGCCTGGGCTCAGGGGACGGCGTCTATGGAAACACAGGAACCCCCCACCCACTGGGTCCCGGGGCCTGGGCTCAGGGGACGGCGTCTGATGAGACACAGGAACCCCCCACCCACTGGGTCCCGGGGCCTGGGCTCAGGGGACGGCGTCTGATGAGACACAGGAACCCCCCACCCACTGGGTCCCGGGGGCCTGGGCTCAGGGGACGGCGTCTATGGAAACACAGGAACCCCCCACCCACTGGGTCCCGGGGGCCTGGGCTCAGGGGACGGCGTCTAAGGAAACACAGGAACCCCCACCCACTGGGTCCCGGGGGCCTGGGCTCAGGGGACGGCGTCTGATGAGACACAGGAACCCCCCACCCACTGGGTCCCGGGGGGCCTGGGCTCAGGGGACGTCGTCTGATGAGACACAGGAACCCTCCACCCACTGGGTCCCGGGGGGCCTGGGCTCAGGGGACGGCGTCTGATGAGACACAGGAACCCCCCACCCACTGGGTCCCGGGGGGCCTGGGCTCAGGGGACGGCGTCTAAGGAAACACAGGAACCCTCCACCCACTGGGTCCCGGGGGCCTGGGCTCAGGGGATGGCGTCTGATGAGACACAGGAACCCCCCACCCACTGGGTCCCGGGGGCCTGGGCTCAGGAGATGGCGTCTGATGAAACACAGGAACCCTCCACCCACTGGGTCCCGGGGGCCTGGGCTCAGGGGACGGCGTCTGATGAGACACAGGAACCCCCCACCCACTGGGTCCCGGGGGCCTGGGCTCAGGGGACGGCGTCTGATGAGACACAGGAACCCCCCACCCACTGGGTCCCGGGGCCTGGGCTCAGGGGACGGCGTCTGATGAGACACAGGAACCCCCCACCCACTGGGTCCCGGGGGCCTGGGCTCAGGGGACGGCGTCTATGGAAACACAGGAACCCCCCACCCACTGGGTCCCGGGGCCTGGGCTCAGGGGACGGCGTCTGATGAGACACAGGAACCCCCCACCCACTGGGTCCCGGGGCCTGGGCTCAGGGGACGGCGTCTAAGGAAACACAGGAACCCCCCACCCACTGGGTCCCGGGGGCCTGGGCTCAGGGGACGGCGTCTATGGAAACACAGGAACCCTCCACCCACTGGGTCCCGGGGGCCTGGGCTCAGGGGACGGCGTCTAAGGAAACACAGGAACCCCCCACCCACTGGGTCCCGGGGGCCTGGGCTCAGGGGACGGCGTCTAAGGAAACACAGGAACCCTCCACCCACTGGGTCCCGGGGGCCTGGGCTCATGGGACGGCGTCTATGGAAACACAGGAACCCTCCACCCACTGGGTCCCGGGGGCCTGGGCTCATGGGACGGCGTCTATGGAAACACAGGAACCCTCCACCCACTGGGTCCCGGGGGCCTGGGCTCATGGGACGGCGTCTATGGAAACACAGGAACCCTCCACCCACTGGGTCCCGGGGGCCTGGGCTCAGGGGACGGCGTCTGATGAGACACAGGAACCCTCCACCCACTGGGTCCTGGGGGGCCTGGGCTCAGGGGACGGCGTCTGATGAGACACAGGAACCCCCCACCCACTGGGTTCCCGGGGGCCTGGGCTCAGGGGACGGCGTCTGATGAGACACAGGAACCCCCCACCCACTGGGTCCCGGGGGCCTGGGCTCAGGGGACGGTGTCTAAGGAAACACAGGAACCCCCCACCCACTGGGTCCCGGGGGCCTGGGCTCAGGGGACGGCGTCTATGGAAACACAGGAACCCTCCACCCACTGGGTCCCGGGGGCCTGGGCTCAGGGGACGGTGTCTAAGGAAACACAGGAACCCCCCACCCACTGGGTCCCGGGGGCCTGGGCTCAGGGGACGGCGTCTATGGAAACACAGGAACCCTCCACCCACTGGGTCCCGGGGGCCTGGGCTCATGGGACGGCGTCTGATGAGACACAGGAACCCCCCACCCACTGGGTCCCGGGGGCCTGGGCTCAGGGGACGGTGTCTGATGAGACACAGGAACCCCCCACCCACTGGGTCCCGGGGGCCTGGGCTCAGGGGACGGCGTCTAAGGAAACACAGGAACCCTCCACCCACTGGGTCCCGGGGGCCTGGGCTCAGGGGACGGCGTCTGATGAGACACAGGAACCCTCCACCCACTGGGTCCTGGGGGGCCTGGGCTCAGGGGACGGCGTCTAAGGAAACACAGGAACCCCCCACCCACTGGGTCCCGGGGGCCTGGGCTCAGGGGACGGCGTCTATGGAAACACAGGAACCCTCCACCCACTGGGTCCCGGGGGCCTGGGCTCAGGGGACGGTGTCTAAGGAAACACAGGAACCCCCCACCCACTGGGTCCCGGGGGCCTGGGCTCAGGGGACGGCGTCTATGGAAACACAGGAACCCTCCACCCACTGGGTCCCGGGGGCCTGGGCTCATGGGACGGCGTCTGATGAGACACAGGAACCCTCCACCCACTGGGTCCTGGGGGGCCTGGGCTCAGGGGACGGCGTCTGATGAGACACAGGAACCCCCCACCCACTGGGTTCCCGGGGGCCTGGGCTCAGGGGACGGCGTCTGATGAGACACAGGAACCCCCCACCCACTGGGTCCCGGGGGCCTGGGCTCAGGGGACGGTGTCTAAGGAAACACAGGAACCCCCCACCCACTGGGTCCCGGGGGCCTGGGCTCAGGGGACGGCGTCTAAGGAAACACAGGAACCCTCCACCCACTGGGTCCCGGGGGCCTGGGCTCAGGGCGCCTCCAGGGCTGCTGACACCTTGCTGGGGGTATGCAGAGCCCACCACGCTGCTGAAGGCAAAGGAGAAGCCAGGAGAGGAGGAGGACGCCAGGCCCCGCCCTGTCCCTCAGGCATGGGACCTGCAGCGGCTCACCTTGCACCCGGGCCTCGTCGGAGAAGGCCTTGCAGTCCGGCTTGAGGTGCAGGATTATCTTGGTGCCAGTTTTGACTCCTGATGCTTCAGCGACTTCAAACACTCCAGAGCTGTGACACAGCAGAGAAGCACCAGGCCCCCGAGTCACTGCTTCCATACTCGCCTGGGGGCCGCCCAGCCTCTTTCCCTCAGGATCCCACAGGCAGACCCCCAGCCCCTGAGTGGACATCAGGACAGTGACTGGGAGCCGAGCGGTGCAGAGCCTCGAGGCTCCCTCGAGGGTCCCGCCTGGGCTTATGTAAGCGGAAGACAGGTGCAGGACGAAGGCAGGGCCTGGCGCAGCTCCAAATCAGACCCAGGCACCTGAGGGACAGGCTGACCTGTCCTGAGACCCTGGCAAAGGCCAGGTGCACCCTCAGGAGAGCAGAAAACCAGCGCAGGTGCAGGCCGAGGGGAAGTACCTCCCTGTATCCTTGGCCCACGCAAACTGAGCACAAAGCTCACTGAACTCACGGAAATGTTATTTTTTTTTTTTTCTGAGGGAGCCGAGAGGCTCTGCTCTGGCCAGGATGCCTCCCGCTGGGAAAGCGCACACAGCAATGCAGTTTGGGGACATCGAGGAAGTGCCGGCACCTGGCTCCAGCACCGTTCCCAGGCAGGACCACCTGGCCGAGCCCCTGTAGGACTGCCTGGTACAAAGCAGGTGTAAGGGGAGGGAGCCCAGAGAAGCGGTGCTCCCACCCCCATGGCAGCGGCTCCCTGCTCTCCCCAGGACACAGACCCAGGGCCTCAGATCTCACGCGGGGGTGTTGGGGTGGGGCCAGAATGAGCTCCCACAGCACGGGCCTCGAGGCGGCCTGCAGAGCAGCCCCAGCACCCCGTGCACGTGTGCATTTTCTGGGAACGTTTCAGTCTTTCACACTCAGGAGTAATTTCCAATTCGCCCACCAGGGGACATGGGGGACGCTGTGGGAAGTGGGCCTGTCCCTCCCTGACTCACCCATCAGAAAGCCACTGGTAACCTTGGCTCCCTGGGGCCGCTGAGCGAGAATAGACCTCAACTCGGTCAGCCACCATGAAGGCCGAGTAGAAGCCCACTCCGAACTGGCCGATGATCCTGCTGCTGGCCTCCGCCTGGCTCTGCAATGCTTCCAGAAAGGCCTGTGATGGCAGAAGCTGGTCAGAGGGTCCCCTGGGAGCTGACAGGTGGGCCCCCAGCACCTGCTCGTCTCAGCTGATCCTGAGGTCAACCACTGGGGACCTTTCTCACCCCCTGTACACATGGAGAACCAAGTCCAGAGAGGGGAAGCAGCCTACCCAGATGCCCCGTGGGGTGGCCCAGGGAAGGGGCTGTGCTACCTGGCCTTGCCTGGCAGGCCCAAGGTGCAGGGAGGAGCCCCCAGAGCCTGGCTTCATCATCCTGCCTCCGTGACGCCAAGCATTGTGGGAAAACAGCCTCACCAGGCGCAGTCGCCCCTCAGCACCCCCGGGAGACTGGTTCTGGGCGCACTCAGGACTCCAAAACCCATGGTGAAGTCCCTACACGAAACGGCACGGTGCCTGTGCAGAGCCCGCGGCGAGCCCCTGAGCTTCCTCGCTAAGCTGCTGTCTAGTGGCCGACGGCGCTGTGCGGGGACCAACGACACAAAGTCAGCTCTGCCGACGTTCAGTGCCCGTGTGCTCTTGCCTCAGGTATTCTGGATCCCCGGCTGGTGGGCTGGTGGGCTCGTGGACGTGGACCCCACAGTCTGCCCGTGCTGCTGTCTAGCACTGCAGGGCATGCAGGGATACTAATGCGAAGTCACCACCGCCCGAGACTAAGGCCAAGTAAGCACAGACGTCGGGACCCGCTGGGCCCCACGGGGCCCCGCTGACCCCAAGTGGCCTCTGAGCACCTGAGTGTGGCTGAGAAACCGAACGTCGGATTTTATTTCACTTTAATGCTTTAAATTTAAGATGCCATGGGGCCAGTACTGTGGCGTGCTGGGTAAAGCTGCCACCTGCAGTGCCGGCATCCCATATGGGCGCCGGTTTGAGTCCTGGCTGTTCCACTTCCGATCAAACTCTGCTGTGGCCTGGGAAAGCAGAAGATGGCCCACGTCCTTGGGCCCCTGCACCTGAGTGGGAGACCCGGAGGCTCCTGGCTTTGGATCAGCACAGCTCTAGCTGTTACAGCCAACTGGGGAGTGAACCAGCAGATGGAAGACCTCTCTCTCTCTCTCTCTCTCTCTGCCTCTCCTTCTCTCTGTGTATAACTGTGACTTTCAAATAAATAAACCAATCTTTAAAAAACAAAAACAAAAACAAAAAGAGGACGCCACGCAGAGCCAGGCTATTGCACAGAGCAGCCAGGCCATCCTGGCGGGAATCGCCGTGGTGGGGGTCCCGGCTGAGGTCTTCCCTTGAGAGGATCAGGCTGGACCCACAACTGTCCTGCACACACGAGGCCCCCAGAGCCACACAGAAAATTGCCAGTCACCGAGGGAGGCGCTAAGGGCCACACGGCCTCTGCCCTGGGGTGGAAGAAGACGGGCGTCCGTCCACTGGTCTCCCCCAGGGTGGCAGTCACGCCAGAGGCTGCTTCGGGCCTGCAGGGCGGCTCTGATAAGAACCATGACAGGTACAGACCTCCTGGGCAGGGCTCATGACTGACCGAGGGTCCAGGAGATTTGGCTCCGCCCACCTCCCCGACCGCACAGCTCAGGGAGCGGATGAGGAAGGGCTGCACAGAAAGGCAGCGGGGGGCACGGGGGCAGGATGGCGCGCTCTGGACTCTGACCCTACTGCCCACCCGGTCCCAGCTGGACAGAGCCGCCCCGCGCCATCCTCTGTAACAGGACAACCGCGGGACTGCCTTGAGGTCCCGTGACCGGCAACCAAAGCAGGCTCCAAGTGCTGCCCACAGCCAGGCGTCCCTGCCAGGGAGCAGTGAGGCAGGGCCACGCTTACCTTCGACCCCGACCTGGCGATGGTCCCCAGGTTGGACACCAGCTCCTCCCGGGTCATCCCGATGCCGGAGTCCTGAGGAGAGAGACCAAGTGGCGCGCTTGGCCGGGGGCCAAGCACGTATCGGATGCGAGCTCCTCTTTAGGGTGTGCAGAGAGCTCTCACAACCCAGTATGAAGAACGCGAACAACTGGATTAAAAAAGCAGAGTACGTGCACCGTTCACAAGGAAGGAAGCAAGCGGCCAGGAGCACAAGCCAGATGCCACTGCCCTCATCACCAGGAGACGCGAGCCAAGTCCACGAGTCCAGTGCACGCCGCCGGGACGGGCCCTCACTGCTCCAGCCCAGCTCCTGCAGAGGGGGCGCCTCCGCGCTGTGCCTCCCCCACAAGCCAACACCCACGGTCACAAGGAAAACACGAGACAAATCCCAAAGGAGGGACATCCCGCAAAACCCCTGCCCAGGCCCTCAACACTGCCCACAGCGTCAAAAACCAGGAAAATCGCGAAACCTCCACAGCCACGGGGAGTCAGGGAGTCGAGACGACTGGGGTAGTGGGCCAGACGGATGCACTCCTGGGACAGGACAAAGACGGTGGGGAGAAGCGAGGGAACCAGGCACACCACAGGCCTTGGGACTGGCTCACGCGTCACCACAGAACCAAGATTTTAACCCTAAGGGAAGGCGGTGTGGAGTGCGCGGCCACTCTGCTCTGAAATAAAAGGTACGGGGCGGGGCTGGGGAGCAGAGGTTAGGTCACGGCCTGGGACACCCACATCCAGTATCAGAATCGGCTCAAGCCCACACCTCCATTTCCGATCCAGCCTCCTGCCACCAACACCCCTGGGAGCAGGTGATGGCTCAAGTGCTTGGGCCCTGCCACCCACGTGGGAGACCTGCATGGAGCTTCAGGCTCCTGGCTTCGGCTTGGCCCGGCCCTGGCTGTCCCAGGCATCTGGGGAGTCAATCGACGGATGGAGGATCTTTCTGTCTCCCCACCCCCTTTCCCTCTCTCCCTCCCTCCTTCTCAGTCACTCTTTCAAGTAAATAAAAAATAGGTAGGTATTTATTTTTTTAAAAAAATAGGGGACAGGTGGGCATTGGGCTGAGCAATTAAGACTCCAGCTGAGATGCTACATGGGGGCCAGTATTATGGCACAGCGAGTTAAGCCCTGCCTGTGACAGCAGCATCGTCCATACGGGTACCAGTTCAAGTCCTGGCTGCTCCACTTCTGATCCCCCTCCCTGCTAATGTGCCTGGGAAAGCAGCAGCAGATGGCCCAAATACTCGGACCCTGGCACCCATGTGGGAGAGCTGGATGAAGCTCCTGGCTTTGGCCCAACTCAGCCGTGCCTGTTATGGCCATCAAGGGAGTGAACCAGCAGATCTAAGATTTTGTCTCTTCCTTTCTCTTTAACTCTGTCAATAAATCTTTAAAAACAAACAAAACACTGCACCCCCACCAGAGCTGCAGGGTTCACTTCCTAACAACACAGACCCTGGGAAGCAAAGGGACGACGGCTCAGGTGGCTGGGTTCCTTCCACCCACCAGGGAGACTGGACTGCTTTCTTGGCCGCTGGCTCTGACCCCAGCCCGGGCCTGGCAGTGCGGGCATTTGGAGAGTGAACCAGCTTGCGGGAGAGTTCTGTTTCTCAAATACAAAAGAAAAGAACGGAGGCAGGGAGGTGTCCGAGTTTACAGGAGCATCTGCTCAAACTGTACATAAACCTAGAACTGTTCTTTAAAAAGACAAAGCCAGCCAAGCCCTGGGACGTCAGCGGTCACAGCAGCGAGGAACAGGCCGGGGACAAGCCTCCGGACTAAGGGCCCCAGTGAGTCCTCCCTCCTGCTCAAGGAGCCCAGTCCGTAAGCGCTAAGGCAGGCAAGGATGCCCCTTCAGCTGCCCCAGCCCTGCCCACGAAGGCAATTCCACAGCCAGGGCAGTGCGTGGACACGGAGAAGCTGAGCAAACCCACTCCCAACCCAGCCTCGACAAACAGCCTCTATGCACTAAGGGGGCTTGGCTTAAACTCTCCCTCCCCAAAGAGGGAGCACATGAAGCTCCCTAACGCCCCCCTTAACTAAAACAGCCCCCTTCACAAGTGTATCGTCCATTAAATCACTGACTCACTCGGCAGTGACCTGGGAACAAGCCGGCAGGTCAGGAGCGGCGTGCAGACCTCCCCGCGCCTGTCTCCCACCTCTCCACGTGGGCCAGGAGGCAGCAGGCCCGAGAACAAGCCCCTCGGGGCCATGGCCAGAGGAATCGTGGAACTGTGGCCTTTCTTACTATTTAATCCTAGAATCCTAAAGGTTAATACAGCAATCTAAGAACTGCTTCGTGTAAAGCAGGACAGTAATCTGCAAGGTGGGCTGCTAGGAAAACTGCCCTAACAGTGTCACGGCTGCGGGGCCAGTACTGTGGTGCGGCAGGAACGCCATCGCCCGCAGTGCCAGCAGCCCACATGGCGTTGGTTTGAGTCCCAGCCGCTCCACTTCAGATCCAGCTCTCTGCTCCTGGCCTGAAAAAGCAGTAGAAGATGGCCCAAGTCCTTGGCCTCTGCACACACGTGGGAGATCCGGAAGAGGCTCTCGGCTCCAGGCTTCGGATCGCCCAGCTCTGGCCATTTGGGGAGAGAACCAGCACACAGAAGCTCACACTCTCACTCACTTGCTCTCTAATTCTGCCCTTCAAAAAAATAAATAAACCTTAAATAAAAAAAAAAAAAGAAAAGAAAAGAAAAAGAAAACACCAGTGCCACGGACTAAATGGTAACGCAGAGAAATAGGTATTATAAGTTCTTGGCCGGCGCCGCGGCTCAATAGGCTAACCCTCCGCCTGCGGCACCGGCACACCGGGTTCTAGTCCCAGTTGGGGCGTCGGATTCTGTCCCAGTTGCCCCTCTTCCAGGCCAGCTCTCTGCTGTGGCCCGGGAGTGCAGTAGAGGATGACCCAAGTGCTTGGGCCCTGCACCCCACGGGAGACCAGGAGAAGCACCTGGCTCCTGGCTTCGGATCAGCGCAGTGCGCCTGCCGCAGCGGCCATTGCAGGGTGAACCAACAGAAGGAAGACCTTTCTCTCTGTCTCTCTCTCTCTCCTGTCCACTCTGTCAAAAAAAAAAATAATAAAAATTCTTAAAAAACAATGTACAGGGGCTGGCGCCATGGCAGAGGGTTAAGCTGCGTCTACAGCACCGGCACCCAATATGCACACCAGTTTGAGTCCCAGCTACGCTGCTTCTGATCCAGCTCCCTGACAACGTGCCTGGGACAACAGCAGAAGATGGCCCAAGTGCCCTCAACCACGTGGGAGACCCAGATGGAGCTCCTGGCTCCCGGCTTCAGCGTGGCCCAGCCCTGGCTGTTGCAGCCATTTGGAGAGTAAACAGTGGATGAAAGAGCTCTCTTTCTCTCTCTTTGTAACTCTGCCTTTCAAATAAATAATGAAATCTTAAAACAAACAAAAAACCCCCAAAAAGGGGCAGGTGTTGGGGCCGGCACTGTGGCTCAGTGAGTTAAAGCTCCGGTCTGCAGTGCTGGCATCCCATATGGGTGCCGGTTCTAGTCCCGGCTGCTCTTCTTCCAATCCAGCTCTCTGCTGTGGCCTGGAAAACCAGGAGAGGATGGCCTAAGTGCTTGGGCCCCTGCACCCACGTGGGAGACCCAGAAGCTCCTGGCTCCTGATCAGCTCAGCTATGGCCACTGCAGCCATTTGGAGGGTGAACCAGCAAATGAAGACCTCTCCCCTCTCCCTCCCTCCCTCTCTCTGCCTCTCAAATAAATAAATACATCTTTTTAAAAAACGGTGGGGGGGCAGGTTTAGCCTAGTGGTTAAGATGCTCGTGTCTCCCTGCAGGGCACCTGGGTTCGGCACCCGCCTCCGGCTCCTGACTTCAGCTTCCTGCTGATGTAGACCTGGGAGGTGGGGGCGATGGTTCCCGTAACTGGGTTCCTGCCCCTCATGTGTGAGATCTGGTCTCAGCCCGGCCCAGCCCAGCCCAGCCCCAGCCACTGTGGATGTTTAGGGTGTGAACCAGACCATGGGAGCTTTCTCCATCGCTCACATAAATAAATAAAACACAGCTGAAAACATTCATAAGCCTAGGCAGAACCCCACAGGCAGCATGCGCCAGTGCTAGCAGCCCTACCTCTGGGTGCTGCAAAGCTTTCAAATTCTGTTTTCTCCGACTTAAGTGTGCTCTCCAAACGCAGGAGCACTCTTTTTACAACAAACCAAAGAGTTTCCAGGTCGTACGGACAGTCAGCGGTCTCTCACAGCCTGGGCGCACCAGAAGGCAGCTGTCACCCCCCGGAACGGGCGCAGCGGGCCGGGCCCAGTCACCCTTTGCGACCAGTGCCGGCGCCACAAGAGGCTGGCAGCCATGCGCCCCAGCGCAGAGGAGGAGCTACCTGGATGGTGATGGTGCCTTTCTCAGCGTCCGTCTGCAAGTGGATCTCCATGTCCGGCAGCGCCTGGCCGCCAGACACCAGCTTGTGCCGCAGTTTCTCCAAGGCATCACTGGCGTTGGAGATCAGCTCCCGTATGAACACCTGCAGGGGCAGGGTAGGGGTGAACAACACGGACGACGCACAGCCACCAAACACCAGGTCCCGGGGCACCGAGTCGCCCTGTCGTCAAGGCCCCTCCTCTGAACACCAACGCAGTCCCGGCTCAGCCTCGGTGGGTGCCTGCACCCTTTCAGTTCTCTCCGTCAGCCTAGCTCAGACACTGACAACACATGGGGGGCCACTTCCTTCCCAACTCCTGTGCAGGAGGACAGAGGAGCCCCACAGCCACCTCTGTGTCCCCCAGAGAGCAGAGCCTCCACCGTGACCCGGGGCAGGCGTCCTGGTGCAGACACTCAGATGCCACGCGGATGCCCATGTCCCAAACAGAGGGCCAGGGCCGAGTGCCAGCTCCCAATTCCGGTGTCCTGGGCGGCAACAGATGATGGCTCAAGCAACTTGGGTACCTGCCGCCCACGTGGGACACCTGGACTCAGTCCCCAGCGCCCAGGTCTGGCCTGGCCCAGACTCAGCTGCCGCAGACATTTAGGGAGCGAACCAGCAGATGGCAGAGCTGCCTCTGGGATTAATCAATTCAATAAATAACTGGCAAAGCCCAATTAATTCCCAGAGTGGATCTGGCCCAGAAAATCATCTGGACACATTTCTCCACGAAACCCACACACTTTGTAGAAACGCTGCTGTGTGCTCAGGGCCAGGGCCTGTGGAGGGGAGCCGCAGACCCCGGCAGCTCACCGTTCGCCGCTTCCTCGGACGACAGAAAGGGGGCTGGCTAAGGACACCCCGCGGGCCCATACCTCCTTTTCTGAGTACAAGGAACGGGCAACGATGTCCAAAAGCTGCTTGGTCTCTGCCTGGAACTCGTGTTTGGAAACAGAACCTGGTAATGAATCACAGACATGGCTTAGTTCGTTTTCATGGAAGACCACGCTGTGTAACGTCAGCAACATTTTTTATGAGAATGAACCTAAGAGACATGGACAAACTCGACCTCCCAAAGCACCACAGTCCTGAGAATCCAGCTGGAGCTAGCAACCAGACCCAAGATTATTCTCCAAGAAAGTGGTCTGTGGGGTGGTGCTGTGGTGCAGCAGGTTAAAGCCCCGGCCCACAGCAGTGGCATCCCATAGGTAGTGAACCAGCGCACCGAAGACCTCTCTCTGTCTCCTTTAAACTCTTTCAAATAAATTAAAAAAAAATTTTTTAAAAAAGAAATTGGTTTCCAAATTTAAAAACCCTAACGAAAAAGAAAGCTCGCTTCTCCATGTCAAGTTCTGCTGCTGTCCCTCACTTGAACGCCAGCAACAGGCCCACTGGGGACTGGCTCCGAGCCCCGCTCTGGGCTTCCGGGGGAGTGGAAACCAACTTCAGACCTCACTCCTGCGGGCCGGCCAGCTTCCTGATGGTTAGCAGATGGGCCTGAGTCACCGCGCACCGCGCCGGCCCCGCCACCAGCAGAGGGCGCGAGGCGCGCGGGGACAGAGCCGGGGCTCCCTGCCGCCACGGAAATGGAGGCGGCGCCCGGCCGCGTCACTGCCCGTCCCTGCCCTCGGCGCCAGCCCTGAACCCAGGGGCCGCCCCGGATACGCCACCGTGCACGCTCTCCGTGCTGCGGATGCCGGCCCGCGGGCGCTCCTCGTCCTCGCCCTGCGCCGCGCGTGTGCTCAGCCGCCTGCCCGACGGCGCGCTCCACGCCAGGTGTGGCCGCGGGCCCGGGGACTGCGCCGCCGTCCTCCGAGGACACAGAAGGCTTCCTCCTGAAAAGACGGACACACAGAAAGAACGAGGTGAGACCACATTCGGGAAGGGGCTCGGCAAGGCACGGACAGGTCGGGCCAGGCGAGACCGGGTCCGGACTCGGGGTGGGCGTGGACCAAGGTGCACACGGAGCACTGGCCTGGGGCGCTCAGGGCAGGCTGCGTCCCAGACCCTCCCATCGATCCCATCACAGCCCAGCAACAACTCCCTACTCCTCACCGCCGGAGGACAGAGCCGGGCCTGTGGGCCTTCATCCGGGCAGCACCTGCTGCGCTCCCGCCACCATCACCACCCTCTGCCCATCCTGGAGTCCAGCAGCTGGCCAGCTTCCAGGCCTTCGCCCTTCGTCTGCACCGGCGGACTCCTGACAGCAAAGGCTTCTGCGTGTATCCCACCCGCAACCCGCGTCTGCTGAACACCCCCCACACCTGCAAAACCATGCCTGCTTCCACCCCCACCCAGGGGTGGGGCAGTGCAGACTATCTGTCCCAAATCCCTGTGTAAACATTCCATCTCCATGCGAGTGCAGAGTGGCCATTCTTTCTAATAAACATATGCATTCGGTGGCCTCAAGGTATCTAACTTGTGCCCAGCTGACAGGTGTAGAAACTGCTTGCTTCTTGATATTAAGAACAGTGCTGTGGCACAGTGCTTGTGCCCCTGCACCCTCTTGGGAGGCCAGGATGGAGCTCCTAGCTCCTGGCCTCAGGGAGCCAACACTCAACAACCGTGGCTGTTGTGCCCATCTGGGGAGTGAACCAGCAGATGCAAGAGCTCTTTGTCCCTGTCAATCTGTCTATACACACACACACACACACACATCTGGGGAGTGAACCAGCAGATGCAAGAGCTCTCTGTCCCTGTCAATCTGTCTATACATATATATATATACACACACACACACACATATATATATATAGAGAGAGAATATTCCTAAGTGGTGAGAGTTGGTGCACTCATCGTGTGAGAAACAAGGGGTGCAGGTCAACACCCACATCCCTCTTCCTGTGCGCAGGCAGGTAAACAGGAACCATGGCTGCCGCAGCCAAGTGCCTGGAAGCCGTTCTCTCCCAGTTCCAGAGCAGCTGTAGGCAGGGGCAGGTCCCTTTGGAGGCTGAGTGGTCGGTCCCGGCCTGCCATGAGCTGCTGCTAGTGACCGACACCCTTGGAGCGCCCCGGCTGGAAGACGTGCCGTCGGACTGCCTGTCAGCACGTGGAATCTCCCCCGTGTGCCCTGGCGGCACCCACACCTCGTATGTAGACGGGGAAGCCTGGTTTAGGCTCCACCCTAATCCAACATGGCCTCCCCCTACTCTCTCCATCTGCAAGGACCCTCTTCCCGCAGGTCACACTCACAGGTGCCCGAGCGTGTGCTCTGGGGGCCCCAGATCCAAACCACAGCAGGTGGGCTACCGAGAAGGTGAGAGGGTTAGCCTTCCCGTGGCTGGCGTAAGGCAGTGCCGCAAGCTGGGCGGCCTCATCAGTGGACTCTACTGCCTGAGTCGGGAGCCGAGAAGCAGAACCCCCAGAGCGAGGCGGGGCAGGGCCAGTTCCTGCTGAGGCTGTGGGCCAGGACCTGCTCCAGCCTCCCCTGGGAGCCCCCGGGGCTGGCAGAGGCCACCCCCCACCCCGGGTCCTGCTGCCTCCCCTCTGGACGTTCAGTCTCCATGGCCAAGCCTCCTCGTTTTACAAGGCTGGGGGCCCAGCCTTAACGTGATGGTCTGCAGGCCATGCTGACATCCATAGGTACAGGATTCAACCTAGAACAGGTGAACAGGAAGAAAAGAACAGGAAAAGGAGAGAGGGCAGCCAAGGGAAACAGGCATTTGAGTAACCCTTTTGTCCATGGCAGGAGCTGGCAGTGTGGCTCAGTAGGTAAAGCCACTGCCTGCGATGCCAGCATCCCATATGGGCCCTGGGTTTTGTGTTCCGGCTGCTCCACTTCCTACCCAGCTCTCTGCTAATGGTCTGGGAAAAGCAGCGCAGGATGGCCCAAGTGTTTAGACCCCACTATCCATGTAGGAGAACAGATAAAGCTCCGCACTCCTGGTTTCAGCCAGGCCCAGCCCTGGCCATTGTGACCATCAGTGGATTTAAGAACTCTGTCTCTCCCTCTAACTTTCGAATCAATCAATCAATCTTTTAAAATAAAGGTTTATGTATTTATTTTAGAGGCAGAGATACAGAGACAAAGAGAGAGACAGAGAGAGAGAGAGGTCTTCCATCTGCCGTTTCACTCCCTAAATGGCCCCAACAGCCAGAGATGGGCTGATTTGAAGCCAGAAGCCTCTTGGGGTCTCCCACGTGCAGGAGCCCCATCATCTGGGCCATCTTCTACTGCTTTCCCAGGCCTTTAGCAAAGAGCTGGATCAGAAGAGGAGCAGCCAGGATACGAAATGGTGCCTCTGGGGCCTCAGGGGGAGACTTAGCCCACTACACCACAGCACCGGTTCCAATAAATCAATCTTCAAAACAAAAACCATAGCAGTACATTTCACTCCCCAAAAGTGAGTCATCAAAACTGGAGGGGAGCAGGCGGGGGAGGGGCGATGCTGTGGCGTAGCGAGTGAAGCTGGCACCTGCAGTACTAGCATCCCATATGGGCGCCGGTTTGAGTCCCGGCTGCTCCGCTTCTGATCTAGCTCTCTGCTGTGGCCTGGGAAAACTGTAGAAGATGGCCCAAGTCCTTGGGGTCCTGTAGCCATGTGGGAGACCCAGAAGAAGCTCCTGGCTTCAGATCGGCTCAGTTCCAGCCATTGTAGCCAAGTGGGGAGTGAACCAGCAGATGGAAGACCTCTCTCTCTCTCTGTGTAACTCTTTCAAATAAATAAATTTTTTTTTTATTTTTTTATTTTTTTATTTTTGACAGGCAGAGTGGACAGTGAGAGAGAGAGAGAGACAGAGAGAAAGGTCTTCCTTTGCCGTTGGTTCACCCTCCAATGGCCGCCGCGGTAGCGCGCTGCGGCCGGCGCACCGCGCTGTTCCGATGGCAGGAGCCAGGTGCTTATCCTGGTCTCCCATGGGGTGCAGAGCCCAAACACTTGGGCCATCCTCCACTGCACTCCCTGGCCACAGCAGAGAGCTGGCCTGGAAGAGGGGCGACCGGGACAGGATCGGTGCCCCAACCGGGACTAGAACCTGGTGTGCCGGCGCCGCAAGGCGGAGGATTAGCCTGTTGAGCCACGGCGCCGGCCAAATAAATAAATCTTTAAAACAAACAGAAAACCAAGATGTTCAGAAGATGGAATATGAGCAGTAGCAGGTGTGCCTGAGTGTTAGGCAAATCTGAAAGAAGACAGAACTGAGCAGAAAACTTCAGGAAGCAGGAGGACTGTGTTCCTGGGGGACATTTTCCGGCATTCTGGAAAGGCCCTGCGCAGCCACTAAGATGACCCTCACTAGACAGGCAGCTACTAGACAGGATCAGCTCACGAGACGGGGCGGACCAAGAGTTCTCAGTGTAACCTGTGAGCTTCACACACGTGGGCTGGACACACAACTCGGCATGGAAGTTTGCGTATGTGTGCATGACCGCACCCCGCTGGGCAGAGGGACTGTCCCTGAGCTGTCCTAGGGTTAGCATCCCGGGCGGCACCGGGATGGGCTGGCCACCTGGCTGGCAGTCAGATCTTGCCTTATAAATCATTCTCCATTCTCTGGTAAAAGGAAGGAGGGCAACCTGGAGAACACACAGGCTGAGCCTGGAGGGTAGGCGGGGCAGTGCAGCCATTTAACCGCCGCTTGGGACGCTTGTGCTCACACTGGAGTGTCAGGATTTGAGTCCTGGTCACCCTCCGACCCAGCTTCCTGCTTGTGAGCACCCTGAGAGGCGTCAGGTCCCTGTCACCCATGTACAAGACCCAGACTGAGCTGGAAGCTCCTAGCTTTGGCCTGGCCCAGCCCTGGCCTGTGGGCATTAGAGGAGCAAAGGAAGATCTGTTTCTCTGCTTTTCAAATAAAATGCAAATGAATTTTAAAAATGTTGAAGTTTCAAACAGAAAAGTGGCAGCCTAAGGAGTGTGTTATGTGTCAGTCATTTATGCCAAACATGTTTAGAAGTGGGACCGTCAGGTCCAAGATTACGCATGTTACACCGTGGTGGAGAACTCAATCAGTTTGCATCCCCCAGCAGCAATGCACTGCCGAGTAGCGGGTAAAGCCGTTGCCAGCAGTGCCGGCATCCCATATGGGTGCTGGTTCGAGTCCCGGCTGCTCCAATTCCGATCCAGCTCTCTGCTATGGCCTGGGAAAGCAGTAGAGGATGGGCCAAGTCCTTGGGTCCCTGCACCCGCGTGGGAGACCCAGAAGAAACTCCTGGCTTCCACATGGCCCAGCCCCAGCTGATGGGGCCGTTTGGGCGAGTGAACCAGCGGATGGAAGACCTCTCTCTCTCTCTCTCTGGCTCTACCTCTCTCTGTAACTTAACAAATAAATAAAAAATAAATCTTTTTAAAAAAGTATGTATTTATCTGAGAGAGAGATAAAGATAGGAGGAGGGGCAGGACACAGAGCCCCCTCGACTGGTTCACTCCCACTGGACTGGCCTGGCGCTAGGAGCCAGGAACTCAACCCAGGTCTCACACAGGGCTGGCAGACGCCCAACCATCCGTCATCTGTGGCCTCCCAGGGACTGCAGGAAGCTGGGGTCAGACAAGGGACAGGGTGCCTCAAGCCCACCCCTCAGAACAGCTGTGAAAGGGTCTAACATATCGTCCATGAGGGCGCAGTGTAACTCCCCAGAGTTGGCAAAGGGGAAGGAAGGGAAGAAATAAGCAATTCAGTTTCCAACCAGGACTTCAGGACAATGGCACCATAATGACAAGATTCAGTCGCAGGCAGCCCTGCAAAGACCTGACTTGGGTTAGCTCAACTTTGGACAATGGCTTCAAGATTAAACCAGCAGTGCACCCCATCTGCCTGCACGAGGTATCAGACACACTCCCCCACATACCCATCTTCACATTCACCGACCGCCTCAGGAGAGACCACAGACCCCATCGCCAGGCTACAACTTCTCAGACCATCTGCTGGCCAGGGGTCCCACAGAGGGGAAGTGCCGACAGCCGACAGCCGGAGCACAGCACCACTCAGGCACACAGCACTCCCACGCCCGCGCCGCCGCCCTTCTTTCCTGAACTGTGGAAGGACTGGCTGCCCCCTCCGTCAGCCCCTGCCCTTGCAGTCCACAGCAATCTCTTCTGACCAGGAGTTCCAGCACTCACGTTCCACGCCGCGCACTTAAAGCTGCTGCTACGCGCCAATCTGTCGTGTTTCTTCTGCTGCTGTCCTCTGCTAACATACAACTATCTCACCAAAGCGGAGCACAGCTTATAGTTACTGTCATCAAACTTAGGGCCGGCACTGTGCACAGAGGGTAGTGCCAGCATCCCATCTGTGCGCCAGCTGCTACTCTTCTGATCCAGCTCTCTGCTATGGCCTGGGAAGGCAGTGGAGGATGGCCCAAGTCCTTGGGCCCCTGTACCCACGTGGGAGACCCGGAAGAAGCTCCTGGCTCTGGATTGGCACAGCTCCAGCCATTGTGGCCCATTGGGGAATGAACCATCAGATGGAAGACCTCTCTCTCTCTCTGCTTCTCCTCTCTCTGACTTTCAAATAAATAATCTTTAAAAATATATATATTTCTGCGGCTGGCGCTGTGGCACAATGGGTTAACACCCTGACCTGAAGCGCCAGCATCCCATATGGGCGCCGGTTCTAGTCCCGGCTGCTCTTCTTCTGATCCAGCTCTCTGCTGTGGCCTGGGAAAGCAGTGCAAGATGCCCCAAGTACTTGGGCCCCTGCACCCAAGTGGGAGACCTGGAAGAAGCTCCTGGCTCCTGGCTCCGGATCGGCACAGCTCTGGCCATTGTGGCCATCTGGGGAGTGAACCAGCGGATGGAAGACCACTCTCTGCCTCTCTGTGTAACTCTTTCGAATACATAAATAAATCTTTAACAAAAAAATATATATTTCTATGAATAAAATTCTAGAACTAGAATACTGAAAAATTCTGTCAAACCATGAAGAAGATATAATTCAGATCTTACACTAAGTCTTTCAAAAATTAAAAAACAGGGAATATTTCTTTCTTTCTTTCTTTTTTTTTTTTTTTGGACAGGCAGAGTGGATAGTGAGAGAGAGAGAGACAGAGAGAAAGGTCTTCCTTTTTGTCGTTGGTTCACCCTCCAATGGCCACTGCGGCCGGCGCATCTCGCTGATCCGAAGCCAAGAGCCAGGTGCTTCTCCTGGTCTCCCATGGGGTGCAGGGTCCAAGCACTTGGGCCATCCTCCACTGCACTCCCGGGCCACAGCAGAGAGCTGGCCTGGAAGAGGGGCAACCGGGATAGAATCCGGCGCCCCGACCGGGACTAGAACCCGGTGTGCCGGCGCCGCAAGGCGGAGGATTAGCCTGTTAAGCCCCGGCCCTGGCCAAAACAGGGAATATTTCACCATAAGTTTTGAGAACAGCCTAAGCCTAATATCAAAACTCAACAAATGGGGCTCGTGTTCTGGTGTAGCTGGCTAAGCCTCTGGCTGCAATGCCAGCATTCCATATGGGCAATGGTTCGAGTCTCAGCTGTTCCACTTCCCACCCAGCTCCCTGCTAATGCGCCTGAGAAAGCAGCAAAAAGATGGCCCAAGTGCTTGGGCCCCTGCACCCATGTGGGAGACCCGGAAGAAGCTCCTGGCCTTGGCCTGCTCCAGCCCCAGCTGTTGCATTCGGGGAGTAAACTAACAGATATAAGATCTCTCTGTACCCACCCCGCCCTGTTACACTGACTCTCAAGTAAATAAATGAACCCTTAAAAAGAGAAAAGAAAAACCAACAAAGATGCAACACACTCAAAACAGAAACAACAGACCGGTAGCTCTCACAGACGGAGGCATAGAGGCCCTTAATAAAACATCAGCAAAAGAAATCCATAAAGACATAAAAATGGTAACACAGCAAGACCAAGTTTCGTTTAACAGCCCACAAATCCGAAAATGAACTCGATCACATCCCACAATTGCAGAATAAACAGCAGGACCGGGTCAGAACCAAGAAGCAGTTGAGCAGTGGATACCGAGCCGTGGGGGACAGTGGTCACTAGGGGATGTGGGCCAACACTCTGATTTTCTGATTTTTCAAAGGATACAAGAAGCTTAAATATTTATATGAAACCTTCCAACTCTCAATGTTGGTGATTAATTTTTAACGTTTGGACCAAACAAAATGTATACGGTCCAGAATCAGCCCACAGCTGCTTGTGTGCGACTCTTCTTAACCTACAAGTGATGCCTGGGAGAAGGTTTACCTAAAAAGACCAAAGCTTCAAAGTTCATCTCCTGTTTGGTGGAAACAAATAAGGTAATATATCTTCTTTTCTTTTTTTCCCACTTATTTGAAAGGCAGAGAGACAGAGATTTTCCATCCACTGGCTAACTCCCCAAATGCCTCCAATGGCCAAGGCCAGGCCGGGCTAACGCCAGGAGCCCAGACCTCGCTGTGTGTGGCAGGGACCCAACTACGTGAACCATCAGCACCGTCTCTCAGGGTCGGCATCAGCGGGAAGCTGCAGTGAGGAGCCAGAGCCAGGAGTCAAACCCAGGAACTCCAAGCCGGGATGCAAACATCTCACCGCTGGGAAGAGGACCTGCCCCAAGGCGATACATTTGACTTCATTAAAATGAAGACCTTCCATTCATCAGAGAGGGACACACACTGTGGACCAGGACGAGTGAAACAGGGAGACACAGCCTGGAAGACCACGTTGGCAACGTGTACTATTAACTGGAAAAGGATTAACTGACTAAAGAATAAAAGATTAACTTCCAGAAAGAAACCTACAACACAGTAAGAACAAGTCAACCAGTCCAGAAGAAAAAACAGGCAAAAAAACATGAACAGCATTTCACAGCAAATAACACAAATGGCCAATAAACCACAAAAAGACGCTGAACTTCATTAGTAATCAATTAAGTGCAATTAAGATCATAACAAAACATCTGTGCATAACCATCACACTGACAAATGCTTTACCAGCCTGAAAGCACCATGTGTCGGTGAGCCTGTGGTGCAGAGGGACCCCTGGCGTGGGAACAGTCACAACTGGTAACATAGCGGACCTAACCCCAGCCATCGCCTCCAAGCCAGGGGCCCTGGAGAAGCAGGTGCACCTGCAAGGTGGGATGCAACGCACACACCAACAGGTGATTCTAGAAGCTCTCACTGCAAATAACCCATCTGCCTAACAACAAGACAGAGAACTGAGTTACCGAAGAGTCTCACGCAGTGGGAGGTAACAATGACACAGATGATCTTTCAGTCATAACACGGTCCCCCAAAGCTGCACACGTACGTTACCTACTTTCTGATATTTATCTCATCTTTAACCACATATGGAGACAAGATGTCACTTAGGCCGGCGCCATGGCTTAACAGGCTAATCCTCTGCCTTGCGGCGCCGGCACCCAGGGTTCTAGTCCTGGTTGGGGCACTGGATTCTATCCCGGTTGCCCCCCTTCCAGGCCAGCTCTCTGCTATGGCGCGGGAGTGCAGTGGAGGATGGCCCAAGCGCTTGGGCCCTGCACCCGCATGGGGGACCAGGAGAAACACCTGGCTCCTGGCCTCGGATCAGCAAGATGCGCCGGCCGCAGGGGCCATTGGAGGGTGAACCAACAGAAGGAAGACCTTTCTCTCTGTCTCTCTCTCTCACTATCCACTCTGTCAAAAAAAAAAAAAAAAAAGTCACTTAACACTCACCATGCCCACAAAGATGACGACGGCCCAAGAACACCCCACATGGCATGTGGACTTGAATGGTGCCATGTGGCATGCTCTTTTGTAAATGATTTTTAATTTATTTATTGAGGGGCAAAGCTACAAGAGTGAGAAAGGTCTTCCCTCCACTGGTTCATTCCCCAAATGGCTGAAATGGCTGGAGCAAACTGATCCAAGGCCAAGAGCTTCTTCCACGTCTCTCACATGGGTGCGGAGGCCCAAACACTTGGGCCATCTTCCACTGCCTTCCTAGCCCACGAGCAGAGAGCTGAATTGGAGGAGGAGCAGCCAGGATACAAACTGGCACACACATGGGATGCCGGCACCACAGGCAGAGGCTTAGCTTACTACACCACAGCACTGGCCCCTCGGTGTAGCTCTAGTTGAAAGTAATCCTGCATTTCAACAAGGCGGGCACAGTAGTTCCGTTCAGGTGCATGCCAGGAACCGAACGTGCAGAAACCATGGTCCAACAACACACAGGAGAAAGCTGTGAAAACTATTCAGCTACAGCATGGGCATAGACAAAGCTAAGAAACCACAAGGCTGTGGCTGGCACTGTGGCGTAGTAGGTTAGTCCTTGCCTGCGGCGCCGGCATCCCATATAGGCACTGGTTCTAGTCCTGGCTGCTCCTTTTCCAATCCAGCTCTCTGCTGTGGCCTGGGAAAGCAGTAGAAGATGGCCCAAGTCCTTGGGCTCCTGCACCCGTATGGGATACCCAGAAGAAGCTGTTGGCTCCTGGCTTTGGATTGGTGCAGCTACAGCCATTGTGGCCATTTGGGGAGTGAGCCAAAGGAAGGAAAGCCTTTCTGTCTCTCCCTCTCACTGTCTGTAACTCTACCTCTCAAATAAATAAATAAAAGTCTTAAAAAGAAAACCACCAACACCAACACAAGTCTGACCAAAACAATTAAGTCAGGAGCTGGCGCGGCGGCGCAGCGGATACACTGCTGCTAGCAATGCCATCCCATCCTGAGCGTAGTTCAAGTCCTGGCTGCTCTGCTTCCAATCCAGCTCTCTGCTACCATCTCCTAGGAGGCAGGAGATGATGGCTCAAGTGCTTGGATTCCTCACACCCTGGTGGGAGACCCAGATGGAGCTCCAGGCTCTTGGCATTGGCCTGGCCCAGCACCCCCTGTTGTGCGCATTTGAAAAGTGAACTAGCAGATGGGAGGTCTCTGTCACTCTGCATTTCAAGTAGATGAAAAATGTTTTTAAAAAAGTCACAGAAGGGGCTGGCTTAACAGGCTAATCCTCCATCTTGCTTAGGCGCAGGCACACCAGGTTCTAGAATCCCGGTTGCCCCTCTTCCAGGCCAGCTCTCTGCTATGGCCCGGGAGTGCAGTGGAGGATAGCCCAAGTCCTTGGGCCCTGCACCCGCATGGGAGACCAGGAGAAGCACCTGGCTCCTGGCTTCGGATCAGCACGATGCACTGGCCGTAGCGGCCATTGGAGGGTGAACCAATGGCAAAGGAAGACCTTTCTCTCTGTCTCTCTCTCACTGTCTGTAACTCCGTCAAATAAACAAATAAAAATCTTAAAAAAAAAAGTCACAGAACACACAATTCCAGTGTTTGCAGACGTACATTACATGCAAGTGTGTATTCACGCACTTGTGTAGACACATAAAGGAACACAGGAAGGGACCAGCACCGTGGCGCACTGGGTTACGCCGGAGCTTGCGACACTGACATCCACTTTATTTTTTCCAAAGGGAGATTATTTTAAAGGATAAATATGTTTGAACTGTATTTAAATGCTTAATCTGCCTGATGCTCAGTCTGCAGTTTTTAGTGTTATATTAACGGTTTACCCAATAACCTACTCACAACTCCCCCACCTGCAGGCAGTGTGTGTGTGCCCAGAAAACCTCACAGAATCAGTCAGAAAACTCCTAAAACAGTAAAAACAATCTAGTGCAGAGGTAGATTACAGAAGTTCTGCACAAACATCAACAGCCATTCTACGTAGAAAACACCAGTAGAGGGGCCAGCGCCATGGTATAGAAGATTAAGCCTCCATCTTCAGTTCTGGCATCCCATATGGGCACCAGTTTGAGTCCCGGCTGCTCCACTTCCAATCCAACATCCTGCTGAAGCACTTGGGAAAGCAGCAGACGACAGGTCAAGGGCTTGGGTCCCTGCACCCACATGGGAGACCCAGAAGCTTCTGGCCCAGCTCCAGTTGTTGTGGCCATTTGGGGAGTGAACCAGTGGATGGAAAAATCTGTCTCCCTCTGTCTGTAACTCTACCTCTTAAATAAATAAAAATCTTAAAAAGAAAAAAGAAAAACAACTAGGAAGCACTATCAAGGGCCAAGGACAGTTACTACATCTGCATTTGTGACAGCTCAAGACAGGCAGCCCACACACTCACTGGCTTGGTTATAATAATTACATACATGAGGCAGCCCGTGTGTGATGGGTTTTGATGTTAAACCATCTAATGGAAAAACCTAAACGCAAAACACTGGTTTATAGAAGCCACCAAGGTACTGAAACACATACATACATGCATGTGAGTGTACACATGTGTGCATGTGTCTATCCTCACGTGCCAGGTAGATCCCTGCCAGGACACCAAAGACACCAGCGTGGGGGCTGCCGGGGGTGGGAGTGGAGCTCGAGGCCCAGCAGTAAGAGACAGGCTCTCACTGCATACACCTTTCCATCCTTTGAACTTTATACTATGTGCATCAATAACTAATGTACAAAACAGCTTATTCGTAAAACTATTTAGAAAAACTGCATAGTGTCAAAAAAATACTTTAAAAATGTAATAGAAGGGCTGGTTTTGTAGCACAGAAGGTTAAGCTGCTGCCTGCAATGCCAGCATTGCATATGGGTACCAGGACTGAGCCCTGGCTGCTCCACTTCCAATACAGCTCCCTGCAATGCCAGCATCCCATATGGGTACCAGGACTGAGCCCTGGCTGCTCCACCTCCAATACAGCTCCCTGCAATGCCAGCATCCCATATGGGTACCAGGACTGAGCCCTGGCTGCTCCACCTCCAATACAGCTCCCTGCAATGCCAACATCCTATATGGCTACCAGGACTGAGCCCTGGCTGCTCCACTTCCAATACAGCTCCCTGCAATGCCAGCATCCCATATGGCTACCAGGACTGAGCCCTGGCTGCTCCACTTCCAATACAGCTCCCTGCAATGCCAGCATCCCATATGGGTACCAGGACTGAGCCCTGGCTGCTCCACCTCCAATACAGCTCCCTGCAATGCCAGCATCCCATATGGGTACCAGGACTGAGCCCTGGCTGCTCCACCTCCAATACAGCTCCCTGCAATGCCAGCATCCCATATGGGTACCAGGACTGAGCCCTGGCTGCTCCACCTCCAATACAGCTCCCTGCAATGCCAGCATCGTATATGGGTACCAGGACTGAGCCCTGGCTGCTCCACTTCCAATACAGCTCCCTGCAATGCCAGCATCCCATATGGCTACCAGGACTGAGCCCTGGCTGCTCCACCTCCAATACAGCTCCCTGCAATGCCAACATCCCATATGGCTACCAGGACTGAGCCCTGGCTGCTCCACTTCCAATACAGCTCCCTGCTAATGCACCCAGAAGAGCAGCAAAAAGGCGGCTCACACACCTTTGTGTGTGCCCCTGCCACACACGTGGGAGACCGGGATGGAGTCCCAGGCTCCTGGCTTCGGCCTGGCTCAGCCCCAGCTGCTGCAGCCATTTGGGGAATGAACCAGTGGATGGAAGATCTGTTTCCTTCTCTTTCTATAACTCTGTCAAAAAATAAAAAAAATTTTTTTACTAGAAACATAAAATACATTTACAAAAGAAAACAGCTTGGGAAATGTTCTTGAATAGTAGGAATAAATATTAAAAGATGGCAAGTTTCCTCTTAATGCATTTTTTAAATAGTATTTTCATCTGCTTGAAAGGGAGTGGGGTAGGGAAAGAGGAGATCTTTTTTTTTTTTTTAAACATATAATGTTTCTCTCTCTTGTAACTTGATAATCTGAATTATAGAGAAGGAGAGGCAGAGAGAGCTATCTTCTACCCACTGGTTCACTTCCCAAATAGCCACAATGGCCAGGGCTGGGCCAGACTGAAGGCAGAAACCAGGAGTTTCATTTGGGTCTCCCATGTGGGTGCAGAGGCCCAAGCACTTGGACCATCCTCTGCTGCTTTCCCAGGCGCATTAGCAGGGAGCTGGATCAAAAGTGGAGCAGGGGCCAGCGGTGTGGCATAGCGGGTACAGCTGCAGCCTGTAATGTCAGCTTCCTATATAGGTGCTGGTTCACTGCTCCACTTTCAATTCAGCTCTCTGCTATGGATTGGGAAACCAGTGGAAAATGGCCCAAGTCCTTGGGTCCCTGCACCTGCATGGGAGACCCAGAAGAAGCCCCTAGCTTCGGATCGGTGCAGCTCCTGCGGTTGCAGCCATCTGGAGTAAACTGCGGATGGAAGACCTCCCTCTCTCTAACTCTGCCTTTCAAATAAATAAATCAATCTTTAAAAAGTGGAGAAGCCAGAACTTGAACGGGTGCTGCAGATGGTGGCCCCCAGGGAGATCTTTTATCTTCTGGTTCACTTCCCAGATGTCAGTAGAAGCCAGGAGCCAGGAACTTCATCCAGGTCTCTCACATGGGTAGCAGGAACTCAAGTACTTGAACCATCTTCTGGAGCCTCCCAGGACGCATTAATAGGAAGCTGGTTCAGAAGCTGAGAAGTCTGGGCAGTGAGTCTATATTTTTAACATGATCCCAATAAAAATCCAAAAGGGATTTTAAAAAAACCACTCAAGTTAATTCTACAGTTCACATAGAACAAGCTAAGAAAATTAAGGGGAACTGCCGCGGCTCACTAGGCTAATCCTCCGCCTTGCGGCGCCGGCACACCGGGTTCTAGTCCCGGTCAGGGCGTCGGATTCTGTCCCGGTTGCCCCTCTTCCAGGCCAGCTCTCTGCTGTGGCCCGGGAGTGCAGTGGAGGATGGCCCAAGTGCTTGGGCCCTGCGCCCGCATGGGAGACCAGGAGAAGCACCTGGTTCCTGCCATCGGATCAGCGCAGTGCGCTGGCCATTGGAGGGTGAACCAATGGCAAAGGAAGACCTTTCTCTCTGTCCACTCTGCCTGTCAAAAAAAAAAAAAAAAATTAAGGGGAACAGTGAGGGTGTACTATTATCAACAAATCTTAAGCACATTAACGTAAAGCTGTAGTATTAAAATTGACTTCCTCTATCTTACTAAACCAAAACAAAGTCCAGATAAACAGTAAAATGAAACTAAAAGCTAACAGTATTGTGAGGACTGCGATGGTTAACAAAATGGCTTTGCTGAGACAGAACTCACACACCGTAAAACTCACCCGTGCGAATAAAGCGTAGTTTGGCACACGCTGTGGCCAGCAGACTCGGCCACTGCCTGGAACGCCTGCATCTGCTCTCGGAGTGCTGCTTCAGGTACAGGCCGTGACGCCTCCAATCCAGCTCCCGGCTCCTGTGCCTGCGAGGCAGGGGTGATGGTCCTTGCCACCTGCATGGCAGGCCCAGATGCAGTTCCTGGCTCCTGACCCTGGCCTAGCCTAATCCTGGCTATTGCAGGCCTTTGGGGAGTGAACAGGTGGAGGGAGACCTCTCTGTCACCTGCCTTTCAAAGAGACACGTAAGTCTTTTTGAAACTGTACATTTCAGCAGCTTTTGGTACATTCACAAAGTGCACAACATCACCACTAATTCTGGAGCATTTCCATCACCCCACTGTCCTGTCTGTATCGGCACTCCCCACTCCCTTTCCCACAGCTCTCAGCAACCCCTCACCCACTGCCCAAGGACTCGTCGATTCCAGGCATCTTACACAAAGGGGACCGCCAACATGCTTTCCCGTGTCTGCTCTCACTCGGCCTGGGCTCCCCCAGGTTTTTTTGTTTGTTTGTTTGTTTGACAGGCAGAGTGGATAGTGAGAGAGAGAGAGAGTCAGAGAGAAAGGTCTTCCTTTGCCGTTGGTTCACCCTCCAATGGCCGCTGCAGCCGGCCTGATCCGAAGGCAGGAGCCAGGTGCTTCTCCTGGTCTCCCATGGGGTGCAGGGCCCAAGCACTTGGGCCATCCTCCACTGCACTCCCTGGCCACAGCAGAGAGCTGGCCTGGAAGAGGGGCAACTGGGACAGAATCCGGCACCCTGACCGGGACTAGAACCCGGTGTGCCGGCGCCGCAAGGCGGAGGATTAGCCTGTTGAGCCGCAGCGCCGGCCCTCCCCCAGGTTTCTACACTGCAGCTCCATGCTCCGCACCCTTGCAGGCTAAGTGACACTGCAGTATGCAGGCAGACTAAGCTTGCCTGTCCACTCAGCACCTGACCAGCACTGGGGTGCTCCCACTGTGCGGCGGACAATCGGGCTGTCTCCACGTTCTGCCTGGACGCTGCTGCAGCGAGGTTCCCGCACGGCTCTGTGTGTGCACGTGCTCTCCTCTCTCCTGGGCGCACTTCCAGGCGTGGAACTGCTGGTGTCACAGCCTCTACGCTGAGCTGTCGGAGGAGCGCCCGCAGCGGTGGCTGAGCCTGTTTCCTACAGTCATGCTGGGAGGTGTGAAGTGGCATCTCACCGTGGCTCCCACAAACAGCGCTAACCACACTGAGCATCTTGAGTCTTTTCCAAACATGATTAAAACACCTGTGCATTTGGCATGGCATTGAAGATGCTGTGAGGGGACCAGCACTGTGGCGTGGCATCCCATGTCACAGTGCCGGTTCAAGTTCCAGCTGCTCTGCTTTTGATTCTGCCCCGTCAGGGCACCTGGGAAGACAGCAGAAGATGGCTCAAGTGCTTGGGCTCCTGCCGCCCCTGTGCCAGACACAGCTGCAGTTCTGGGTTCCTGGCTTCAGCCTGGCCCAGCTTGGCTGTTGTAGTCATTTTGGGAGTGAACTAGTAGATGGAAAATATCTCTCTTCCCTGCCCCAGCACCCTGGCTCTACCTTAATAAAACTTATTTCAATGCCAATGTGATGGGGCCAGTGCTGTGGCATAGTGGGTAAAGCTACCACCTGCAGTGCTAGCATCCCATAAGGTTGCTGGTTCAAGTCCCGGCTGCTCTACTTTTTTTTTTTTTGACAGGTAGAGTTATAGACAGTGAGAGACAGACAAACAGACAGAAAGGTCTTCCTTCCGTTAGTTCATTCCCCAAATGGCCGCTACGGCTGGCGCTGTGCTGATCCGAAGCCAGGAACCAGGTGCTTCTTCCTGGTCCCCCATGCGGGTGCAGGGCCCAAGCATGTGGGCCATCCTCCACTGCTCTCCTGGGCCACAGCAGAGTTGGACTGGAAGAGGAGCAACCGGGACTAGAACCCAGTGCTCATATGGGATGCCAGTGCCACAGGCGGAGGATTAACCAAGTGAGCCACGGTGCCGGCCCACTGGCAACTCTACTTCCGATCCAGCTCTCTGCTATGGCCTGGGAAAGCAGTAGAAGATGGCCCAAGTCCTTGGGCCCCTACACCCATGTGGGAGACCCAGAAGAAGCTCCTGGCTTCAGATCAGCATGGCTCCAGCTGTTGGGGCCACTGGGGAGTGAACCAATGGATGGAAGACCTCTCTCTCTCTCTCTCTCTCTCTCTTACTCTGCCTTTCAAATAAAATAATTAAATCTTAAAAAAAAAAAAAAAAAAAAAGGCAAAGTGATTGAGAGGAAGGGATAAAGACAGAGACCTTCATCCACTGGTTAGTTCCCAAAGAGCTGCAACAGTCAGGTCTGGGCCAGGCCCAAGCACTCAGGCCACCTGCTGCTGCTTTCCCGGGCACATTAGCAAGAAGCGGAGTCTGAAGTTCAGCAGCCAGGACTCCGGCACGGGACCCCAGCATCACGAGTGGTAACAACTCACTGTGCCATGCCAGCTCCCAATAAATCAATCCTAAAAAAAAAAAAAAAAAAAAAAAAAAAAAAAAAAAAAAAGACCTCCACTCCCTCCCACCCAAAAAAGGACACCGCGAGATGCCACAGCCCACCTCAGAGTGCCAAGGTTCAAGTCCTGGCTCCACTTCCGATTCCAGCTTCATCCTCACGTGTAGCCCGGAAGGCAACAGGGATGGCTTGGATCCAAGCCAGTCTCTGTCACCCACACGGGAGGCCTAGAAGAATTCTGGGCTCCTGGTTCAGCCCAGCTTACACCCTAGCTGATGCAGGCGTCTGGAGAAGGAATCAATAGATGGAAGCTGTCTCAGAGTAACTGAAGATTATTGTAGGATTTAAGGAGTGGGCATGGATTGGTGTTAAGATGCCAGTTAAGGCACCTGCATCCCTTACTAGAAGTCTGGGTTCAAGACCCAGCTCTAGTCCCAATCCCAGCTTCCCGCTAACGTACCCCCTGGGAGGCAGCAGTGATGGTTAAAGTAGTCGTGTCCCTGCCAACCCTGTAAGAGACCTGGACTGAGTTCCTGTCTCCCAGCTTTGGCCTGCCCTAGCCCAGGTGTCACAGCTCTGGGGAGTAAACCAGTGGGTGGGAGCACTGTCTCTATCTTCTGCTCAAATTTTAAAAAATAAATTATTTAATAGCAACTCCTGCTGCTCCATTTCTGAACCAGTTACCTGCGAATGTACCTGGGAAAGCAGTGGAAGATGGCCTAAATGCTTGGGCCCCTGCCACCCACATGGTAGACCTGGATGGAGCTGAAGGCTCTTGGCTTCAGCCTGGTCCAGCCCCAGCCGTTGCAGCCACTTAGGGAATAAACCAGCAGAAGGAAGACCCTTCTCTCTCTCTCTCTGATTCTTTCAAATAAATCTCCATCAAAAAAAGATTTATTTTGAAAGGCAGTGTTACAGAGAGAGAGAGACAGAAAGGTCATCCACCTACTGGTTCAGTCCCCAAATGGCCCCAGTGGCCAAGGCTGGGCCAGGCAGAAGCCAGGAGCTTCTTCTGGGTCTCCGATGGCGGTGCAGAGGCCCAAGCGCTTGGGCCATCTACTGCTGCTTTCCCAGGCACATTAGCAGAGAGCTGGATCGGAAGTGGAGCAGCTGGGATTCCAACCAGCACCCACATGGGATGCTACACCATAGCAACATCCTCCACATAAATAAATCTAAAAAAAAAAAAAAATACCCTAGGAAGGACTCTCTGAAATGCACTCTGGGGTTCCAGTCAATACAGCACAGGCTGTACCCTTACCAGTCTACAGAGAAAAGGCCCAAGACTCAAAAGAAAAGTGGCAACTCCACCACAGAGAAGACACCAAAGGCTGTGGAGGACAGGACGAGGAGTCTCACAACACCCACAGCGGAGGAGGGCACTGCCCTGCCAAGCCAGCCAGCAGGTTCACAGCACCGTGGCTCCAGCACGGTGGGCTGGGGGATCTCAGAGCCACAGTCTGCACATCACCCAAGGACCCACCAGGACAGAGGCAGCTACAGACACCCGTTCTCTGCAACTCCAGGAGTCACATGAACGACTCCCGAACGGGATGTGAAAAACGCGTGGTGCAGACCGCGCAGAGCGGCTGGGGTGCAGGCACGTGTCCTGGTGGGAGGAGACCGTCTCCTTGCCAATGAAAACCCGTGCAAAGCCACCTTCCTTTCCAACTCAATACCTCGCCTTAGATGTCACCAGCTTGCATGGTGACGTCACACTTACGAACGCCGCGCACCACCCACTGGCAGGGCTCCCCAGTGGTCCCGCTGTCCCATGAGAACGCCAGCCCACTCCTGCTCCCCTGCCCGCACCCTGAGGGGCTCCTTCACCCCGGGCTCTGCTCCCACGCCACCTTCGCCACAGCCCCGCCCCAGCATTTCACCCACGTTGCCGTCACCAGTGCAGGGATTCCTGTCTTTGGCCCTGGGTATCCCCAGAGCAGTGCTGGGGCACGGCAGCCCACGAAGCTCTTTGTTTCACGAGCGCTTGGTGCCGTGATGTCCAAAGGCCAGGGACTCCCTCCTCACGTCCTCTTCCCACCAATAAATGTTAGAGCAGGTCCATAACAAAGAATATAGCTAATTTTCTCAGAAGGTGCGGCCTCCTAACACAAACTGCAGGCCAAGGTCAGCAGCTCGTGAGCTAGGAAACGGATTCAGGGTTAACCTAGAACGGTACAGCAACGGGAAGTGCCAGAAGGCACAGCCAAGGGTGCACATGTCCAACCCTCCCTCTAAACCCACACACATCTGCAGGTGTTGTACTGGCAAAGCAGCTCAGCACGTGAACGGCTTTTTTAATAAAACACTTTTCAAAAATTTTAAAGATTTATTTATTTGAAAGGCAGAGTTACAGAGAGAGGGAGGGACAGAGGGAAAGAGAACTTCCATCCACTGGTTCACTCCCCAAATGGCTGCAATGGGCCAGGGCTGGGTCAGGAGCCAAGAGCTTCATCCGGTCTCCCACGTGGGTGCAGGGGCCCCGGGACTTGGGCCGTCTTCCGCTGCTTTCCCAGGCGCATTAGCAGGGAGCTGGATCGGAAGTGGAGCAGCGGGACTGGAATTTGTGCCTGTATCTGACGCTGGCGCTGCAGGCAGTGGCTTAACCTACACCACCACGGCAGCCCCTCAAAAGGCATTTTTCACAGGAGGGCTCATGGACACATTTTTAAAATTCCCTTATATAACATGCAATTCAACCAAAATATACCTAAATTTAAGGCTAGAGTCTGTGAAACTCCGCATCAGTTCTATTTGAGAGCTTGATTTCTGTACACTAACGGTACTTCCAAATGGCCGAGAGCAGCACTGACTGCTCCACCAAATGGAGACAGCACAAAGGAAGACGCGGGAGGCAGCCTCGGCCGTTCACGGCGGACACTGCCGGTGATTCTAACAGTTCCAGGCTCACAAGCAAGCAGCTCTTGGCTTTTCAGTCACTCCGACACCTCTGTTCCTGTCTTTACTCACAGCGGAAATCTCTCCATCTTGTTTCTGAACTTCTAGGATTATTTCAGGTTAGATGTTTAAATTGTCATTCAGGGGCCGGCATTGTGGGGCCTCCCATATGGACACTAGCTTGTGTCCCGGATGCTCTACTTCCAATCCAACTCCCTCCTGGTGCCCCAGGGAGGTCAGCGGAGGATGGCCCAGGTGCTTGGGCCCCTGCCACCCATGTGGAGACCTGGATGGGGTTCCTGCCTCCTGGCTTCAGCCTGGACCAGCACTGGCCATTGTGGCCATTTGGGAGTGAACCAGCAGATGCAAGATCTCGCTCTTCATCTCTCCCTCTGACTTTTTCTTTAAAGATTCATTTATTTTGAAAGTCAGAAGTTACACACAGAGAGAAGGAGAGGCAGAGAGAGGTCTTCCATCCACTAATTCATTCCCTAATTGGCCGCAAAGGCCGGAGCTGCACTAATCCAAAGCCAGGAGCTTCTTCTGGGTCTCCCATGTGGGTGCAGGGGCCCAAGGACTTGAGCCATCTTCTACTCGTTTCCCAGGCCACAGCAGAGAGCTGGATCAGAAGTGGAGCAGCCGGGACTTGAACCGGCGCCCATATGAGAGGCTGACACTGTAGGTGGAGGCCTTACCAGCTACACCACAGTGCCAGCCCCTCTAACTCTGATTTTTAAATATATATATATACATACAGTTTTGAATAAATAACAAGGGCTGGTGCTGTGGCACAGCAGGTTAAGCTCCAGCCTGCAGCGCTGGCATTCCATATGGGCGCCAATTCCAGTCCTGGCTGCTCTACTTCCAATCCAGCTCTCTGCTATGGCCTGAGAAAGCAGTAGAAGGTGACCCAAGTCCCTGGGCCCCTGCACTCACATGGGAGACCCGGAAGAAGCTCCTGGCTCCGGATCGGTGCAGCTCCAGACATTGCGGCCAACTGGGGAGTGAACCAGTGGATGGAAGACCTCTCTCTGTAATTATTTCAAATGAATAAAATAAATCTTTAGATAAATAAATGACAGTGGTAAACGCCCCTCAAATAGATACTAGTTCTCTAAGTTACAGTTTCCAGATCTGAAATTACTGGTGTTTTTAGCAGAGAAAACCAGCCAGACCAGAGACACACCTCCTCAAATCTTCCTACTAAATGCTACAAGACTGCAGGGAAGTGTCTGGACTGGGTAAACAGATTGCGGGATGGAGTTCGGCCTAGCAGGTAAAACGCCTGCGTCCCGTACCCGAGCACCTGGCTTCATTCCTCCTGCTAATGCAGACCCTGGCGAGCAGTGGCGAGGGCTCAGCTCACTGGGTCTGCCGCCACACAGAAGGCCTGCACTGTCTTGACTCCCAGCTTTGGCCCCAGACACTTAAGGGGCTTTGTGTGTTTTTTTAAGATTTATTTATTTATTTGAAAGTCAGAGTTACACACAGAGAAGAGAGGCAGAGAGAGAGAGAGAGAGAGAGAGAGAGAGAGAGAGAGGTCTTCTGTCCGCTGGTTCACTCCTCAATTAGCCCCAATGGCTGGAGCTGCACTAATCTGAAGCCAGGAGCCTCTCCCGGGTCTCCCACGCCGGTGCAGGAGCCATCTTCCACTGCTTTCCCAGGCCACAGCAGAGAGCTGGATCAGAAGTGGAGCAGCCAGGACTCGAACTGGCGTCCATATTGGATGCCGGCACTGCAGGTGGAGGCTTTACCCGCTATGCCACAGTGCCAGCCCCCTTTGTGTGTTTTATTCTTTAAATTTAAAAAAAAAAAAAAAAAAAAAAGGTAGTTTCCTCATGAAAGGCAAGTCTTCCGTATAAAGACCACGAGGCTGGTGTTGAGGGCATCCTAGCCGGCTTCACCTGAAGGTACCAAAAATGCAACGCAGGAACAGTCTCGGGCTCTCACTGCCGTGAGCTGGCATTAGACCCAGTCGGCGTCCCGGGGCCGCCCCTGCGGAACCAGCGTATCTGGACCTCTCCGGAACGTTCGAGTACGTCCACTGCTTTCTCACCGACCTGACACCCTCTCCCCAGGCCGAGGGGGAGCCGCGCGCGGGGGTTTCTCTTTTCTGAGGTCTGGTCAGCCACACAGCTGGCCATTCCTGAGGACCATGCTAGCCTGCCATCTTCTCATAGCTCAGGTAGCGCGGGCCTCCCTGGTCCTAACCAAGCCCTAGGTTCCATGGGTGCCTCGCGGACGCCAGGCTGAGCCCCCGCAGCGAGACCTAGGCAGAGAGCGGGGAACCCAGGTTCCCCTGCCACCTGGGCAGCAAGCACCACTCTCTCCACCCTCAGAGCAGCCTGGGAACACCAGAAAGTCCCCAACTTCTTGTGAAGGGTGCAGCACAAGAGGCGCACAGGCTCCAAGGTCACAGCATGAGGTGGAAGCAAACAAGTCAACCAGAGAAAGAACCGGGAGGCTGTGGCTGTCTCTTTAGAAGGTGCGACCAGCCGGCCAGTGCCGGAGCCGCTCAGCCAACCCTCCAGGCTGGCACTGGCTGGCTCTCACCCTTACAGAGAGGCCCAACCAGCACCAGCCAGTCCCACGGCAGAAACCAAGGCCCGCCCACACAGCGCCTGTGATGCGCTCCTGATGCCATCTCCATCTCCCCCACTTAGCTCAGTTTCCCTGCCTGGCCCTCAAGGCTGCCCATCAAGGCCTTCCTGAAGCGGGGAGCTGTCGCCACAGGGTCCCAGACGGCAGGACTCCTGAGCTCCTTCATCGCCCCCACAGACAACAGTGCGATGTGAAGGCTTAGATGTTTCCCGATCTGCAGGCCCTGAGCAGGGTCACCCCAGCCGCCTGACCGCGCGGTCACACCCGAGCCCACTCCGGGTTTTTCTGGTCCTGTCTGGGGGAAGCCTTACCAATCGACTGGCAAACAGGCTGCTTCTGATTTCTTGAATTCTGCTGACAGGGTGTGATGGCGGTGTACATCTTTATGACTCACGTCCCACCTTCCAGAGGACCACGCTCTGCTCTGCTTCCTCCCCAGGACGACCGACCACTGGTAACTCGTACATTTACCGGATCAGAGAACCCTCGGCTAACTACCAATAAACTCAGGATTCCTGATAGAGACGTCCTGTGAAAGCGACACCAGGTCACCGAAGCCTAGCGTGTGGGCCCTCACCCTGGGTCTCCAAACACGGAGGCCACGTCGGCTCACAGACACAGCCCCACCCTCACGTCTACAGGAGAGAAAGGCCGTAACTGAGGCTCAGGGCACCGTGTGGCCCAGCTGTCAGCCAGGCTGCAGCGCCTCTGTCCCATATCCGAGCTCCAGTTCCTGATTCCAGCTTCCTGCTAGTCTGGACGATGGAAGGCGGCGTGTGATGGCTCAAGTACTTGAGTCCCTGCGGCTCACGGCTTCCATGCGGCCCGGCGCCACGTGTTGCAGACAGCTGGGGAGTTAACTAGCGGATGAGCTGCACTGTGTGTATGTTAAAGATTGATTGAAAGGTGGAGTGACAGAGAGATTGTCCACCTGCTCGCTAACTGCCCAGAAGGCTGCAACAGCCGGGCCTGGGCCGAAGCCAGGGGTCAGGAGCTCCAGCTGGGTCGCCCACACAGCTGGCAGGAGCTCAAGTACTTGAGCAATTATCCACTGCGTCCCAGGTGCATCGGCAGGGAGCGGGATCAGAAGCGGAGCAGGCAGGACTCGAACCAGCACTCGGATGTGAGAGGCTAGTGTTGCAAGCGGTGGTTTAACCGGCTGGACCACAAAGCTGGCCTTGCTTCTAAAGCCATGGAAGAAAAAAAAAAAGAAGAAGGCTATACTAAAATTATAAACGCAGATAACAGAAAACGGTGTCAAAGACGAAATTCAGACACACAAAAGACCACTCAACAGCGAAGGCATTCTCCCCGTCGCTAGGATCCCACCTCAACAAGGTATCTGACAGACCAGGGTCCCAGCAGATCCCATAACAATGCTGGAGAAAGCACGGAGCCGGCCATCCTGCTGCCCGTTAATGGGACCACGCACTGGGACCACCGCCCGGCGGCGGCAGCCCGCGCCCGAACGCCCAGGCCCGGGGCGCCGATCACGCTGGTAACACAGCGGCACGGGAGGCACGCGCACGCCACCAGGCCGAGGGGGCCACGCGCGCACCGGGCGGTGAACGCAGCTCACCTCTGCCCCCGGCCGGCCCCAGCCAGTTCCAGGACGCTCGGACGGCCCGGCTGACCCGCGAACCGATGAACGGACGAAGTCTCGCCCCGCGTGGGCACGGGGAGGGCCAACAGCCACGTTCAGGGGACTCCCACGACCACCCCCACGAGCCGCAGGGGGCTGCCCTCGGGGCTCCACTCCCCGGGGCCACCTCCCCGGCTGGTGCCCCCGACTGAACCCCCCAGGCCGAGCGCCGAACCCCGGCTCGAGGCCGGCTCCTGTCAGGCGCCCGGGGGGCGCGTGGGGAGGCGCCCCGCACCTGCTCAGCGCGCGCGAGCCGCCCCGCGGGGCTCCAGCGCCGGCCGCAGCCCGCTGTCCGCCTGCGCAGCCCCGCCGCCCTCACCTCCGGGGACGGCCGCCAGCCCCGGCGCCCGCAGCGGAGCCCGCACGCAGCGGCTCCACCGCAGCAGCGCCCGAAGCTCCCGCGCCATGGCGTCCTCCGGTCGCGTCGCGCGCAGCCACGAGGGGCGGGGCGCGGCGCGGCGGGGCGGGGCCACGAGGGGCGGGCCTTCCTCGGGCGCGGCGCGGTGACGTCACGGCGCGCGCGGGGCTGCCCGGCCCGCTGCCTGCGCGGGCGCTCGGGTGGGGCAGGCCCCGCGCGGGGACAGCCGGGCCTTGGGGCGGGACCTCCGTGACCTTGGGTCACGTCGTCAAGGGCGACGGGTCGTGCTCACGCCGCGGGGGCGGGTGGGCCGAGTGTCTCGACCCCACGCTGCCCAGCTGCGCCTCGCTTTGCTGTCAGTGCCCACGCGAGGGTGTGGCAGGCGGCGCTCGAAGACGCTCTCGAAGCCTCTTTCCCTGCGGGGCACGGCTTGCTGGTGGCTTCGCGTCCCCAGGCCCTCAAGGACCGTGTGGGTCCGGCTCGGGGGCTGAGGGAGACGCGCGCCGGCGGCCGTGACGCTGATGGCCGGCCCGGGGGTGCGGGCTCGCTCGGACCAGGCCGGCGGGGCTCCCCTGCCACGGGAGAGGGCGGAGGGTGACTGCCTGCCTTTGTTTTTTCTTTCCATTTTTAAAGATTTATTTATGTATTTGAAAGGCAGAGTTAGAGAGGCTCTTCCATCCGCTGGGTCACTCCCCAAGTGGCCAGGGTTGGGCCAGGCTGAAGCAGGAGCTCCGTCCGGGTCTCCCGAGTGGGTGCAGGGGCCCAAGCTGGATGAGAAGTGGAGCTGTGGGGTTAGGCACCTGTGCCCGCGTGGATGCCGGCCCCTGACTGCCTTGTGTGTGTGTGTGTGTGTCGCTGTCAGCATGTCGCACAGTAGGGACAAAGGACAGCTCTGTGCACCTTTGTGGCCTGAGGCAAGCGAGATGGGCATTGAGAAAGGCCGAGCAGGATCACAAAGGGACAGCAGATTCCACGACAGCCGTGCCCGCCTGACCAAAGCCCCTTCCGAGTTTGACATTGTTTCTTAAATGATTTTCATTTTATTTGAAACAGAGCAAGACATCTTCCATCTGTGGCTCACTACCCAAATGCATGCCACACCCTGGTGGGCCACAGGTGCCGGCTCAAGTGCTTGGGTCCCTGGCACCCATGTGGGAGACCTGGCTGGAGTCTGGCTCCTGGCTCCCACGTGGCCCAGCCGTGGCTGTGGCAGCCATCTGCAGTCCGTGTGTCTCTAAGTCATGGTGCTTGGGTCTTGGTCCTGAGGCCACACGACGCCAAGTGTTGCTGAAACCAGAGCTCTCGGGCCCTGCCCCAGACCTCGCAGGGGAGATCCCAGCTCTTCCGTGTGCACGCCTCGGGGGAAGCATGCGCAAGGGACCAGGTCGCGTGCACATGGCAGCGTGGGAGCAGGGCCTTGGGCCCACTTGGCACTCAGCTCGCTCTCCTCACAGGCACTAGGGAAGCAGGACTAGGGTCCCCTGCGCTGGGAGCTGGATGCTGTGGCCGCTGGGGTTGGCTGGCACCAGGACATCCACATTTCTCTCTCCAATGGCAAACTTGACGAGCAGGCCGCAAGCACGGGCAGCGTGATCTTACGTAAGCCTAAAAAACTTGCTTTCAGCTCGCCGCCTATACACAGCGCTTCTGGGTAACTCTCCCACTTTCCCAAGGTGCCCCCAAAGTGGGCTGACGGTGGCTGTGTAAGGGGGGGGGGGGGGAGGTCAGGTTGCCCTGGCTGCTCTGACCCCGCCCGGTTCCTCGGCTCCCAGGCTGGGGCGCACACCCATGTCAGCAGTGCCTGAGTGTTAGTGCTGCTCCTGTCTCTTCCCTTACTCACCACGGAAAAGCAGGGTAAGGCCAGGACCCCAGCTCGGGGCCCAGGGTCTCAGGCCCGTGTGAGCCTCTGATAATCTGACCCCTCACTCCAGTCTCTTCTCCCCTTACAAAGACCCCGCCACTTTCTTAAGGTGTTTTACAGCCACCAGCTGCCTTTGAATTTTTCAGTTTAGTCAATTAACAGTAATCCCTGCCCATCTTCCACAGAATGGTGCGACTATGTTGAAACCACCACTTTACGCACAATTTAGACGAACTGCAAAGCCCTGTCTTCTGCCCCTCAGAGCTCACTGGAGGCCTTCCTGTTTGGTCCAGCTGTGGCAAACGGCCTTTAAAATTTTACAGCTGGGGTGTAGTGGGGTAAGCTGGCGCCTGCAGTGCCGGCATCCCATATGGCTGCTCCACTCCCGATCCAGCTCCCTGCTGATGGCCTGGGAAAGCAGCAGAGGACAGCCCAAGAGCTTGGGCCCCTGCACCCAAGTGGGAAACCCGGATCAAACTCCTGGCTCCGGCCTGGCCCAGCCCTGGTCGCTGCAGTGGATGGAAGCTCTGTTAAATATTTAATAAATAATTAAAAAAAAAAAAATCTTACAACTGTGGCCAGTGCCGTGGTGCCGTGGGTTAAGCCACAGACTGTGATGCCAGAATCCCATATGGGCCCCTGCATTCCCGTGGGAGACTCGAATCTGAGTTCCAGGCTCCCAGCCTCAGCCCGGCCTGTTGCGGCCATTTGGGGAGTGAACCAGTAAAAGGAAGATCCATCATCTCTCCCTCTCTCTGGAACTCTTTCAGATAAGTCAATCTTTAAAATCTTACAACTGACGCGTTTTCCTACGCTCCTGTCTTGCCCACGCCATGAAATCACAATGAACACGTATGACATTCTGCCGAACGGCCCTGGAGGGTGCCGTGCCTTGATGGTCCGAGGTGGACCTACATGCACCTGCACACCTGTCATGGGTGCTGACATCAGGGCTGCGGTGGCCATGCCCCCAGCGCACAGTCCTGCATGAACTTCCCAGGAGCACAATGGCAACCAGTACAGTCGTCTCCTTGGCAAAACCCATTTCTGTATTCTGCATTTTGGTTTTTTTTTTTTTTTTTTCTGACGGTAGCTTATTTTGCTACACAGTGTACACTTTGGTTCAAATGAATTCTTAGGGTCTATCTTACAGCAATCACGACAGAAAGCAATGGGCTCTGTTCTGCAGAGCCACCTCACTCCCTCTGTTGCTCGTCATTTTGACACAGCAAAATCCCAAAGACAGCTTTACATACATGCTTGCTTGAGACAATCCCAAGTGAGCTTCTATCTCCAGTCTCCCTGGGATAGATCATTAGCCAATGGGAACCACCTTTGAAGCGAAGCAGTTTTACCAGCTTTTTTATTACAAACACCAGCACATTTCAAATTTTTCCTCTTTTTGATCACAAATATAAGACTCTTTCCTTCTCCTTGTAAGTATACAGCATGAGACAGAGCGTCCAGGCTCTCCAGCCTTAGCACGACTCGCCTAGCGTCAGTATCCACACACCACACCCTCGGTTGCGTGCCCTGACACGTGGATGGCCCATGACAGTTGCACACGATGCAGACTCCAGAGATGAGGTTGGTCGTAGGAAGCCATCAACTCCAGGACAACCCGAAACAGCCGCCCCGGCCCCTGCTGCCTGCGCATCTGGGAGAGGCCACCTCGGAGTGTGGGCGTGGAGCTGCTCCGCGCTCAGGGATTCCCCTTCGGTGGAAAGGGTGATGCAGGAACTGAGCTGCGAGGCCCAGAAGGTGAACAGGACAGCACGTCCGCACGGGAGGGCCACGGCCCTGCCTTCCCTTTGCGGGGGTGGGGTGCACGTGGGGATCGGTCAGGGCTGTCAGCTGGTGACTTGACTCTTACCTGGCCTCATCTACATTATTAAAACTCAAGTTTCAAAACTGTGTAACTAAAACTAGATTGCACCTTAGTTTCCTCAGGCTGATTCTCAAGTTAGCTATTCAAGTATTTTTGAAAATCTGTGACCAGAATGGCCAAATGGAGGTTACCTGGGCCGTGATTTCTCAACACCACAGCACGAACCACCCACTGGAGCCCCCCTCTCAGGCCACCCTTTGGTTGGAGGACAAGGGACAGAGCAGACAGTCCTCCCATGCGTGTGTTGGTGGAGGGGGGGCAGCAGAGGCTCGGCCCAGTCTGCTGCCAGCTGTCCCCCCAACAGCACGGACCTCCCCAGTGCTGAGTGAACTCAGGTCACTGGACCCCTCCGGGCGCGTGCGTGTGGAGGGACACCCTCCTAGCAGGGCTGGGAGCCAGTGCTCAGGACACTGCCCCTCAGCGGCCGCAGGACAGCGCAGGGGCCCTCAGACCTGGAGGCACGTGGACAGTCTGCCTGGCACCACCCTCACTGCTGAGTGCACGGTTTCAGGGGGAGACAGGAACCACCCCAGTCCCTGGGGCACCCATGGCATCCACAGTAGGCGCTGTGGCTAGAAAGGCAGGAAGGCCTCGCACAGGGGCAGCGGGCTGAGGAGGGAGGGGAGACGGGGACGAGAGCTGGAAGCACAGTGTTGTTCACAGCCGCGGCGCAGGGCTGCGGGGTGACGTCCCCAGGCGGCCGCTCAGACCGGACCGGCTTCCCCACTGCCCACCCCCACCCCCGAGACTGCAGGCTCCGCCTCTCCACTCCGAGTGAACGATCAGAACCATGTCTTACAAAGAACAGACTTCAAAAATATATATAAATAAATAAAACCTTCAACATTCTTACAGGGATCTTAAAAGAACAGAATACATGTTAAAAACTTCAGTAATTTATATCAATTTTAAGCGATACTTTATATACAATGGGGAAAAAACACATGCATAGTCCAAATACAACGTTGAAAACAGCATTTTCATAACAAAAAAGCCCCGAACACTAAGTGTTAATACCATGTACATGAATTCAAGAAGGACCACCCTTTTTGTCTGTTGCACACAGTTTATTTAACAATATGATATAAGAAATGAGTTGGTTCTTTACCATTCTATACAGTGATTGAATCTTCTTGAGTTTTCTTATTTATAGTAATTATAGCGCTTGCATGATTTACACTAGAACTGCTTTTCCTCATTTCAAGTTTCACATAGAAGAAAGAAAAGAATGCTTCTTCTCTATTAACATCAGCATGGTCTAAGAGAGTGATCATCCCTATTTTTTGTCTAAAACCAGTTTTATCAGAGAAACAAAGCAACAACTTCTACATCTGCAAGACAAGAGTTTGGCTTGAGCCAGCACGTATAGATAGATGTGTGTGTGGGTGTGTGTACGTGTGTGCACACCGGAGTCAGTTCCTATTGTCCAGGGGTAATACTTGGAGACGCCCACAGAGTTCACTATAGAAAAAAAATCTTCCCGCAACATCAGAAAGTTACCGGGATACATTATAAGCTTGCATTATTTCAGGAATCAGTTTCTGAATATTATTTTTCTTCTCACTTTTAAACATAAATGTTTAAAGTCTTGAAAATACAAATAAAAAATATGAATATAATGAGCTTGTTTTTCCCGTTAAAAAAAGGCATGAATCACCAGCAATGACGACAAAAAGAATCCAAACCAACCCCCCTCCCCCAAAAACAAAAAAGAAAAAACAACAACAAAAATAAAACAAAAACAAAAAAATAAAACCAAAGAGAGAGCGAGAGAGAGAGAGAGAGGAGAGAGAGAGAGACCAGATATTTAAATCAACTGGTTTTTAACAAAAAAATATATTCTTTGTATTGTTTCTTTAAACATCAATCCACCCTTCCATGGCTTGGAAGCAGCAGTTCCGTCTAGGAATGAAAAGGCCCTAGACGCCTGGATTTTCAGTACAAAAGGTCCAGGGGCACGAAAGGGAGCAAACGCGATGCTCTCATAATGCTACAAACCCTCCACAAATTTTTCTAGCGTATCCCCTGTGGTGTCACCGACCAGAGACAGTTCGCTGGACAGTGTGCTCCTATTGGGGGTGTTCAGCTGGGGGAGCATTGCACTCTGTTCAGGGTTCCCCAAGTGTCCCTGATCTATGGAGCTGGCCATGGTGACTGCGAGTCCGGGATGGGGGGAACCAGTCTGGGGCGAGACGTGGTGTGGCGAAGGCTGGGGCTGTATCCGCGGTGATGGGCTGGAATGTGGAGGCTGGGACTGGGGCCGCGGAGACTGGACAGGGGCTGGAGACCGCACCTGGTTGCTGAGGGATGTGGCGATCTGCTGGCCGGGGAGATGGGAGGCCTGCGGCTGTCCTGAGAGCATGTGTTGCTGGGGGCTCATAGGGTTCGGCTGGCCTGGGGACCCCATCTGCTGCTTCATCTGCTGCTGCTGCAGAATCCGCTGCTGCAGAGCCTGCTGGATGTTGGGGCTGCCGTCTGCCCCCAGCCCCGGCTGTCCCATCTGGCCAAGCTGTCCCATCTGAGCGGCCATCTGGCCCATGGAGCTGCCCTGCATGGGGAGGTGCTGCTGCATGCGCTGCGGCTGCATGGCTGGGGCGTAGCCACCAGGTCCCTGCGGCTGCTGGAACTGGCCGTGCCCAGCCATGCCCCCGGCCACGCCCCCACTGCCCTGCTGCTGCTGCTGCTGCTGCTGCTGCTGCTGTTGCTGCTGCTGCTGCAGGAGCTGCCGCCTCAGCATCTCGCGGTACTGAGGATTCATACTCGCCACGCTGGGGTTGTGTCCTGGGTTCATGATGTTCAAGGCCTGGCCCGGGGGGTTCAGGCCTCCCATTGCCTGCTGCTGGGGGGGCACCCCAGGCCGTGGCACGCCCGCTTGCATGGCGTTCAGGTTTTGCAGGCCGGGCTGCTGGTGCATGCCGGGCTGGGCCTGCAGGCCGGGCTGGGCCTGCAGGCCGGGCTGGGGCTGCATGCCAGGCTGGTTGGCCACATACTTGGCTGTGCGCTGTTTGATGAAAGCTGCCATTAGCTGTGGGTTGGACTTGAGGATGTTCAGCACCTGCTGCTGCTGCTGCGGGGAGCTGGGTGATTTCAGGGTCCGCAGGAGGTCTTGCAGGGCGCTGGGCGAGATGCTCCTGGGTGGCGGGACGCTGGGCATCCTGGGCCCAGCCACGGCTGCCTGGGGCTGCATGGACATCACAGGCCTGGGCATGCCTGGCATTGGCTGCTGCTGGGGGAGGGGCGCCTGCTGCCACTGCCCAGGTGGCATGCTGGGCATGACGGGCCCGCTGACCTGGCTGGGCCGTGGCACATTCAGGCCCACAGGGGCCATCTGGCTCCCGGGGGTCCCCATGCCCGTGCGCCCTGGCGGCATGCCACTGTTGATGTTCACACGGTAGAGGTGCTGCTGCTGCTGGGCCTCGCGCTCAATCTGCCGGGCAGCCTCCACGGCCGCAGGTGGGGGCTGGGCAGGGGGCGGGGGAGCCGGCACCTGGTTGGTGGGCTTCCCTGCGGACACAGTTGTGGGGGGCTGAGTCCGGGCCACACTGGGGAAGCCGGCTGGTGACATGCTCACGGGTGAAGGCTGGGGCTGGGCAGGGGGCTGCGGCGTCTGGGGCGTGCCGGGCTGCTGTGTGGGGGTCCCGGGCGGCGCTGAGGTAGGAGAAGGCAAACTCTGCTGAGGCACGTTGCGGGTGTTCATGGTGGCCATCCGCCGGCGCATGAGCTGGGCCTGCTGCAGCCGGTGCTGGATCTGCTGCTGGCGAAGCTTGTGTTTGATGTTGAGGCAGAAGGGCACGGGGCACTTGTTCTCCTGGCAGTGCTTGGCGTGGTAGCAGCACAGGGCGATGAGCTGCTTGCACACCGGGCAGCCGCCGTTGGTCTTCCGCTTGCAGCCCTTGGTGTGCTGCACCACCCGCTTCATCTTCTGGCAGGACGGCAGCGAGCAGTTGGCGTTGCGGCACTGGCAGGCGTGCACCAGGGACTGGATGCAGCGCTGGATGCTCAGGCGCCGCGACTCCTGGGGGCTCTTGGACTGCGGCTCGCCCTGGCTGCTGCCCTCGTCGTCCAGGCCCAGCCCCCACTTCACCATCTTGTGCGTGTGGCTCTTCGTGTTGTAGCAGTTGATGCACAGGTCGTAGTCCTGCAAGCAAAGAGAGTGGTCAGCAAGGCCGCCCCTCGGGCTGGGGGCGTGCATGCTCACACAGGACCGTCTGCCCGAAGACCCAGGCAGGGGACGCTGGCTGCCCTCCCTCCTCTCTCTCCCGCAATTGCATCAGAACTCTGCCACATCCTCTCCACTCCCACACCCAGACCACGAAGGCCAACAGTGTGAGGACGAGATGCCACCCGAGGGCCAGCAGACACCATGGACATCTCCCCAGGGGAAGGCACCAGACAGTGCTTTCCCAACAAGCAAGTCCTGGGGACAGAGAGCTGCCTACAGCTGGAAACCAGGAGGCAGGCACACGTCCCCCCAGAGTGGAGCCGTGGGCCAGGCCGACTAATGGTGAGCACAGGAAGAACACGCCAACCCCAGCAGTGAGGGCTCAGGAGTGGGGGGTGCCCTGCTGCAGCAACGCACGGGAAGCGGCATTTGTGACATGAGCATCCCCTATCGGGGCACCGGTCTTTTTATCTCTGCTTGCTCATGTGCCTGGGGAAGTAGCAGCAGATCGCCCAAGTATCCCCGCCCCCACACGTGAGCCCTGGAGTTCCTGGGTCCTGGCTTCACCTGGACCAGGCCCTGCTGTTGCAACATTGGAGGAGTGAACCAGCGGGTGGAAGATATCCCCTCTCAGGTCTGCCTTTCAAGTAGGTAAACAGATATTACAAAAGAAGACCTGAGAAGGAGGACAAAGAGCCTGCAGGAGGCTGGGGGAAAGAAGGCAGGCAGCGGAGGGGAGCAGAGAGGTCTGGGAGCTGCGTGGCGACAGCCTGTGGCAGAGCGCAGAGTAAGCAGCCCTGGTCTGGCGGTGACTGCGGACTGTCCTGGGAGGAAGGGGGGTCAAGGGCAGGGCCGATGACTTGCCCTGTGGAAGAGGCGAAGGGTCACGCTGTGCCCAACAACCCACCCGCGGTGACTCCACAGCAAGGCCCAAACCTGCAGGGCAAGGCCTGTGAGACGTGCAGGGGACCCACTAGGAACAGCGAGGGGCTGGGACAAGAAACGGTCGAGGCCATCCGGAATCCTCAGCTAGACCAGACCCGGAGCACGCGAGAGCAGGAGCAGATGTCTGCCCGTCTGCCCTGGAGCCTCCCTCCAGCTCTCCAGGCAGGCTTCCTCGGCACTGCACGGCCTGCGCCCGGCACAGAAACACCAGGGAGAAAGCACAAAGCCTTCGGCCTCGTGCTCCTCTCCTCAGCCCGAGTCAGCACCAGTGCCACTGCAGAGATGCCAAGGCCGCATCCAAACCCACGACGGCCCTGCCAGAATCCTGGCCCTGGCTGCCGGGCAGACCCACCTCGCACACCGTGCAGTGCCAGCGTGTCTCCACGTGGTGCTTGCACTCGTTACAGGTGTAGACAAAGCGGTCCTGGCCCTGGGTGTGCAGCTCCACCAGCATGCACAGCGTGGACCACTTGGAGCGGCGCAGTGAGGAGAACTCCCAGTGCTTGTCCCTGGCCAGCGTGAGGAAGGCGTCGCGCCCGTCCATGAGGTCACAGCTGAGCAGCGGGTCGGGGTCGACGATGGGGGGCAGGGTGTTGATAACAGGCCCTGCGTGCAGGTGGATCACAAAGAAGACCTGGGGAGAGGAGCAGCATTAGCCCCGGAGAGGCGCAGCCCGCCCCGCCACCTGCACACCGTGGCACGATGTCACCAAACCCACAAGCTCCGGCTGCCAAGCACATGTCCCCGTGCTGCCCCCTGTGCCGGCAGCTCTACCTCCTTATGCTTCTCCATGGTGGCATACAGCTTCTGGGACAGGTCGTTGGACACACTGGGCACGCTGGGTTTCTTCTTGTTGGCACGGCTGATGCTGCTCTTATTCTTGTTGGTTTTCTTGTTGTTCTTCTTCTTGGCGTTCTTGCTGTCGCCCTGACTGCCCTGCAACACACGCAGAGCCGTCACGTCAGGCCGCCCAGCCTCGGGCAGGGGCCTGCAGCCGACCCCACCAGCACATGGGCCCTGAACACGTAGCGTCCTTAGGAAGAGAGGAGAAAGCGGCAAGGACGGAAGCAGAGCCTGGGCACTGCACCTGCAGCCGCACTGCTTCTCCAGGGCAACGCAGACCCAGCACACTAGCTCAGAAACCTAAGGAGTGAGGGACCATGGAAGCTGTTTTCCATGATGCCTCACTACTCTACTGGACCCTCGGAGTTCCATGTCACATCTCACAGGCACGGCATCTTGTTCTTTGCCTTGAGAAGGGCTCCAAACACCCACGGTGTTTTTTTGTGAGACACACATGAGAGATACTAGTGGCCCCAGGGACCTGCTCAAGGCCGGAACAAGGGCAGGACTGCCCCCCTGCCCAGCTACCTCCTGCCAGGCCTGCTTGGGCTGCAGGTAAATGAGAAGGTCACGCTTCTCAGTTCAGATGTTCCTGTGCTGCAGACAACTCAGGGTACAACTCATTTATACCTCACGATGGCAAAGTCAGGCGGACCCGTGCTGATAACGTGGTTTTTAGCAGGAGAATGACAGACCCCCAAGAGACACTGTGGGTACCAAGATGTGCTGAAGGGGTACGACAAAGTTATGTGGTCTTCGCTGGCACCCTGGGACAGAAAAGGTTTACTGGGGAAATCTGAATAAAGTATGAACTTCAGTTAACTGCAACAAATGTACCCCACTAAAGGGAGGTGCACCGGTTTTGCTGGAATTCTCTGTTCAATTTTTCTAAAAGCCTTAAATCTCTCAAACACAAAGTCTATTTTGAAAAGAAATTACTCAACACATTCACTGCTTAACATTTAGAGAGAGTATGGCTGGGGCCCAGCACTGTGACACAGTGGGTAAAGCAGCCACCTGTGCGGCCAGCCATCATCTCATATGGGTGCTGTCTTGAATCCTGGCTGCTCCACTTTCAATCCAGCTACCTGCTAATTGCAACTAGGAAGGCATGAGAAGATGGCCCAACTATGTAGGCCCCTGCCACCCATATGGGAGACCTGGACAAAGCTCTGGCTCTTGGCTTTGGTCTGGCTCAGGCTTGGGGCCCTGGCAACCATCTGGGGAGTGAACCAATGGAGAGATTGATCTCTGTGTCTTTCCCTCTCTGTGTAACTCTTTCAAAATAAATAATCTTTTAAAAAAAGAAAAAAAAATGAACCAGTGGATAGAAGATCACTTTGTGTTGTTCCCTCTTTGTGTGTAATTCTTTAAAAATAAATAATCTTAAAAACAAACAAACAAACAAACATGGCTAAGCAGGGGCCAGCATTACGGTGCAGTGGGTTAAGCTGCCACCTGCGACACCCGCGTCCTATAAGGGCTCAGGATTGTGTCTCAACCCAGCTCTCTGCTAATGGACCTAGGAAAAGCAGCCAAGATGGCCCAAGTACTTGGTGTCCCTGCCATCCATATGGAAGACCCAGATGAAGCTCCTGGCTTTGGCCTGGCCTGGCCTTGGCTGTTGCAGCCATTTGTAAAGTGAACCAATGGATGGAAGATCTCCCTTTTTTTCTCTCCCTTTCAAATAAATCTTTTACCATAAAAAAAATTCGGCTAAATAATAAAAAAAGTTTTGCCCTTCAGCAATCACATTTTATTTTTCTCTTCACCTACGCATTCAGTCTCTTGCGCAGCTAATTCTTCTTCACCAGTCTGGGAGCACAAGCAGCCAGCTACACCTCGTTCCCACTGGTGACGCCACGGCAGGTGCCCGCCCGCTGCTGTGCAATGGAAGCGTGGCTGCTGATGGCGGAGCAGCACTGCGGCCCCAGTGTGGGCCGGAACGGAGGCGAACGCCCGCAAGCCCTGGGCGTGGCCACGGTGGTGTGTCCTCACCCACAGCACCTGGGAGCTGCCCACATGATGGCGAGTCCATCCCCAAACCTCCGAGTTCTGCCCCTGCCCCCACCAAGTCCGGGGCACCAGTGGCCCAGGCTGGCTCCAGCACGAGCCCCTCATCCCTGTGGATGTTGCGGACGGCCCAGCCTCTCCCCATCAGAGGTAGGTCAGCCCTCCCTCAGTGCGCCCAAGGGCTCTGTGCACTGGCTGAGATCACCGGAGGCCCAGAGCTGGGCCAGGTGCCTCTGCCACAGTAGCTTAGCAGCAGCACCCTCCATGTGCTGGGCCACGGCTGGGCCACCCTGAGGTGACCCTCAGGGCTCACAAGGCACTGGCCTCTGGGTCAGCCACTGACACCTGTCCTCACTGCACATCCTCCTGACTTACTCCACGGAGCAAGGGAACGGCTCAAGAGTTAAACCACCACATGGCAGCGAGTATCAGCCAGGCTCTGGAGTGTGGTGGATGACAGGAGCCAGGAACCACTGGGGACGTGAACTCACACCACATCCCGGTCTGCCAGACGGAAGTGCTGCCTCAGGGTCACAGCACACGATGGGCAGCGGCACACACCAGCAGCCCAGACTGGGGCCTGACACACCACTGCATGCTGACTCCTCTAGCCCTGCCCAGGGCCTGAGTCCTCCTGCCTCTTCCTGGCACCCACAGGGGCAGTGGGCAGCAGCGACACTCGCTCGGCTGCTCAGGTTCCCCACCCCATCTCCTGGGCCTGCTACCCTCAGAGTTCACCACACCACAGCTACAACCAGACGTACGCCACCACTGTCTCTTACTAGGCCACCACGCGCGCGTCGTGGTCCTGCCCGGCATCCTCCCCGGCAGGCATTCCAGCCCCGCCCCCACCCTCACCAAAGGGCAGGACGAGCCCTCAATGACCTCAGCGACACTCAGACCCCAGCAGAGCATGGACTGCACAAGCATGGAGCTGCAGCAAAGGAGCCGCTCACGGAGGGCCTTCCTCACGAAGCAGCTTGGCTCCTGCCCGGCACCTCCACTGTCCACATTCTTGGCTCCGACAAGATACCTCCCTTTCCACTCTCGGGGCCGCAAGCAGGTGAAGAGACCCCCAGCGCGCCCTGGGCCCGGGGGTCCCTACCTCGGTGGTCTCACTGGCGGCAGTGCTCTCTTCTTTCTTCCTCTCCTCCTCCTCTTGCTCCAGCTCCTTAATGCTCTCTTCCAACACGTTGGGCCAGAAATCACCTTCAAAGTAGGGCAATTCCTTGGCACTGGTGAGCCTGTCTTCAGTTGCTTGTTTGAGAATGTCCTGAGAGGGAAGAACACCAGTGAGGGGGGCCCACAGGAAGCACTGCTGGAAGTGGCGTGGGGGCCAGCGGCACCAAGGCGCCACTCTCAGAGGCTGCTCCAGGTTCACCTTACGCTTTGACTTTTCCCTCCTCGGACGTGGACCCCACCGCACAGTGAGTGAGGGTGAGAGGAGGCGGCACCCACACGCGTCACTCGGCACTGGTACCTTGTAGTCGTGAATGATGCGCTCGGCGAACGCCTTGTCCAGCATCTTCTTGTACCACTCCTGCAGGCGTTTTGGCTTCGGGATTTTTTGGTCAGGGGGGTGGCAGTGGAAGATGTAGTCGTCTCCTTCACTTGGGGGACAGGCCCAGATGTGCCCTGTCACATACCTGCAGGACACACGCCCAAGTCAGATCAGCGTCAGCAAACGGCCCTGCCTTCAAGGAGCTACAGCTGAGCAGCAGGGACCAACCTTGGATACGTAATTATAAACAAGGAAGACGACACAGAAATTACCGTGACGCTGCGGTAGACCTGACAGACTCGGGTCTGAGCCAGTGTGCTGAGGCTTTACTACCTGCAAACTCAGAAGCTACAACTTCTCTGTCAGCCCTGGCCGGCGTGTGCCAGGCAGGGCCAGGCAGGGCCAGAACCACCGCGGAAAGCTGCAGCCTTGTCAGAGCTCCCCCGGCAGAGGAAAGGCGGCGCGCAGGGAGGCACCGGGCCCGTCCGCCTCCTCCTGCACGCTGCCGAGGCAGCTCAGCCCAGCACCTCTCTAAGGGGTTCACGTCACAACCGTCGCATTCTTTTCAAGACCCTTTCATCAAGTCCCTCTAACCTTTTCAAGTCTGGGAGAAGAATGTGATAGATCTAGAGCACACAGACAAAGCAAAAGAAGTCAGACCCATAGACCACATCCTGAAGGATTCCGCTTACACAGAGAAGACACAGGCAGAGACAGAAGTGGATGAAGGGCTAGGGGCAGAGGTGAGAGACCCATGGCACAGCGTGTGGAACCCGCACGGACATGGAAACGCTCCAACACCAACATGTGCTGAGGGCTACACCACGTGGCAAGCCTCCGAACACCCACTGAGGCACACACCTGAGACAGGTGAGTTCTGGGATGTGGAAGTTACGCCCCAGTGAGGTGGGAGGAGGAGGGGAAGCAGGCAAAGGCAGAGGAAGAGCACGCGCCCTGGGAACACCTGGCCCCATGCTCGTTCCCGACCTGACCTCGGGGTGCGAGAAACAAAAACACAGCAAACATAGAAAGTGTGATTGTGATTTCACAACAAACACACACCGAAAAATGCAAAGAGCTTTGACTAGCTCTGACTAGTTTACTCCAAACTTACCCCAATTTCTTCACATATTCTAGATAGCCAATAAGGATCTCATGGTAAACGGCTGTCCGGAGGCAACGGGGCCGGAAGAAGTGAATACTGTCCAGGTAGGAGATGTACACACGCCTGTGGGAGTGGGGTGGGTCCATTTTTAACTCAAGGTACCCCTCAAACTAGAAACCAAACAGCAGTATCCAAAAAATCTCCAGAAACAGGCTCTGCCGAAGCCCCTGGCTGTGCCCCTGCCCCACTGCCATTCCTGCCTAAGCTTGAGGTAACTCCTGGCAGAGGTGCCTCTCATGAATGGAGACACCTGCTTACGTGACACAGAGACAGCTGGGAGGCCAGGGCCCCCAGACTGGGAACACACACATTCGCCACAGTCGTCTAGTCCCTTCATTTTCCATGAGTTCTCAGGTAAACAAAACTAACTAAGCTTGGCTAACGGCGTCTTACCCTAACTTACCAGAACCAAAGCACACAGTTCCCCTAAGACACTAACTAAGGAGAAAGAGCTGGGATTACCTTGTGTTTGGAGGAGGGCAATCGGAACCATATTCTTGGACATGCATTCCAAAGAAGCACACATCCACTCCATCGATTTCCTCAAAAGCAAAGAGCGCTTTGGTTCGATATGGGAAAGACTCCGACATCTCCCCAGAGTCCACAAACCTGGAAGAAAAGCCGTGGTTTACCAGGCGCTTCCACAGCCTCTGCTCTGCACCTGGCTCACGTCTTGGGGCCACACTGCAGTGCCTCCCCGCAAGCTGCAACCATGTCCTCCCAGCCTCACGCGGGCACGGCAGCCACGCACTGGCCCGGATTCTGGGAGACGTTCTGGGCTGCCAGGAATGCCCTGCACGCGCGGGACCCTTGCTGCAGCTGGAGAGCACAGCGCACACACCGAGACTTCATCCCAGGCTTGACCTCCACGGTCTTGTCCGAGCTGGCCACCACTCTGACGAAGACCTCCCCGGCTTCAGGGTGATTTTGGCGCCGCAGGAATTTGTTCACTCGGTCTTCCAGGTGGTTCCCCAGTCGTGTGGTCTGCAGTCCTAGGGAGTCCGAAGGAGCAGGTGAGAGGCTTAGGGAAGGGCCAGGAGACCACAGCACCACAGTCTGACGTCTGTCTTATCTACCTATTTGAAAGGCAGAGTGACAGAGCAGGGGAGACAGAGACACTTCTATCCGCTGGCTCCCTCCTCAAGCACCTGTCACATCCAGCCTGAGGACAGACCAGAGCCGGGACCCAGAGACTGGAGCTGTTGTCCACTGCCTTCCCAGGCAAACGCGCAGAAAGCGGCTTGGACTGGCATGCTGACGTGGGTTGCGGGTGTCCCCAGAGGAGGCTTCACTCCCTGTGAAACAACTCCCGTCCCACGGCCGACGTTGTCGGGGAGCGGAGCGGAGCTCTCCAGACACAGAAGGGATCCTGCCTCCCTCAGGTGGACTCAGGGAGCTCAGGCACTCGACAGCCAGAAAACCAACAACATCCCAGATATTTCCATCTTTTTCTAACAGTGAGGGGCAGAAGAACTAGAGGTAGAGGTAGTCCTAGGTCTGGCAGGAGCTGTGGGGGTGGAAGCCAGGCCCAAGGAGGGGCCAGGCTGTGCCCTTCTACCCCAGGCCCCAGGCCCTTCCTGCCACCAGCACCCCGCAGCAGGAACACCTAGAGCAATCACACTGGCTGGTGCTTTCCCAGAGCACGGGCACTACACCCTCAGGGAAGGCAGTGTATCTGGTGAGCGACCAGCTCTGCAGACTCTAGAACGTTCCAGGAACCACCCACAAAGCATCAGCCAAAGATGGCCTGCTGCTCATGGGCACTCCAGTCATGTGGAGGACAGGAAGTGCACAGGCATGCGAGTCTGGCCCTAGGCCCCCCGTCTCCAAGCGAGTGTGTACCCCGACAGGGTGGCCGTTCTTGGGCTGCTCCCCCCCTCACGAGGCCAGCCCCCAAGGAAGAAACGACAAGGGTCAACACTCAGTGTGGCACAGAGCACGCCTCACAGATGCCTGTGAAGGAAAGTGGCACAAGGCTCACAGGGACGCCGGTCTTCTTCATCGACTCTCTAGTATTTCCCAATCAGACACATTTAAACAACAACCTGGTATTTTACAAGACTCCTTACTGGGGTGAACCTTAGTGGATTGAGCCTATGCCTGCAGCACTGGCATCCCACAATGGGTGTGGGTTCATGTCATGGCTGTGCCCTTTTGATCCAGCTCCCTGCTAATGCACCTGGGAAAGCAGCCTACGTGCTTGGCCCCTGCACCCGCGTGGGAGACCCAGAAGAGGCTCCTGGCTTCAGATCAGCGCAGCTCTGGCCGTTGCGGCCAATTGGAGAGTGAACCATTGGATGGAAGACCTCTCTCTCTCTCTGTAACTCTTTCAAATAAATAAATAAATCTTGGTTAACAGCAGAGTTTGAACTTGTGTTAAGCCTTGCTCTGGGGCAGCAAGCACAGCATGGTGAGGACGCCCACGTTCTGCACTGGGCTCCAGCTCCTGACTGCAGCTTCCTGTTTGTGCAGACCCTTCAAGGGGTCTTCCCCTTCTTGCAACCAAGACGGAAAGATCTGGATGAAAATCCTGGCTCTCAGCTCTGGACTCCAGCCAGCTGTGCAGGCATTGAGTGAGTGAACCAGCAAGACAGGACCTCATGTAAGTAAGTAAATTCAAAAATTAACTTAAAACAGACTGATCATAAAATCTGACGTTCATATAAAGATCAAGCCACGTGACTATTTATGGGTAAGACAAAAATATCAAGTATTGGGGCTGGCGCTGTGGCGCAGTTGGTTAACGCACTGGCCTGAAGCGCTGGCATTCCATATGGGCGCCGGTTCGAGATCCAGCTGCTCCACTTCCAATACAGTTCTCTGCTATGGCCTGGGAAAGCAGTGGAGGATGGCCCAAGTCCTTGGGCCCCTGCACCCACGTGGGAGACCCAGAAGAAGCTCCTGGCTCCTGGCTTTGGATCGGCACAGCTCCAGCCATTGCAGCCAATTGGGGAGTGAACCATCGGATGGAAGACCTCTCTCTCTCTGCCTCTCCTCTCTCTGTGTAACTCTGACTTTCAAATCAATCAATCAATAAAAAGAAAAACATCAAGTATTAAAAAAATAGATTAAAACCTTAGATAACTGAGCTGTAAAAGTACTCGTGGACTGAGAGGCACCAAAGGAGACCAGGACAATGTGCCCAAGTTCTGAAGAGGACTGTTCAGGAAACAAAAGTTTCCCACAGACTTACTCTTAGCACTGAATTTGTTTTCTTTTCGAGGTCTGCCAGTTTTCTTCAAGCAGTTGTCGCATACAAAGCTGGGGAAAAAAAAAGGTGTGTTCAGATTCCATCCACCAGTATGTGCTGCCAAACCAGCAAAACACAGCATCACAACCCTTTGTTGGCATCCGCATCACATCATTATAAAAAAAAGTGAAGAGGCAGACAGCTTTGGTTCTCCCATTCCTAAAGCGGGCAAACACTTAAGACTTCAACTTAGGACTAACTGCCAGCTCCTACGATTGCTGCCTTCTCACAACAAGGGAAGAGACCGCCACTGCCACCCCGACCCCGCAAGGCAGAGCTGCTCACTGGTTCCCAAGACCACAGGAAATGACTTACCCCGAAGGCCAAATGATGTCATAATGCAGCACACAAATCTGATGCATCTTCCGTCCACACTCTTTGCAATCGACAAAACTAGGAAACAAATAGTCCAAAGTTACGCGCTCAGAAACACACAAATGAAACCAGCTGCAGGCGCCTGAGTGTGCGCACACCTTGTTCTCAGGGCCACCTGAGCGCCTCTCATGCTGACACAGGGCGAGGCTGACCTCCCACCTCTCCTCCAGAGAACAAGCGCCTCACTCCTCTGGCTCCCAAGCTCCCTTTGCACCCAGAAACGCAACCTTATCTTTAAAAACTACAAAGATGATTCAAAGACTATCGTGGAAATTGGCTTTCAGTGATAATGCAAATACTCCATGAACTTGGACCCTGGTCAGAGATGTGGGCATCCCCGAGTGGCGTTCCATGCGCTGTGCTAATGTTCACTGCTCTGTGAACGTCTCAAAGTCTCCTTACACTGAATTAAGGCCACTACTTCATACGACTACACATACTTTCTCGAAGTGACTTCACGTGCCTCAGCTGACACAGCAAACAGGACAATACCTCCAGTTCCTAGGAGGATACTGATGGCCGTGTGGTCCGGTCACAGCTGCTAGAGCAGGCCTGATGCTGCTGTCACTGTGGAGGGTGTCAGATGCCAGGCCTACCATCAAGCGGACAGGTCTGGTTCACACAAACACCGGTATGGCAGGGGGACAGCGTACTCATCTTCAAGACCCACTGACTCCCTGCACTGCCCGTGACAGCCCACGGCTGGCACCCCTGGCTCTGCCGCCTCCAGGAACTGCTTCACCTCGGGGACTTAAATGCCAAGACATTCCAAGGTCAAAAGCTCTGCCGGTTCTCAGCTCTCTCCCTCAGTGCTGCCACAGGTCACACAGCCTGCAAGGTTTAGAGGACAGAAAGTACCCTGGCTCCCCCGCACTCCTGGGCTCTGGCCCTTTCGTAGCATGGCCCAGACCCTCTACCTTCCTGTGCCTGTACTGGGGGAGCCTTCAGTCTCTGCTGGGGAAGAGCATTCACACAAAGCTGTGTAGACCAGGGGCAGCCCAGCTGCACGGTCTTCGAAAGGCAGCCAGGCAGGAATTCCCTCAGCTTCCGTGCCACCATGCCCCAAGCACTGTGTTGGCTCTTTCCTTGCACATCAATGAAATGTCACCAAGATGCTGTACGTTCTAGACGCCACGACATCACTTTTGAATTGCACCCTCCCTGAAGTTATTATTAACCCGTCAGCTGGCTCCTTGCCCAGGGGGCGCCTCCACCATCAGATGTACTTGCTTTAGATCAGGATTGGACCTTGCCTGGCTGCTGCTGCCACCTTCTGACTAGCTCCCCGTGTGAGGTCCGAGTCTTCTCTTCTGATCAGTCTGTCCCACATGCCCCCTGGTCCTTCCACCCCAGAAACCAAGGCTCCTCCTCACAACCTCCCTGCACACGTGGGACAAAGCCACACCAGAGTCCACACCCCAGGAAGGGCCCCTACAGCTGGGCTCCACAGCTTGGGCCCATGCTAGGCAACCTGTGTTCTTTCATTCCATTGTGTCTGGAATGCTCCACCCCTCCCCCTACAGCTGCTTCTAGAGGTGTCACCTCCTGTCCAGTGACCCCAAAAGCGGCGACTGCCCTGCCCAGGCTGCCACACTTGCCTCTTGCCTCCCTGACAGACTGCGCCTGGCTCAGAGCAGCAGCCCTTCTTCAGCCCCCACACATCCCCACCACCTGGCACGACCGCTTGAACCACGACTATAAACCAGGACGCACATATGTGAGCAAAGAGGCGAACAGCAGGAGAAACAACCACTGGCAGTCACGGGCACAGGTAGGTCTGGGGAAGTGTCCGCAGACATTGCCACAGCCCCAGTCCACAGGAAGTGCAGCAAGTGACCTTCCAGAAGTGAAGGGGCAGCTTCCCAGTGTGGCCTGTGTGGTTCCCTGCAGCTGGGAGGCTCGGGGCCAAGGCGACTCTGGATGCTTCACAGTTCCCATTTCCCAAGCAGGTGGTGCTCCTGGACGCCGCACTCAGCAAGCCACCCAGGATGGGCGTTCCCCCAGGACTCTGCGCAGGGGACCTGGAAGGAGGCTAGGCACCCCAGACACTGCGAAGTCTCTCCAGGGGCTACTGCCAGGCAGACACAGCAATGCGCTCTGTCTGTCTCTGTGGCAGTCAAGTTCAAAGGTATTTCAGGGGCTGGCATGGCGGTGAGGCAGGGGATACAAACACCATGTCAGAGCTCCAGTGAGAGTCCCGGCTACGAGGCTTTCCGTCTCGCTCTGTCAATGCGCCTGGGACGGTAGCAGAAGGCGGCCCAAGTGCCAGGGGCCCTGGCATACACGTAGGAGACCGGATGAAATTCCTGGCTCCTGGCACTGGCCTGGCCCAGCCCTGGCTTTGTCACCATTTCAGGATTGAACCAGTCAGTCAAAGGTCTCTCTGTCACTCTGCCTTTCAAAATCATATATACATTTTAAGAGTCTGTGGGCCAATGATTTAAAAGATTAAGTTAAAGCTGGTGCTGGGTGCTGTGGCATAGCTGGTTAAGCTCCCACCTCCAACATTAGCATCCTATGCTGGAGCACTGATTCGAGACACAGCAGCTTTTTTTTTTTTTTTAATCTATTTTATTTATTTGAAAGACATAGTTACAGAAAAAGGTATAGCTAGAGAGAGGTGTCTTCCATCCGTTGGTTCACTCCCTAGATGGCCGCAACAGCCGGAGCTGCGCCGATCTGAAGCCAGGAGCCAGGAGCCTCCTCCGGGTCTCCCACGTGGGTGCAGGGGCCCAAGGACTGGGACCATCTTCCACTGCTTTCCCAGGCCATGCAGCTCTGCTTTTGATCCAGCTTCCTGCTAGTGTGCCTGGGAAGGCAGTAGAAGACGGCCCTAGTGCTCAGGCCCTGCACCCCTGTGGGAGATGCAGATAGAGTTCCTTTGTCCTGGCACTGGCCCGGCCCAACTCTGGTTCTGTGGCCATTTAGGGAGTGAATCAGCACCCTGATGGAAGAGCTCTCCTTCTGTCACTTATGCCTTTCAAATAAATAACTCCCTAACAAAAGTCAGAGATTTAAGTTTATTTTGAAGCAAAAACTCCTCAATCCATGCAAAGTTCTTTCATAGTGTGCGTTTCTGTGAACGTTTCAAAGACTCATGGTATTTGACGATGCCTCCTGAGAATACACGATATCAAAGACACCGGCAAGAACACAGTAAACTAAGCTTCACGTTGTTTATTTCAGAACGCAGTCTCTGAGATGGCTACTTCCCGAAACTGCCCTTTTATCCGAAAAGTTCTTAGAAACAGAACACACAGCTAATCCTGTCCCAGCTGAAACCTGGTCACCGGAGGGCACCTTAGAGAGGCACAAGGAAGCATCTGTACCTGACCATGCTTTCTCTTGCAAGCCAATCTGAGTAATACCTAGATCTGAAACATATTTGAAAAGTCAGAGGCTGGTGCCGCGGCTCACTAGGCTAATCCTCCGCCTTGCGGCGCTGGCACACCAGGTTCTAGTCCCGGTCGGGGCACTGGATTCTGCCCTGGTTGCCCCTCTTCCAGGGCAGCTCTCTGCTGTGGCCAGGGAAGTGCAGTGGAGGATGGCCCAAGTGCTTGGGCCATGCACCCCATGGGAGACCAGGAGAAGCACCTGGCTCCTGGCTTTGGATCAGCGCGGTGCACCGGCTGCAGCGGCCATTGGAGGGTGAACCAATGGCAAAGGAAGACCTTTCTCTCTGTCTCTCTCTCTCTCACTATCCACTCTGCCTGTCAAAAAAAAAAAAAAAAAAAAAGAAAAGAAAAAAGAAAAGTCAGAACATCAGTAAAGAACCATATACTCACGGTTCGGGGTCTAAGGTATCATTTTTCTTCTTTTCAAACTGATCCTTTGAAATTGTCCTTTAAAAAAAAAGTTATTAATTAGCTAATGAAAATTTATCTGCTGAGTATGAAGTATAATAGGGTCTCTGAAATATTCTGTGACCAAGTCTTCCAATAAGAATAAATGGAAGTCAGCCGAAGCATCAGGGACGGATGAACACCACCCTCTGTACTCCCGCAGGTCCCACTACTGCTTATTTTCTATCTATTTTCTTAGAACACTTCTCTCTTCCCAGCTACTATCAGCTGCACTACAAGATTTAATGAAGACTAGTCAATCTACGACGGCAACACCGTGTTGAGGTGAAAGCCCGCCACGTTTTGGTTAGGTCTGTGTGGTGAGCGGCTGCGGCGTGTGACCAGCGCTCGATTAACCAATGCTTGTAACTGCAGTGACAGCGTTCATTTTCCTCAAGGCCACGGCAGCGTTCGTGTCAAAAGGCTTTCCCTGCTGAGACAGGGCTGGGCATCTGGGTTTCCCTTTGTTATGATCCATGTAATGCAAACTTCTTTTAATTCAAAGAATTACACAATCCAGTGATTTACTTTTGGGAATAAAGTAAACCAAGGAGAAGATGAGGGAAATAAAAGTAAAAGGAAAGAACAGAACTTCAGGCATTTCGGTTTAACACCAAGGCTCTGGGCACATCTGAATGATGGAAATCGGAGCCAGAGGGTAGGCGCCTAACCAGCCAGAAGCTGCTCTTGTGGCTGAGCTATCCCGCCTGTGACTTCTAGTGCGGGGGTCATGGAAGAAAGAGGGGATCCTAAACACCAGCAGGTCAGAGCAGACAGGAGGGATGGTGACAGGCAATTCAGGTATTCCAAGGGTATAAATGAGGTGACCAATCCAATGCAAGGTGTAGCTTCGATTTTCCTTGCCACACCCTGGCCATCCTTCCACGCAGTTAACTCTTGGTGGGGAGGTAGGGGGTGCCCACTTTGGAGTTGTATCAGTCTAAACACCACCAAGGAAGGAGACCCTTTTGTCCTTCAGACAAAAAATGTATTTGTATTTGGAGAACACTGGAATCTCATTAAAGTGCTTCAGCTCAGCAACCTTATGAATGGAAATCTATGTGGAAGACAGACAGACTGAAGACGGTGGGCTGGCTTTGTCTGTGACACTCACTTTGTCTGTGAAACTCACTTTTTGCTACTTTCAGTTCTGTGAACACACACTAGGGCTACCTAGTTTTTTAGGTGCAACCAAAAATGTATAATCTCCCAAACAGAACTGTTAATTAGACAAGAAGAGACAGACCAAGGTCAAGAGAGACCACTGGACTGTGGGAGGCCACAGCACTCCCGCCCTGAATGGAAGAACAGAGAGACACCTCTATCTTCAAGTACACACACATTCAGACTCAATGTGGGTACAGTCACTGTGAAAAAATACTGCACAGAAGTAAGAACAGCAGTGGTGTCTCCTTTTCTCTTGTAGATGAAGGGTCACCCCAAGAAAAACAACAGGATGGTACTTACGTCTGGGGTTGTGAAGGGTCGTCACCCAGGGTCACATTCTCGCCCTGGATCTCTGTGAAACACTTCTCACAGAAATGATACCTGTCAGCAAGAAGGCCATACTTGGGTGAACTGGTCCATCATAACACACAGCCACCCAAGCAACGAAGCCACCAATCAGAGCAGGGCAGAGCACCACGACGAAGGGGGGGCGTTGTTGGTTGATTGATGGGTCAGTGAGGACAATGAAGGGAGCAGGGGCAGGTGGGGAAGGGCAGGGTTAGAGAGCAGGGAAGGGAACAAACAGCACAGACACAGAGGTAAGACGCAAACACCAAGACAACACAGAGCAGAAAGCCAAGGCAGAGCATTGATTAGCATTCGGTCTCATCGCACACGTCACAGGCCATCATCACTAACAACGTCAGGCTTGGGCCAGCTCCACGCTGACTCGTTAGCACTAGAAATGCATGGAGCTTACATGTAGGAATCTGAATGTTATTATTACTCAGAGAAACCAAATGTAACTCCAGGGTTTGAGATGAGAATTTTTACTTTAAACAAAACATTGTGACAAAGGCCTTAAAAAAGCAATTTAAACTGAAATAGCTTTATTTTTCGAAATGAAAAATTTATGTTTGGCAGCAATTCAGATATTTTATTTCTAATATTAAATCAGATCTTTAAATGTATGAAAACATCAACTACCCAGAACTGATTTTTAATTGTTTTCCTGTTATTTTTCTCTCGCTAATCACTCAGTTAATTTTGTTACAATACAAATGAAACCAAATCCATATTCTAGACAAACATTTAACATAAATGCAGTCAGGGTCAAAACTTTCCAGCCATTTATTTATAAGATTATATAGAGAAAATTGTGATATATTGTATAAGCAATACAATATATGTAAATCCATAAACAATCTTAAAGACTTAAAATTCAACTCTAAGCTGATTTGAAATTTTTGGTACTAGGACCAATCATTCATCAATCTGAGATATTTAGTGAATGACTGTTCTGACTTGGTGACAATCCAAGTTAAGCAAATTTAGAGAGTTAATCTTTATGGCACAATCTGCATTTGAGAAATTATCCATTATCCACCCCAATTTACTGTATGATACAGAGCCTGGGCTCAAGCAATCAAGTAACAATTGAAGTAAAACCTATTAAATGTTTGGAAAGGACATGAATGAGGAATCAACAAAAATGTAGGTGGGTGCTGCATAAAACAGATGAGCACATAATACTTCAAAATAAACAGGCTGAACGGAGGTGCATCACACACGCAAAAAGAATGAGTGGTCAGGTAGCGACGGCAGCACAGTACAATGCGGTTTTAGTGCTCAACACTACGTCTACAAGATGCCAGGAAGGATTAGTATTGGCGACACTGCGGTGAGACTGGGAGCGCCACACTGAACCACGGGCAGAGTGAGAGCGGCAGCTCCAGGCTCCCTCCTCGCGCCGCTGCCACTCACCAGCCTGCCTTCATCATCACTACGAGAGGCCCCCCCAGGAGTCCCAATCCTGACCTTAATTAAACACACTGAGCATCCTGTCTGCTCGATTTCACTAACCAAACACACACAGCAAATTTACAGCATAAAACTTCAGGACACGCACAGCTTCTTGAGATTATCTAATTTTTCACATTTGGTTGATGAACATGACAGATTCATTCTGGGTAGTAAACTGGATTAATGAAAGTTTCCTGCTGAGACCACTTTAGTTAGAAACAAGTTAATTTACAAATTCTGCCAAGATAAAAACTGACTAGGAACAAACACACACACACACACACACGTGCGCGTGCCATTCATTGCTTTGTCAGTATTTTTACGGAGCTTTACAACATGTACTTAAAAAAAAAAAAAATTCCCCATGTGCAGAAGGGCATGGTCATCACCAGCAAGAAAAAAATGTAAGAAACTATAAACCAATTTGGTGGCCACCAAAACAATATGCAAAAAACACATCGGATATGTATTTTAAAAATAAAACCCAGAATTGAGTGCTCCCTTCATTGTGCAATCGAACACGCTAACTGCGGGCCAGCTGGAGAGGACCACATGAAATCACCATGAAAGTCGTACGTGAGTCTAAATGGGTTTTACAGTCCTGCACAAACTGTTGGCTTTTATTGGAGCAGGACATCGAGTCCAGCAACATCCAGAAAACGAACTGCCAACTCGCCGGGGGGAAACCAGGGCCGCAGGACGCATTGGAGGCTGACGGCAGCCTGGGAAATGCTGGCGACGGTGGCCATGGAAGTCAACGCCCTCCGTGTCACCAGCTCTCACCCCGACAATCTCGGGGTCAGAAGCCAGCAGGGACATAGAAACAGACCCTGGTGTCTGTCCCAGTGCACTGCCAGAGAAATCAGAGAATCTAGCCTGTGTTTAAGAGGAGGGGGCAGGGCCCGTTGTCTCACCGTCACTCTTCTGAGGCAGGAAGACAGCACAGAGTGGGAAATGTCACCATCCAAACAACCTTGGCCGTCAGTGGGTGACAGGTGTAATGCCAGTCTGCCCCTATCTTATTACCCAGTCCAAACGCCATCCTCCTCGGAAACACATACAGGTTCAGAAACCCACCATTCCACTGAAAAGCCTACCAACGTTCTGCCGTGCTGAAGGAAGCTGCTCGATGGATATGGAATTACAGAAGAGAAACACTTCAGATAATCCGACGGCGATAACTACCCGAGGGTCTAGCGCACTGGCGCTGCAGAGTTCACCTGCATGGGTAATTTAGCCTCTGGATTAAGTTTTCAAATGCAGATTGTTTGAGGAGTCTACCAGCATCCCTGAGGAACTGGGCTACCTATAGGTAACATGCACATTATCTACACAAACTAACTGGAAAAGCTGGAGAACCATTCCCCAAATGAGTTACTTCCAAATTTTCAAAGTACAGAAACAAGTGAAAATGTAACCACACACATTAGTTTACGTGCTAGTCCCACTTGATTGAATGGGCTGGAGGATTTTCTATTGTTCCAAGAACCCGAACAGTTTAGGACTACAGTGCCCCTGACAATTTTTCCTAAGAACACCACAGTGTTCAAACACAGAAAAAGATAAGAACAAAAACGCAGTTACAAAGTTCATTTAGAATCAGACTGCTGCTCTCTCAGACACCCACACTCTGGTCGATCCCAGTGCGGCGCTCAGGAGAGCACGCCTGTGAGAGCTGAAGCTGGGTGCTGCCCAAGCTGTGTCAGCGCAGCACTGGACAAGGAACTTGGCCCTCCTTCATCTGCATCTGCACTCTCAGAAAAACTCGTCACTTCTGTTTGGTAAAAGCGAAGTTTTATGCAGAAATAAAACTGAACACTTCAGAACTTCAGTGTCTGTGCCCTCCAGGACAGCAGCACCCTGACCCAAGTCAATTGCTCTGCACTTACACAACCAAAATCTGTGCAAATCTGCAAAGAGGCTGGCGCCACGGCTCAATAGGCTAATCCTCCGTCTTGTGGCGCCAGCACCCCGGGTTCTAGTCCCGGTCGGGGCACCGGATTCTGTCCTGGTTGCCCCTCTTCCAGGCCAGCTCTCTGCTGTGGCCAGGGAGTACAGTGGAGGATGGCCCAGGTGCTTGGGCCCTGCACCCCATGGGAGAGCAGGATAAGCACCTGGCTCCTGCCATCGGATCAGCGTGGTGCGCCGGCCACAGCGCGCTGGCTGTGGCGGCCATTGGAGGGTGAACCAACGGCAAAAGGAAGCCCTTTCTCTCTCTCTCTCACTGTCCACTCTGCCTGTCACAAAAAAAAAAAAAAAATCTGCAAAGAAAGGGTCCCACAGGGCCCAGGGACACTGACAGCAGTGTCCCAAACACCTAGAGACCTGTTCTTCCTTCCAGATCAAACCATCCAGGGCAACATGCTGGTGGAGGTGGCATTTTTCAGGATTATAGTTAAAGTGTCCAAACTTTATTTTGCTTGGCAATAATTTTCAAGAAGTACTGCCACTCATCATTTCTCTGAAGATCTAACATTAGGCTGCCAGGGAAGATGTTCCTGCACCTGTCATGGACGAGGTCAAACTTGACACTTCAGGATCTGCTGAAGGTCACGGGGCTAAAACTGTTCACGGAAGGGACAGCATTCCCAGCACAACACGACGGAAAAGAGCCCATTACAAAGGGGGCTATCATCACTTTAAATTCCCTCTTGAAATAGTGTTTTTGATAAAAGGCCAAGTTCAGACAGAAGTCGAGGTCCGAGTGCCAAGCTGACCTAAGCGAGGCCCTTGCACTGGCACACCAAAACTCACAGTGTGGTGCGTGAGTGAGTGTGCCAGGCAAAGCTGAGAAGCCCTGAGACACTTTTGTTTCAAGTTACTTTTTAAAATATAGGATCTTGATGGAATTTATTATCTTGAACATGGTTAGATTTTTTAAAAAATTCGAATTAAGAAACACTATTGGGACAAAAAAATCATCTAAAAATGCCAAATTTTGAGGCCTACGCATATACCTTTGTGACAAATAACAAAAAGCCCTCTACTGTCTTTGAAGCATTAGAACATAAGTAATTCCTAAGACCAAAACAGAGAATAACTACCACCACACCCTAACGCTGAAACCTCACACCGAGTCCAAATGCTGAGTGAGCACAGGGGCTCTGTTTGGTCACAAGTGGAACCCAGTTGCCAATTCACCAAATTGAAGGCCTGGTACTGAATCTGACCACCTGTGCTTCAAGGCCTGACATTCTAGTGTTGTAGCAAATGTGGCCACTTAACACAGCGCTCCAAATAAGCCCAATCTGTTATTAGTCATGTAGGGAATCAACAGTAAGTATTTTATTCTCCCTCTACTTTTATGTCAGGGATCTATTCTTTAACCACCTTCACATTCCAAAAAAGAAAGCAAAAATTCTTGAGCACAGCCACAGAATTCTGAACAAGGCATCTTTTAACGGAGTGGGGGGTCATTCCTGAACTCAATAAAAACACAGACCTCACTGCTAATCGTGCTGCCAATAAAAGTCCTTGACTGAGGGACTGGCACCGTGGCACAGCGGGTAAAGACACTGCTAGCCATATGGGTGCCAGACTGTGTCCTGGCTGCTCCACTTCTGATCCAGCTCACTACTAATGGCCTGGGAAAAGCAATGAAACACGGCCCATGTATTTGGGCCTCTGCTACCCGTGTCGGGGACCCTGATGAAGCTCCAGGCTTTCAGCCTTGCCCAATCCTGGAGGTTGCAGCCATCTGGGGATCAGTAGATGAAAGATCTCTCTATATAACTCTTTCAGATAAATAAAAAAAATAATAAATCTTAAAAAAAAAAAAAAAGGCCTCTTATCCAAGGAAAGGAAGCAGCAGTCATCCATGTCTTCCCACCTGGCTGACCAGGTTAGAGTATCTAACCAAGTATTTGCAGGCAGAAGAGTAAAACGCAGCTTTCAAACTGAGTGTCTTGAGAAAAAGGTGTGTCAATGCCAATCTTCATTCTAACAGGCCTATTCTAATGTACCTGTTGCAAAGTACTATGGCAAGTGGCTCTGAGGTTAAATTCTTACACAAGCCTATCTGCAACTGGGGCACATTTCACTGGAGCTCCAGGGAGGAAATAACGTCCCAGGCTGCAGTCACATGAGCACGGCGTGCCCTGGGACCTGCCTGCCCTGCCATGCGGGGCCGTGGAATGCTTACCTATTCTGATAGCTGTAGTAGGCGGCATCGCGAGGGATTGTACACAGCTGCTTCCCGTAGCAGCACAAAGTCTGGGGGGAGAATTCATACTGCAAAAACAATGGAGAAAATACTAAAAATATATTCATCCCCCTGTGATATTCTAGTCCACTACAGAAAAGCTAGATTCAGCTGATAAATTATTTGTTAGTACATTAAATAGTTTGCTAGCAACTTTAGCAGCTACTTAAAGATGGGTTTGGATTAAGTATGACAGAGTTAGTGTAGCAGTGGCTGGCAGCGGCTCTAAGATGAAATAGGCAAGTGGTAGCCAGAAACAATTACCCCATCTTCCCGGTAAGCAAGCACCTAGAGCTCTCCTCATGATGCCACTTCAGGCAATCGGCTGTGCGACAGCAGATCAGTTGGCATGAGGTCAGAAGGGTAAATCTCTCACCTTAGTACAATACCCTTCTGCCTGGATTAACCAGAAAAGTTCATTTGCAGAAAAACTTTAAACTGTACCTTGCGTCCACAGCAATATCCAAGGGACTGCATCACGGGGTCGATCTCCTGCTCAAAGACTTCTGCAAGCTTACTGCAAAATTTGTAGACACGCGAAGTCTTACGGTTATAGAGCCAAGCATTGTTGAACATCAGCCAGACGTCATCCACGTACTGCCAGGGTTCTTGGTACTGCCCTGTATCCAGTTTCCGCTTGATCGTAGAAAGGTCCATGGGATTCTTCACAATGTCGAAGTAATCCTTAAAAACAAAAAACTGTCTCAGGCAAGTGGATCCCCCAAATTTCATATGCCAGCCTTTATCTAAGATAAAACTGCAACAGGTACAACAGGAATAGAAAGTGCCAGAACAACTTCCATTCCCAACAGTAAGAAATGAGAAGTGAAAGTAAACTTCTGAGTTCCTCTGATTCCACTCACTGATTACAAAGTGAGATTCTCAAGTGTGAACAAATCAGTTCACAAGCAAAGGTAAAAAACACTACTGGATTGATTAAAAATATATTTCTAATAAAGTCTATTAATAAGGACTTTTATCACTGAATTAAAATGGTGAATGAATTCATCAAACGATTGTACTTCTAGAGATTCACTCCTGGTCCTGGCCAGCAAAATGAAATTCTAAGGCCAACACCAACAGCAAACTGGGAGTAAGTACTGCTCCACACAGCTGGCTGGGGGCCACAGCCTTGGGAAGACTGCCCGGGGAAATCAAAGTGCAAGACTGTGCACTTCATAATTGATGTGCACCAGTTCTTCAATCTGATTCATTTAGACAAAGTCAAACAGAGAGTCCCCTGGGGCCAAGTGCTGAAATAAGTGGGTGGGGCCTCACCAGGGTTCCGGGGCTTCAAGGAGGGCCAACATCAAATCCAATAAATATTTCCATTGATGACTGCTGACAAACCATGATGTTTTATATCAGGAGAGAACTCTTCACAGCACGGGCATTATTTTACCCAACTTTAAGAGACAGGACGACTGCTTTTACCAGACGAACTCACCGGAATTCCTAGCAGCTGAGGATCTACAGGCTGCCGAAACGGTAAAGACTCCGGGTCCTGTCGATACAGCGCTTCCAGGGTCGGCATGAGGGCCTGGCGTAGCTCCTCAGGCTTAAAGACTGCAGGCAGAAAACCCCAGAGAGATGGTAGGTTAAAGCAGCACAGGCCTCTGCTCTCCATCCAAGATGGAAGCCCGGGCAGCTCTCCTGGGCGAGGGACACAAGCCAGGGCTTCTAGCCACACAACGAGTCAGGGTTCAAAAACCTGCTTCCAGATCGTGAGGCAGCACACAGCTTCGAGGAGTCTGCGTCTAACCAAAGGGTTCCATGGCGGGACAGAGACACAAGCTAACTCCAGTACCGGTGTCACTGTCAAAGCCATTGCACTGGAAGGGACCTTAAAAGTTACTTTGATAACCCTTTCCTGTCCTTCACCGAATTAAAATTTAGGCTAGTTGAGACAAATGGCTATCAACTGCACACTATTTATACACAAAAACACTGGGTAACAGAGCGAAGAAATGAGTACTCCTCTCGAAGTTCTGCACTGCTCACTCCCACACTGACCACGGCCTATTTCTCTGACTCCTGAACTGTCCCATTTCCTAGCGTGCTTTCTGTCAGCACAGGTAGGAACGCAGGCTGCCAAACACCTAAGAGGGTGCATTCCCACAAACCCGCATGAAACAGAGCACGTCTGTGCTGGTGAGCCAGCAGTGAACGGCACCATTGGCCTGGCTCCCCACTCTTCCGTGGACAAAAACTACTTGGAGCAAATGCGTCAAAGGAGGTCTGATTGACATTTTACTTTAAAACAATTTTTTAAAAAAGATTTATTTATGAGAGGCAGAGTTACGGACAGAGGGAGAGAGGGAGGGAGAGGCCTTCCACCCGGTAGATCATTCCTCAAATGGCTGCAATGTCTGGAGCTGGGTTGCTCCGAAGCCAGGAGCTTCTTTCAGGTCCCCCATGAGGATGCAGGGGCCAAAGCGCTTGGGCCATCTCCTACTGCCCTCCCAAGCCGTAACAGGGAGCTGGATCGGAAGCGGAGCAGCCAGAACTCAAACTTGGTACCCACATGGGACGCTGGCGCTGCAGGTGGATGCTGAGCCTACTACGCTGCAGCGCCAGCCCCGACTTAGGTTTTAAGTGATGCAAATTTCCTTGTGTTTTTCATATCTTTAAAGATTCTCTACAACAGATACTTGGGAAATTAATGTAGCATTCAGATGATGGTGGGCACTGCGGTGCAGCAGGTTAAGCCACATGGGACGCCTGCATCACTGATGAAGAGTGCAGGCTACCCAGTGCTGCTGCCACTGCTGATCCGGGTTCCTGCTACTGAGCACCTGGGAGGCAGCAGATGATGGCTCAAGACCTTGATGGGACCCTGCCACTCTCGTGGGAGACCCAGATGGAGCTTGCGGTCCTGGTTTTGGCCATGCTCACTTTCACCATTGCGAGCATCTGGTAGGTAAACCAAAGGGGTGGAAGGTATCTCCCTCCCTCAGTGTGCAACTCTTTCAAACAAGTAAGTAAATCTTTAAAAAAATAAGATACTATATGGCCTGCACAGGGCACTCAGGCCAGTCATCACTGCAGGGAGTTGGGGGAAGAGTGCCAGAGCCTAACTTGTTGGATCCTAGAAAGAATAACAGATAAGAGTTAAAGGAGTTAAATGCAGCTCTACACTCTCACTTTAGACTCTCTTTTTTTTTTTTTTTTTTTGACAGGCAGAGTGGATAGTGAGAGAGAGAGAGAGACAGAGAGAAAGGTCTTCCTTTGCCGTTGGTTCACCCTCCAATGGCTGCTGCGGTCAGCGCATCTCGCTGATCCGAAGCCAGGAGCCAGGTGCTTCTCCTGGTCTCCCATGTGGGTGCAGGGCCCAAGTACTTGGGCCATCCTCCACTGCACTTCCCTGGCCACAGCAGAGAGCTGGACTGGAAGAGGGGCAACCGGGACAGAATCCGGCACCCCAACCGGGACTAGAACCCAGTGTGCCGGCGCCGCAAGGCCGAGGATTAGCCTGTTAAGCCACGGCGCCGGCAACACTTTAGACTCTCATCAGCCAGGGCTGACGGAGTCTCCTGAGCATCCCCAGCAGACACCATCCTCTCTCCAGGACACCTGGCTGTGCAGCACCTTTGGAGGCCAGCGGGTGCAGGCATGCAGTAAAAAACCCACACTCGGCCCCCACATGGACACACGAGCATCGGCAGCCCTGGGCGCACCCAGGCGTCCTGGCTTCCCACCAATCTGCTTTACACAGAGATGAGTTATCTGCATAACTCTCTCTCTCTCTTTTTTTTTTTTGGACAGGCAGAGTGGACAGTGAGAGAGAGAGAGAGAAAGGTCTTCCTTTTCGCCGTTGGTTCACCCCCAAGTTGCCGCTGTGGTCAGTGCACCACACTGATCCGAAGCCAGGAGCAAGGTGCTTCTCCTGGTCTCCCATGCGGGCGCAGGGCCCAAGCACTTGGGCCATCCTCCACTGCACTCCCTGGCCACAGCAGAGAGCTGGCCTGGAAGAGGGGCAACCGGGACAGAATCTGGCGCCCTGACCGGGACTAGAATCCGGAGTGCCGGCGCCACAGGCGGAGGATTAGCCTAGTGAGCCGTGGTGCCGGCCTGCATAACTCTTTATAAGAAAACAATCATTTAATCAATAGGCTTTCCATTCTTCCAGATGAAGGACTAGTAAACGATGACCAACATGCCACATTTGGCCTGCTGCTCGCTTCTATGCGGCCCAGGAATTAAGAATGGATTTTGTTTTTGTTTTTTTTTTGACAGGCAGAGTGGACAGTGAGAGAGAGAGAGAGAGAGAGAAAGGTCTTCCTTTTTGCAGTTGGTTCGCCCTCCAATGGCTGCCGCGATGCGGCTAGCGCACTGCGCTGATCCGATGGCAGGAGCCAGGTGCTTTTCCTGGTCTCCCATGGGGTGCAGGGCCCAAGTACTTGGGCCATCCTCCACTGCACTCCCTGGCCACAGCAGAGAGCTGGCCTGGAAGAGGGGCAACCGGGACAGAATCGGTGCCCCGACCGGGACTAGAATCCGGTGTGCCGGCGCCGCAAGGCGGAGGATTAGCCTATGGAGCTGCGGCACCAGCCTGATTTTACGTATTTTTAACAACTATTCAGAAAAAAAATAGTCATGCCACATTTGAACAACTGACAGTGTTTGTTGCCAATGACAAAATGTGGGCTTTCATCCACAATGAAGAGTCTGGGAAGACTTCCATCTGCCACGGGGCTTGACAGTACCTCTACGTTCCTAAGACTTGCTTGAAGACCGACGGTGATAATAATGAACACAGAGTTTTTCCATACTTGACAGTGAAACACGTCAACCTTTATAAAGTCTATAGGGGATAGGGGCCGGCGCCATGGCGCAGTAGGTTAATCCTCTACCTGTGGCGCTGACATCCTATATGGGCGTCAGTTCTAGTCCCGGCTGCTCCTCTTCCAATCCAGTTCTCTGCTATGGCCTGGGAAAGCAGTAGAAGACAGCCCAAGTGCTTGAGCCCCTGCACCCACATGGGAGACCAGGAAGAAGCACCTGGCTCCTGGCTTCAGATACACGCAGCTCTGGCCGTTGTGGCCATTTGGGGAGTGAACCAACAGAAGGAAGACCTTTCTCTCTGTCTCTCCCTCTCACTGTCTGTAATTCTACCTCCCACATAAATAAATAAAATCTTTAACAAAAAAAGAAAGAAAATCTACAGGGGGCCGGCACTGTGGCATAGCAAGTAAAGTCCCCGCCTGCGGTGCCGGCATCCCATATGGGCACCGGTTCAAGCCCCAGCTGCTCCTCTTCCAATCCAGCTCTCTACTGTAGCCTGGGAAAGCAGCAGAAGATGGCCCAAGTCCTTGGGCCCCTCCATCTGCATGGGAGACCTGGAAGAAGATCCTGGCTCCTGGCTTCGGATCGGCGCAGCTCCTCCGGCCATTGTGGCCATCTGGGGCATGAACCAGCAGATGGAAGACCTCTCTCTCTCTGTTTCAACCTCTCTGTAACCCTGCATTTCAAATAAATAAATAAATCTTTAAAAAATCTACATAAATCACAAAACCAGTATTTTTCAGATGACCTAAGGATGATGTCACACCCCTCCCCTCCAAAAAAAAAAAAAAAAAAAAAAATCACCCAAAAACAAAAGATCCATTCAAAATTTAAGACGGGCCAATGTGTTCCAGAGTCACAGAAAGCACAAAACTCACTGCTGTGGGCTCAGACCCCACGCAGCGAGCAGCCTTTTACAATCACCACCTGGCTGGCGCTGTGGTGCTGCAGGTTCGGTTGCCACCTGTGACACCAGCACCCTGTATCAGAGCTCTGGTCTGAATCCTGCCTGGGCCCCTGCCACCCACAGCGGAGATCTAGCCCAGCCTCGAGCAATGTAGCATCTGTGCCTTTCAAGTGAATACATGAATTTTTTAAAAAAGAGAAAAGATAAATCCCACTTGCTGAAGTATCAAAACAGATATCCACAATGACCTGAGAGGGCACTAAAAACCTCTTTGCTCCACAAAACAACAGAGGGCCAAGTCAGACCCAGCTGCGCCCCTAACTTCGTTAAAGAGAAACAAAATGGTAGAGGCAACATCACTATTCTTGTTTTAGAAGGTATTTTTCATAAAAGTGTATTACCTACGGCAAACACAGACGTTTTACCCCCTCGAATGACTTCCAGGAGAAGGAACAGTGACAGGTGATCCCCACGAACAGAAACTCTGGGGTCTCCAACGGCTAAGACCAAGAGCAGGCCTGAAGCCAGCTGTGCTCCAGCTTCTCGCAGCTCCTCCAAACCTTTCCTCGACGTGTGGCCAGCAGCCCTGCACCTCCTCCATCTCACAGTGCTCCGGTTCAAGAGACAATGTGACGACACAGGTCCCTTCCTCACTCTGGATGCAACCCAAATGGACTGGGTCTGTTCACCTGCCACTGCGCGGCTGGCTCACTCCACACATCTAAGATCCCAAAGCTTCCCAACTCCTTCACTGACAACCCCTTCCCAGCACCCACATCGCCAGGCATGATCCCGCTGTGTGCTCCAGCAGCCGGGGCTCCTCAAGGTACCAGCAGAAACCACCCTGACCCCTGCCGGTCAAGTGCACACAGTGGCCACTTCCCTGAAGTAGCTCTGCCCCGCAAGCCCATCACTGGTGCTCCCACAGCGCGAGTCAGCCCCAACTCTTCTGCCTGCTCGATGACCCAAGGCACGTCCCCCATACCTGCACGGGCGACCTGTCCAAAGCCAGCCGTGCACTGTGGGCAGCCTCTCAGGAAGGCGGCTCAGAGCTCGCGCACACAGGGCCCAGCCCACACCACCACACCACTGCTAAGGAGTGAAGCTGAGGAATGGCAGGCCAAGCAACACAGGATTATTGGTCTGCTGAGCTGCCAATCCCGGTGTGGACGCACCGCGCAACGCAACAGAGGCACAGCCCTCGGGTCACAGAGCCAAACCTACTTTTCTTGCGTGGCTGTGAAGGGGATGTTGACTGCGAGGCCGTCCCATTGGTGCTGCTCTCGTCTTCCTCCTTAGCCTCCACTTTTACTTCCGGTTTCTTTTCATCCACTTCCATTGGTTCTGGTTTCTGCTCTGTAGAATCTGTTTCTTCTTTAATTTGGGAGGATCCCTGCAAATCCTCCTCCATCACCTTAAGAAAACAGAATTACAGATGACTTGTGAACAGCAAAGACCTTTATTGTCACTCAGCCTTAATGCAAGGCTCTTAAAACCATGTGGGCGGGGCCAGCACTGTGGTACAGTGGGTTAAAGCCCTGGCCCGCAGTGCTAGCATCCCATATGGGTGCTGGTTTGAGTCCCAGCTGCTCTACTTCCGATCCAGCTCCTTGCTAATGTGCCAGGGAAAGCAACATAGAATGGCCCAAGCCCTTGGGCCCCTGCACCCACGTGGGAGACCTGGAATAGGCTCCTGGCTTCAGATCAGCACGGCTCCGGCTGTTGCGGCCATCTGGGGAGTGAACCAACGGATGGAAGACCTGTCTCTGTCTCTACCTCTTTCTGTAACTCTTTCAAATAAATAAAATAAATCTTAAAAAAAAAAAAAAAAAAAGCAGAGCTGCTGTGTCTCGAATCAATGCCCAGCTCCAGCTGTGGCAGCCGTTTGGGGAGCGAACCAGCGGACGGAAGACCTTTTTCTACCTCTCTCTGTCACTCCAAATTTCAAATAAATAAAATAAATCTTAAACAACAACAACTATGTAGCCTTTGCTGAGCCCTCTTCCTAGTCAGAGTTGTGTTATCATTCCTTTTTTTTCCCAAGAGGAAAGAAATATTGGTCTTCATTCACTTTAATACAGTCCCAGCACAATTATAGTCCTGATTCTAAAAAACTGTTAACATGGAAGTGCTTTTAAAAAGCTTGCACATGCTTGGTGTCCTATGTAGATACGTACAGCAGGTGGAATGAAACAGCTCTGAAAACTGGGGCTGGGATCAGAGGCCTTTGCTCAGGGGCCAGCATCCTATATGGGCACTGGTTCCAGTCCCAGCTGCTCTACTTTTGAACCAGCTCCCTTCTAATGTGCCTGGAAAAGTAGCTGAAGACGGCTCAAGTGCTTGGGCCTCTGCAGCTACATGAGAGACCTAGAAGAAGCTCCTGGCGCCTGTCTTAGGCCTGGCCCAGCCCTAGAATTGAGCTCATCTGGTGAGAGAATCAGTGGATGGAACATCTCTCTCTCTCTCCTCACCTTTCTCTTTCTACACATATAAAGTGAACAGCCAATCTCTTCAATGTATTTCTCACAAAGAAACATACAGAATGTTACAGTGAAGCCCAGCACCAGCCCTCGCAGACCGACTCCCATCTTTCTAGAGACGTGGGGCTGGGCTTGGACACAGCCACCGCCCTCCCCTGAAGGAGCAGCACCCACCTCAGACCGAGGGTCCCCTTTGGGCTCCCCAGCATCGGGCTCAGCATCCTCGGCCTGGACCTCCGCCTTCATGTCCAGCACAGGGACATCAGGCCCTGGCTGCTGGGAGCTGGTTTCCGCACTGGCCACTGACGAAGGTGTGGGAACTCTATTATCAATACTGGCTGCTGCCTGGGAAAGCTGCGAAGAAAGAAATCAGAATCATTCATCTCTGCTGACCAGACCTAACAGGTGACCTAAACTGTTATCCTCAAAACACTTCACAGTGCTAACCTAACAGGCATCCCTATCTGAGAACCAAAGAACGGAAATTAAACTGGGAGTGAGTTCTAGAGGAAGCCGTCATCAGTCAGAAACAAATTTATTTAAGAATCAGAGATGGAAGGAAGAACAGAGCTTTTCTACATTTGGGCATGAAATTATCAACTTCTACCTGTGAGTCAGAGAACCTCGGCTTTTAAAATCAAGGCCCGGGAAGTGGCGCTGTAACACAGCGGGTAAAAGCCCTGGCCTGCAGCACCACATTCCATATGGGCTCCTGTACCCACGTGGGAGACCTGGAAGAAGCTCCTGGCTTCAGACTGGTGCCGCTCCAGACATTGCAGACATTTGGGGAGTGAACCAGCAGATGGAAGACCTCTCTCTCTGTCTCTACCTTTCTCTGTAATTCTTATTTTTTTTAAGATTTATTTTATTTATTTGAAAGAGTTACAGAGAGAGGTAGAGCCAGAGAGAGAAAGAGAGAGAGAGGTCCTCCATTCTGTTAGTTCACTCCCCAAATGTGCTGATCCGAAGCTAAGAGCCAGGAGCTTCTTCTGGGTCTCCCATGCAGGTATGCAGGGGCCCAAGGACTTGGGCCATCTTCTACTGCTTTCCCAGGCCATAGCAGAGAGCTGGATCAGAAGAGTAGCAGCTGGCGCACAGATGGGATGCTGGCACTATAGGCTGGGGCTTTAACCTGCTGTACCACAGCACCAGCCCCAGTAGTTATATCTTTCAAATAAATAAAATAAATCTTAGAAACAAAAACAAAAAATTCCCAGGGCTGATGTTGCAGCATAATGGGTTAAGCCACTGCCTACAATGGCTTCTCCATCCCACAGAGGCGCCAGTTCAAGTCCTGGCTGCTCCCCTTCCGATCCAGCTCCTTGCTAATGTGCCTGGGAAGGCAGCGGAGGATGGCCCATAGTCATCGGGCCCCTGCACCATGAAGCTCCTGGTTCCGGAGCTTGGCTATTTGGGGAGTGAACCAGCACATGGAAGACATCTTTCTCTCACTCTCTAACTATGACTTTCAAATATAAATAAATCTTAAAAAACAAAAACAAAGAACAATGTCCTTCAACAGCCAGTAGTGTTTATGTTCACAAATACCCAAGCATATAAGGGGGGGGTGGGGAAATCAAGGACCCCACGTAACACCTGAGTTGACCAAGATACCCTGGTGAGGGGGCACATACACAAAGAGTAAAGAAAAAGAATAAAAAAAAAAATTTAACAATTTTCATAGACTTATCCAAAAGTTTTAAGTAAATTAAAGATAGAGAGTAAGAGCAAATAAGCACATTTCCCTACGGAGAACAACAAATCAAGTCACACGGGGACTACTGCTGGGAATGACTTTGCCATTTTACCTATATGGCTGAATCTGGCACACTTTGGGAAGGAGGGGGTAGAAGTTAGAATGGTAAGAAAAGGGATTCTAAGGTTTCCGTGAAAACGTGGGTGAAGGTGGTGGCAGGGATGGACTCAGTCTGAGGTCAGGGCTAGTGAAGGCTGTCCAGCCTGGAAGGGCATCGCCGGCAGGCCTGGCGCACCGCTATGACCACCCTGCCACTGCCCCCACCATGGGAGAGGCAGTCCTGAGCCACAGGAGGTACAAACCTGGAGCTGCCTCTCTACAAACAGGCTGAGGCAGACAACTCCACACAGCATCAGCAGACACACCCTAAGAGCTCGCAGGACACCCGTCGAGCACAGACACAGGCGCCTCACTGGCCCCATGAAGCTCCACATGAGACTCCTTGACGATTTCTTAACACATACTGACTTGTGCACACTCCTTTAATCACAGGGGCTGGGGAGGACACTAAGTCATCTGCCGTACAGCCTTAGCAGCCAAAGCTGGGAGTCACTGCAGCCCCATGTGGGACACACGTGTTTAGTGTGGCAGCAGAACACCTAAGGGCCCTGGCCTGAGGAACACAGACGGAGGAAGGCTCACCGGTGTGCCGGGAGGCTGCACGTGCACAGGTGTAGGCTGCTGCTGCGATGACTGAGGGGTGGCCACAGACGGGGGCTGGACCGGGGTTTGAGGCTGTGGGGTCACCTGGGCCTGGGATGCTGCCTGCACCGTAGGGGTGCTCTGTGTTTGGGCAGCACTGGGCACGGAGCCAGGAGTTGGGGTAGGAGTCTGCCCGGAAGATGACACAGGAGTCGATGGCTGAGCAGGTGCTGCTGGCTGGGGCGGCGTCATCCCCGGTGGTGGCGGGTGCTGCAGAGACGGCAGGCCAGCAGCCGCAGAAGCAGGAGGTGGCGTTGGGTGCTGCAGAGACGGCAGGCCAGCAGCCACAGAGGCAGGAGGTGGTGTTGGGTGCAATGGTGACTGTGTCACTGGAGGGCAGGGCAGCTGGCTGGTCTGGGGCCCAAGCATGTTCAGAGGGTTAGGGAGAGCAGCACCAGGCACCTGCCCCTGAGGGAAGCAAACACACACAGCATGTTCAAATTCTTTCCCTACTTGAAAATACAGTAATACACTTGAAGACTTAAATGCAGGAAAATCTTAATCATGGCTTCAAAATAAGGTCTGCTGGTTTCACGCAATGTTGTATTTGTAAAAATTCATCGAGCTGCATCTGAATGTGTACTTCCCGATAACATTAACACTACCAATGTTTCTGCTTCCATCTACGTGACTAAAATAACTCTCAAATCTCCTGCCTTCAACAAATGCCTGTCATCCTCCAGTCGTCAGCTTCCTGCTCCGTAGTGTCCGCCGAGACCGGACCACAGAGAAAGGAGTTTCTTTTTTTTTTTTTTTTTTTTTTTGACAGGCAGAGTGGACAGTGAGAGAGAGAGAGAGACAGAGAGAAAGGTCTTCCTTTGCCGTTGGTTCACCCTCCAATGGCCGCCGCGGTAGCGCGCTGCGGCCGGCGCACCGCGCTGTTCCGATGGCAGGAGCCAGGTGCTTCTCCTGGTCTCCCATGGGGTGCAGAGCCCAAACACTTGGGCCATCCTCCACTGCACTCCCTGGCCACAGCAGAGAGCTGGCCTGGAAGAGGGGCAACCGGGACAGGATCGGTGCCCCAACCGGGACTAGAACCCAGTGTGCCGGCGCCGCAAGGCGGAGGATTAGCCTGTTGAGCCACGGCGCCGGCCAGGAGTTTCTTTTTTTAAGAAAAAGTTACTGGAACACCAAAATGCTTCAGTGCAGTGGTTCACCACTGGGGAGACACTTCAGAAATGTTTGAGGACCTTTCAAAAACAGATTCTGTGTGACTGTTCCAAACAGAAGTTGATAAAACTATGGTTCAGGGCCCCAGAGCAGCCAGCTTTTGTTCCAATAAATAAAAATTTTCTTGCAACACAGCCATACCCATTCACTTTTGCATGGTCTATGGTTGCTTCTTTGACAGCAGCAGGGCTTAATAATTAAAGCTAAAACTGTGTGGCCAGCAAAGCTGAAAGTATTCAGTATTTTCTAGTAAAGGTATGCTGATCCCTGTTTCAAAGCAATGAAATATTATGCAAAATTAATAATTAGTAATCACTTAGTGAGTTTAATGTGCTTAATGACTTGTTCGGTATTACTTCATGTTAAAAAATTAAAACATGAATTTTATCTTCCTTGGAAGATTTAGCCAGTTTTAATAAAACAAAAACAAATACAGAAGCAGTAAGAACAAGTAATAATTTCCAGCCTTGGGTTGATTAAAAAGACTTTTCTCAGGAAAAAAGAAGGGGATAATAACAACATAATTCTGCTGGCTTAACCTGGTCTTGGCAACTGAAGACACAGAATCCTGGGTCTTTCTCACTCCCCTTTTAGAAATCCCAATGTCTATCAGGATCATGTTAAAACTCAATTTAAGATACACAAATAAAAAACAAGAAAACAATAACCACAAACCGAAATATCAAAAACAAAACAAAACAAAACAAAACAAAAAAATCATAGTCTGTTTCAGTTTTGCATGAGGTATACCCAGAAAGGGTAAGAGGAGTCACAGACAAGATAAGAATGACAGATCAAAGATGCTGACTTCAGATAATGACATGTTGGGGGCCGACACTGTGGCGTAGTGGGTAAAGCCGCCACCTGCAGTGCCGACATCCCATATGGACATCAGCTTGAGCCCTGGCTGCTCCACTTCTGATCCAGCTCTCTGCTATGTCCTGGGAAGGCAGTGGAAGATGGCTCAAGTCCTTGGGCCACTGCACCCATGTGGAAGACCCTGAAGACACTCCTGGTTCCTGACTTTGGATCGGCGCAACTCCGGCCGTTGCAGCCAATTGGGGAGTGAACCATCGGATGGAAGATCTCTCTTTCTCTCTTGCTGACTCTCCTCTCTCTGTGTAACTCTTTCAAATAAATAAATAAATCTTAAGAAAAAAAAAAAAAAGATCACAACATGCATATCGTACAGTTCCAGTACAGTTCCAGTTTCCATGAAGCACAATAGGCTCAGGTCCACAGTGAACGTACCTGCGCCACTCCCGCCTGGGCCGTCGGCTGCCCCATGCTCACACTGTTTACACTCATCGCCCCACTCGATGACGGGAACTGGTTTTGCGCTAGAAACTGGTTCTGAGTAGGCGTCTGGGCCATCATGTTGTTGGCGTGTGCACCCATCATGTTCGGAGGCTGAGGCATTCGAGAAGGAGAAATGGCCATCTACGAGACAACCAGAACCATGAGAGCATGCTGGTGACGCTGAGGGCCACAGTCTAGAGGAACAGTGCCAACCACAGATCCCAGGCCCATGTCCCACCCCCATGACCACTGCACACTAAGACCTGCCCAGATTCTGGGCACTTTACAGGCTTTTTTAATCAACCTCTCAAGTGAGCCAACTTCCAACTGTTCTCAGAGCAACCTACAGCACAGCGTCCCGTGACGCTCCAGCTGAGCTTCGTTAGGTCTCCAAAGTGCTTGACAAGCAGCCTCAGAGGGGGAGCTCAAGTCTACAGACACTGACAACTCCCTTGAGGCCACATATCTAAGGCTACCGCTCCATCCTCAGAACTCACCTTCCAACAAAGCCGTGAATTCTTATGAATTCACTATTCCAATAAAATTAACAGTCAAGTGATTCTCACTGTAGTAACGAAGATGAAAAACCAACAGACATGGAGGAAACGAGGCCAAGTCAACCTGGCAGGAGCCCCGACAAGAGCAGCCTGCTTGAGCTGGGGCTGCAGGAGGGGCACTTACCCCTGGGACGGAGCCCATGCTGTTCATCTGCACCGAGTGGTTCATGGGGGAGGCTGCCCTTGGTCCCATGGGTGCTTGCGGCAACTGGACATTCCCCAAGGACATTGGGTTAAATGAATTCATCCCTGTAAAGGCACCCACAACAGTTCATTAAGAAAAACACTCACAGGAAGACAAAATTACAACTCGCCAAGTAAATGCTAAGTAAAACAAGATGGGACTCATGTCATCTCCCCAGCTGGCAGGCAGTCACCCAGGTAATGAGCAAGGAAGAGGCATCCACGTGGTGGTGGTGAGGGTGTACTGGGTGCAGCGAGTGCCGGCACAGGGTCAGGTGAAATGAAGGAGGCTGAGGCGCAATCCGGAGCGCAGCACATCACACAGAGCCACAAAGTAACCAAAGACATGAGGAGGTGCTGGCAAGGAAGAAAGGCCCAAGGACCCGGCCTAGGCCACGCTGCCCTCACTCTCTCTGTTTCTTAAGAGCCAGGCAAGCGTCTGAGGCCCCATACCCACTGCTGAGCAGCAGGCTCCCACCACCCCAAGGCTTCCAAGCTCCAGCACAGGCTTGCATATATTCTTAGGCAACCGTGCCAGCCGCGAGCCCCATTTTTATTTGTAAGCGCTCTGAGCATTTACAAAGTGCCCAGGAGTCAGCTGATGAGAGGCTCCAGGCCACTTCTAGTTCTGACTTTCCACAGTAATTCTGTAGCTTCTATTCTCCAAAGATGTCAGTTCCAGTTCGCCGTGGACCAGCGTGGGGAATCTCACAGGATGCTTGTTGGAATTCCTGGGAGGGGTGTCCCGAACACTGCCTCAGAGGCCAACAACCTCCAAGCAAGGCACATCCCTCAGCACTGCCACACCAGGACTGGTTCCACACCCTCCATCTGAGTCCTCAGAAACAGAAAGGCTTCCTCCCTCCCTTACAAGGCTTCTCTCAGAAGACTGCTCCTCCGTTCAATTAAAATACAAAAATGCGGGCCGGCGCCGTGGCTCTCTTGGTTGATCCTCCACCTGCGGTGCCGGCATCCCATATGGGCACTGGGCTCTATTCCCGGCTGCTCCTCTTCCAGTCCAGCTCACTGCTGTGGCCCGGGAGGGCAGTGGAGGATGGCCCAAGTGCTTGGGCCCTGCACCCCATGGGAGACCAGGAGAAGCACCTGGCTTCAGATCGGCGCAGCGCCAGTTGTGGCGGCCATTTGGGGGGTGAACCAACGGAAGGAAGACCTTTCTGTCTCTCACTGTCTCTAACTCTGCCTGTCAAATAAATAAATAAAATAAAATAAGAAAAACGCTAAGCCCTACTTCAGTTAGGTAATTAGGTTTGATTTACCAGCCAGGGTAAGGACTGGGCTAGGCCACAATCGCACTTGGGAGCCCAGTATCGGTCGCCAGGCGGCTGGTTGCAGAGACCCGGTACTGCGAGCCACTACCACTACCCCCGAGGACTCTCGTGAGCAAGAAGCTGGAGTCGAGAGCCAGAGCCAAGGACTAAACTTGGGTATGCGGGTGTGGAGTCTCCACCACTGGATTAATGCTGGCCCTCCAAACCCACTTCTGAGCTCCCTGGAGACCTTCCCTATACTCTGCCAACGTCCCAATACAACAGTCACACTACCCACAGAACTAACCTATGCTCCTTAGCAAAAAGCAACGCCAAGAAGAGTACAAAGAAATCCACAGGGAAGGGGAAAGCACTGTGACCAGTGTACGATTTGAATGTCACATGAAGTATGCTTTACAGACAGATAAATACCTTGGGAAACCGGCATGCGGGTCACTGGCAGGGGCAGGGGCCCATCTGTAACAGCAAACAAAAACAAATCCTGGTTATTTAAAATAATCCTTGAATTAGGAACGACGAAATTCCTATGAAGGACTTCAAACTTCAAGGACAAAACATTCAACAGATGCAAAAGCACTGATGTTCTGATGCCAGCGAATCCTCTATGGGCTTCCCACAACAGAAACTAAAAATCCCACATAGCCCAAGGCAGGTGGTCACAGCCATGACCTCACACACAGCCCCGAGGTGCACGCTCTGGGAGAATACAATTCCACATTCTCACCAACGCAACACAAACCCAGCACACAGGCTAAGGGCAGGCAGAAGGGCATGTAGTCTTACTTGGAGGCCTGACAGGCTGTGTCGGGGGCATCCCGGGGGGCTGAGCCCCAGGGGCTGGTAAGGCTGGCTGGTTACCCAAGATGCCCTGCTTATGTAAACGTGACCTCCGCTTTTCTTCTAGTTCTTTCTGTATCTTGTAGATTTTCTCTGCTAATAAATGATAGTATTCATCCTAAAAAGCAATAAGATTCAATATTAAGCAATGAAAACTGTGAAACCACACATGATTTTTTTTTGCATGTTGTAACAAACTATGAAGTTTTTTAAAGTGCATTGGTAAAGATGAGTAGAGCATCCAACACAGCTGATAAACCGAAGGTCCAAATCCAGGCTGCTTCCTGGGACTTTGGAGGGCTCTCAGACAGCAGGACTCCGTAACTGCCCTCTCCACGGATACTCACTGCCACTGGCAACAACGCGATTACCATCAATGCCACCCACCAAGAAAAGGGCAGCCCACAGACCCAAGACAACTCCCTGTGCCCATTGCCTACTGCAGCGGTCACACCCGCGGCTCACAGAGGGAGCCGTGCAGGAGCCTCACGTCTATGTGGGAAGTCTCCCTGGTCAGTGTCCTCACGGTGAGGCATCCCCTTTGACCACACAGACACACACAGCTGTCTCTACGGAAGGGCTGCAGTCAGGTGGACCCGTGGCAGGCGGCCTACCCTGCTGTTGGCAGACTCATACATGTCCCCTTCCACCTTCTTCGCATAGGCGACCAGGTTCTCCATGCGGCGATCCTTGAGGGCTGCGGGATCAGGTGTTGGGAAGATGGCTTGGACACTGAAAGGACAACATAAGCTATCAACCTGCTTTCAATGCAGCCACACGAGAAGCACAGAGAAGCGTCGTGCACCTACAGGAGCAGCAGAGCTGAGAGGAACCTCAGGTATCTCTCGCCTAGTACGTACACACGTACACACACACACACACAAGCCAGAGGCTCCCTGGAAGCAATCCTGACCACTGCACTCAATCTGTGTCAAGCACAGCAATATCTGGGTATGAAAAAATACGTGCTGGATTACTTCGAGAATAACATGAGCTCAAATTCCTGACCTTAATCTATTTATTACACCCCCCCCTCAAAAAAAAAAGAAAGAAAGAAAGAAAAGAAAAATAACCTCGGTGAGAATCTAGCTGATTAACTTCAACATACAGTAGCTATCTCAAGAAAGCCAACTCCTAACCTTCAGTGTGCTAACCACGTGACAGTGCTGCCATTCCCTCGGCACCCATCCGGCCGGGTACACTCCAGTTCTTAGGGGTCTTCACAAATACAAGCTTGAGCCATGAACTACGGCAGAGCTCCTAAACTAGTCCCACAGCTCAGACAGCACTGGGATGCTCTGCCCAGGTGACACGGCCTGCAAGTCGCGCCCTCTGCAGAGCAAAGCCAAGGCAAGCCTGCTCTTTCTGATGCCCCTGTCCATGGGAGAGCCAGCACCTAGGAATCCCCGGCCTTTCCACAGCACTCAGCACCATGGCTCTCTAAAATAAGCACCTACAACTTTGCCACCCAGGGGACAGTGGGCAACTCAAGAACAAAAATCACAATCTACCAAACCACAAGATCATCCCACTGGATGTGAACAATGGGTACCACGTACAGTTTATGAACCAGATGGCTCCGCAGGTCCTGAGTGACGTGCTCGTGCCAGCCTTTTCGAACCCCGGTACTGGAAGGAGGTGCTGCTGCAGGTATGGTGCTTAGAGTCCCGATGTTAGCAGAGCTGGAGCCATCGTTCATCAGAGGACTAGGAGGGGGAACAAGCACAGGCATCACCTCCTGAAGTGACTCGGTCACACTCCATCTGAGCAAGGTTCTCTAGCCAGAGCAGCAGCTAATATATATACATATATATATATAAATTGAACTGTTTATCATCTAGTCAACATTCCTAATTTTAAAAAAGAAAGCACAGAATACAAAAATGCAGTGTATGCGAGTGAAAGTGACATCCCGAGACTGATTCCTGCTGAAAGCCCTTGTCTGGATTCCTGCTCAACAGCTGTCTTTCTACTTTTCTTGTTGAACTCGTTATTTGGTAGAACATTAAACCTGGGACTGTAAATTAAAAATAGGTTAAAGATACGCTGCCATGCAAAGAGAGAGAGCGAGAAGGAAGGGAACGCATTCTCCTTCTCTGCACACACACTGTCATTCCCATTAAACACACTTCCTCTGCCACACATTTAGAGAGGACGTCAGCCACGCGTGACGGCCAACGCACTTCTGTGTGTCAGACAGGGCTGCCTGACACCAGGTCTTACTTTGTGGCTCCAAGGGAAGCTGGAAGAGCGGATTCTGAAATCAGGTTTGGTGGCTGCTGATCTGTTGTCATCCCTCCTGCTGGAATGTTCATAGGGTTATTTCCTTTAACGAAAAAAAGCTCCATTAACTCCCAAGTTCTAAGAAGTTCTGGTAACAGATAAACAGGAACTACAATGGTCACAGGTCGGGTTTGGGCAGTGGTGGCCGACACGCAGTGTGTCAGCAGTGACTCTGTACGGAGGTCTGGGGCCATGGCGTCGTCGGCACTACAGCTCTGGGGGCCATCAGTGAGCAGCTGCAGCCATCAGCTCGGATCCTGCTGCATCAGAGGCACACCTTGGGCAACCAGGCCGGCCTGCTCCATGCCTTTGTGACTTTTTGTTGATTAAGCATGTCAAAAAATAAAGTTCAGGAGCATACTACAGACAGCCAATGTCTATAATCTTCCTATTAAAGTAAGAAAAAGTTGAAACTGGCCGGCGCCATGGCTCAATAGGCTAATCCTCCACCTTGAGGTGCTGGCACACCGGGTTCTAGTCCCGGTCGGGGCGCCGGATTCTATCCCGGTTGCCCCTCTTCCAGGCCAGCTCTCTGCTATGGCCTGGGAGTGCAGTGGAGGATGGCCCAAGTGCTTGGACCCTGCACCGGCATGGGAGACCAGGAGAAGCACCTGGCTCCTGGCTTCGGATCAGCACAATGCGCCAGCTGCAGTGCGCTGGCCATTGGAGGGTGAACCAACGGCAAAAAGGAAGACCTTTCTCTCTGTCTCTCTCTCTCACTGTCCACTCTGCCTGTCATTAAAAAAAAAAAAAAGAAAGAAAGAAAGAAAGAAAGAAAAGGAAAAGTTGAAACTCAGAAAGCACTGTTTCAAACGAGGCCATCCCTGGGCGTGGAATGACAGCAGGATTCAGCCTCAGGCCTCAAGTGTACAATACTTACTCTTAGCAAAAGAACGAGACTGACATGACAGGCCTCACTTCACAGCCCCCGCTGCCAGCACACGTCTCCGTCCAGAGGACTACTGGGCTGGACGCCTGGTGCAGCAGTCAGGATGCCACATGGGACGCATGCGTCCCAGCTCAGAGCGTCTGGGTCTCAGCCCCAGCTCTGCTTCCAATTCCAGTTTTTTTAAAAGACTTTTTACTTATTTATCTGAGAGAGAAGAGTTACAGACAGAGAGAGGGAGAAACAGAGAGAAAGGTCTTCCATCTGCTGGTTTACTTCCCAAATGGCCACAACGGCTAGAGCTGGGCCAATCTGAAGCCAGGAGGCAGGAGCTTCTTCCGGGTGTCCCACACACGTACAGGGGTCCAAGCACTTGGGCTATCTTCTATTGCTTTCCCAGGCCTTAGCAGAGAGCTGGACTGGATGAAGAGCAGTCAGGACTCGAACTGGCACCCATATGGGATGCTGGTGCCACAGGTCAAAACTTAGCTTACTGTGCCACAGCACCCCCCTCCCCAATTCTTGTTAATGCACACCCTAGGAGGCATTAGGTGATGGCTCAGGTAGCTGGGTCCCCAACAGCCATGTCGAAGACATGGACACAGTTCCAGGCTTGTGGATTCTGCCTCACTCAGTCCTGGCTGTTGCGGGCATTTGGTGAGTGAACCAGCACATTAAAGATCTTCTCTTTTTCTCTTACCTCTCAGCCTTTCAAAACAGTAATAAGAAGAATAATAATGTCAATTTAAAGAAAAATGATAAGTAACAATATGTAGAAAAGGCAAAAAAATACTGCAGAGCTGTGTGCATAAGTGAGCACAGGCTGGCAGTCTGCTAGAAGCCTGAGACAGACGTTTCTTAGGCTCCTGTTGACAAGCCGTCCGAGTTCAGGCTGCTCACTTCAGCGACCAACTTTCCATCAAATCACCGGCTGCTGCAGGCCCACGCGGGAGTGCAGCCTTGGTCCTGAGCCCCAGGACAGGCTCTTTTTGCAAAGTGTCCAGATGCGCCACTTCGCTTGGAAACGCTACTCCCTTCACAAGCAGGTAGCCTCCTCCTTACATTGGACAACCTAGCCTTTTCCTGAAGGTTTGTATCTCAACCACTGAGTTTGAAATAAAAACAATGAACTGTCAGCAGTCCGGAGTCCCCGCAACAGCGGGCGCACCTACCCAGAGGGGTGAGAGTCCGCATCTGCTGGTGGGTCGGAGGCTGTGCTGGTTGCTGGCCGGGAGCCTGCGGCTGCAGCTGCGTCTGCGGCTGGTTCATGTAGGGCAGTCCGAGAGCAGCGTAGGCTCGCTGCATGGAGCTGGGGTCTATGGGATTCGGGTTACTTAGAGAAGTGGCATTCTGCTGCCCCGTGCCAACAGAGCCAATTGTGTTTTGAATTCCACTAGCTGGAGACCCCAGGATGGCTAGAACGACAGACAGACAGACAAAGGGGGAAAAAAAAAGGTAAGCAAGAGAGGGAAGCTTAAAAACTAAAATTACTGAGAAGAAAACAAAGTTTTATCGAGATCACACATATGTATCCCAAGGCTACAGAGGAGGCAGCTGTGCTTCAACAGAGAATCCAGCTCATGGATGTCCGGCCTGTCAGCAGCTGAGGGACAAAAAGCTGAAGAAAGTTCCTGCCTCCATTTAGAAAGCAACAGACCATAAAAACGCACAGAGATCACTCAATAAAAATCAACACAGTACTAGAAGGTGGCAACTGTGTGGCCCAGGGTGGAGGGGATGCAGGAGCCCCTCCTGGCTCACAGCGTCCTGAGCAGGACAGCCAGGCTGCGCCCTCTGCGTGGTCAGTCTGTTCCTGACTGACTCTTCTGGTTGGAATTCAAGGGTCCCCTGAGGCCTGGCAATTCTCCAGGAGTTTTCACTTATCTGGGTGCCACCCTGGCATCACTGACACACAGGAGCCGGCTCCCCTCACAGCCTTCCGCAGTTACCACCTCCTATGTCTGCCACAGGCCTGCACGGCAGCAGCTCCTCTAGATGGCTAACTCCAGGTAAAAGCAAACACCAGTGTCGACACATGGAACTCCATTCCAAAGGGCTCCAAATCAACTGAGAGGAGAGTCCAAACTTGTCTCTCCTAGGTCATTTCAAGGTTAATCCACTTACCAATATATCTGTCCATTGTCTACCTACCCACCCATCCATCTCTCTGACTACACAAATACCCTAAACCAGTGGTATGTGCCACAAAGCAGAAGCTTCAAGCTACAATATGTATCTTTATTCTTAACAGATTATTTTCTTTAACTTTCATGAACTTTAGAGTCATGTTAAAAATAGGCAGCTGACAAAGTTGATACTATAATACGTGATTGTGAAATTCATCTAAAACACTTTCACAAAGCCTTTCAAATTCAGAGCACTTCGTCTAACAGTAACATTTTCAGTCATCCATCAGAGGAACCATAATAAACAACTCAAATACTTAGCAGAGCAACTTAATTAAACCAAAATGTGTAAAAAAAAATTTCCTGGTAATTACACATTCCATACTATTAACTTTTCTAATAAGGATATTCAGATCTCAAACTCATTAGTGCTCATTAGACACAATTACACACACTAAGCACCTCATTATTATAAATGAAAAGTAGCTCCCAAGGCACACTTTATAACAAGCATGCAGCTGAAGTCACGTACTGCACCTTCACAAGCAGTGTGTCTCACAGTCCGTGCTGGTCTAAACTTTACTATGTGCTCGTTATACTTCTGAAACCAACATGCTCAGTTTTTACCACATCCTCCAACCACACACTCTCTCCTCCATCCACACCTCCGCAGTGTCATCTACTATCTCACTGCCAACCCATGTCCAAGCCCTAGGCCACTTCAGGGAAGCCAGTGCCCTGCAAGTTGCCGTCATGGCCAGGCATTTATTTCCTAAATATAAAACTGACTATATTTTTTATTTTACTTATATCTTACCAGAAGACAAGCAAGCATTTGGAACTTGGCATTTATTACAACTCAGATTCAAGGAAAATAAATCACAGACAAATAAGAAAGGTCCCTGACATTTAGGCACAACGCAATCTGAAGTCCACATGGAGCTCCCAGATGAAATGACACAAGTATTGAAGGGTGAGGAACTGGGGCACCCACCGTGTGGGCAGCGACTGTGGCTAAGGGGTTGCAACGCACCAGCAACCTCAACCCTGCTTCGCAACCTTGAGAAGCGAGCGCTCTGCCCCAGCTTTCCCGAGCCCTCTCTGAATGCCCACAGCGCCTCCTGGGTCTCACATTCTGGGTTCACTCCTGGCCTCACTCTCCCCACAGCAGACTCTGCAGAAGCACCGGCCGCAGACTTGTGCTGAGCACGGAAGGTGCTGGGAGGCAGAGATTAAATTAGTAAGCACTAGTGCACACAGAACTGCAGCCTGGGAACCTGGACCAGGAAAAAACAAACACAAACAACACAAAACAAACCCGCTCCTCATGTTCTGTGCACATCTGGAGGTGGCCTCAGCTTCCCACTGTCTCGCCCTGGGCCACTGGGCCACGTGAAATGCCGCGCAGAGTCCAGGGCCCGCGGCCTGTCACTCCCCAGCTGCCCAAGCACTATGGTCTAAAAACAGAGTGATGAGAACAGTGACACTCATTCCCCCGGTGCCCCTGAGAAGGCGGTCTTCCGTTTGCCGAGTTTCCACTTCCTTCACATTTACCTCCTTCCATGTCAAGAGCACTTGCTCATTTGGTCATTTTTACTTCTTTTCTCCTGTCTAGCGCTTACGGCAGCATTTCACACATCATCAGTGCTCCTGCCGTCACACTCCACCCCGCAGGGTCCTGGCGCCTGCACGCTGTACCAGCTTCTTTAAAGACCTCCCCAAACCTCCTCCGCCTCACCATTCTCCTCACTGTCACTACAGGAAGAGCCCGCGACCTAGGAATCAGACGGCCAAGTTCTTGTGGAGGCCCCTTCTGTCACCTGCAAGCACAGGCCTCCTTTCTCAGCGACCACACGACTGTCCTGAGATGGCCCCTGTGAAATTCCAGCTGCTAACTCAAAGTGTTCAGCTCTCCAGAAAGCCTCGGCTTCCTACTCATGCCCAATAAAACTGCACTCGATTTGGAAATGCAGTGGAAATGGACACAAATTAAATATCCGAGCTTTGATGTGGGGTTAGGGGGCGAGAAACTGGAGGGCAGGGTGAGGGTGAGGACAATCACGAAGCAGATGAAACGGCTGCCATCTGGTCAGGGGTCAGGGCTGAAACCTCTACTCACACAGCCCCAGCACGAGGTCTCACGGGCAGTGAGCACGGGGGCACGGTCAAGCCCTTGAGCAGTCTCACCTCCTGTCACACACACTCAAGCCCTCACACCCAAGCAGGGAAGCCGCAGGAGGGGCAGCACTGCACTGCCCCGAGGGCAAGGAGAAATCCGTCCTCTGCAACTGCCCACCACAGGCTCCAGTGTTCTCCCAGGGGGACACAAACACTGAGCAGGCCAGCAGGCTTCCCCAGGAGTGCAAATTTTAAAAAGGTGGATTTCTGACACAAGAGAACAAAGGAAGGCTTCTGAATAGTCCGAGGTACCTAAGAATGGAAGACCCGGTGGAGCCGAGCAGCAAGAGCAGGGATGATGGAGGCACTGGAGTGGAAGCCGCAGCACCCGCGCAGACAGTCCTTGGGGGATTCTGAGATGGGAAACCCGCCGTCCTCCAGAGAACGACTCAGATCTCCACAACCCCAACACAGACATCTGCCCTCCAAGGCACATCAGATCTTAATGCGCAGGTATTGGTTAAAGTCCTAGATCCCAACAGAGGACTGGGATGCGGGCTCACATCCGTACACTTCCCAGCAGCAACCCGAGAGCGCCTGCACGGCCTGTGTCGGCCCGGGATACTTCGGCAGCGAGAAGCCCAGCAGAGAGGCAACTCGAGCTCCCACAGGAGAGCTCCCTTGGTCCTGTGTCCTCCAGGACCCTGGGCACTGGAATCTGCTGGAAGCCAGACATGACTAGCATTAGGTCTGTCATCCTGCAAAGTCCTGAAGACTGAACACCAACCAAATAATCTCCATGATGGATGGACAGCACAAGAGCAATGACCACAGAATTTCCAGAAAACAATTCAAGCAAAAAGCAAACATAACCTCCATGTAGGCCAAAAAGATGGCCTGGGTTTCATTTCAAAGAACATTAGGTTACCATCACAGGTAATTTTGCCAAGTTCCCTCAGTACAGACAGGAATTACAAAAGTGAGAGTGGAAGCAGTGCTGACCAAGAAAGTGTGCAGGGGATGAGATCTTTGTGGGCAACACAGCCCAAAAAGCTGAGTCCCAGCTCACCCTGTGCCATCCTACGTGAGCAGGCACTGCAGGGTCCCCTCAAGCCACAGTCTGTGTGAGTGACCTCGCTTGTACGGGAACCTGAGTCTGGTCAGACCCATCCCCTGGCAAGCTCTGCACTGTGCTAACATTGTTCCTGCAGTCTAGAATGTTCTTCCATCATTATTCTGTTCAAACTGGACTCCATAAGCCCCACCTTTTTGCCTAGGAAGCACCAGCTGGCCCCAGCCTCAGAGCGTGTGTGAGCTCCTCACCAGCTCAGGCCCAGGGAGTCACCGGCCTTCAGCTGTCAAGTCAGCACCACACTCCCCTGCATCCCTAAGCCTGGGTTCATGCACCATAAGCACCGTTTGTTCTAGGAGAGGGGAAGCTACAGGAACCCACAGCAAGGATGTGGTAACAACCTTCTCACTTACAGAACTCTACACTCATAAGCCTATGGTGCTGCAGAAAACACATTAAAGCTGAAACTGAATTTAACAAACACTGAACATTTTAGAGCTTTCATTTCTTTCATAAAAAACCGTCAAATCTCACACAAAGTTCATCTAGATCTTCCTGTTACTTTATACTGAAGAACCTGTCCTGGTAACACCTTACGTTCTGACTAGTAGATACTGTGGTTTACCACTTGAGAGAGCATGCACCAATTCAAGGTCCACAACACGCACAGTCACAGGCTGCTTAGAGACAACAACAACAAAAACCCAAAAAACCACACTGCTTTTTCGTCTCTCTCTCTCTCTCTCTCTTTTTTTTTTTTAAATAGAAACCACGTTAAGTGTTTCTTAAAAAGAGAAATCTCAAAAGTATGCAACAGTCATGGCTCTCAGGACATACTAACACAGAAGATCCCAGAAAAGCTACATTCCCAAAGTAGACGTTCAGAGAGAAACCCTATCTCTATTCACGCACTCATCTCATACAATACAAGCTTTTCAATGGCTTGCACTGGGGCCGTCTACTGAAGTGTGTTCTCAAACGTGAGAAATTTAACTACGGCAATATACTAGGCCTGAAAAAAAGGTTTCACAGTAACTGAGATGAAAAACACATAGTATCCCATTAGAAGCACTGTGCAAAGCTCTGTTTCTAAAAGACTGATTTCAGAACTTCACTTTATAAAGTAGGAGGCGTCCAGGAACTGTGAGTGATTGAAATTTTGGCTGATCAAAGATTAAGTTTACTGAAAAAAGAAACTGACTTCTAAAGGAAACCTACTGGAGGCCGGCGCTGTGGTGGAGCAAGTAAAGCCGCCGCCTTCAGTACTGGCATCCGATATGGGCATCGGTTCAAGTCCCAGCTGCTTCACTTTCGATTCAGCTCTCTGCTATGTCCTGGGAAAGCAGTGGAAGATGGCCCAAGTGCTTGGGCCCTGGCACCCCCAAGGGAGACCCGGAAGAAGCTCCCGGCTCCTGGCTTTGGAACAGTGCAGTTCTTGCCATTGCGGCCAACTGAGGAGTGAACCAGCAGACGGAAGACCTCTCTCTCTCTCTCTCTAACTCTGACTTTCAAATAAACAAATACATCTTTAAATAAAATGAATAAAGGAAACCTATTTGGGCTGCAGGGCAGGAGGGTGATGGGCAGAGTGAGGCATCCTGGAGCAAGCTGGCCTCACCTAAAGGGGACAGTGCCTCACGCTCAGGGCACTCAGAAACAAAGCGCTCTTCTGGCTTTCCCTGACCACAAAGAAAAGCAGCACAGGCTCTCCAGGCAGAGGTAGGGTGGAAGATGATGGTCAAGAGGCGTGAGGGAATGAACACTTAGACACACATACAGGAGGCTGTACAGACAACATGGAGGAAGACTGTGGGTCCAGGGCCAGCTCTTAGCTATACAGACTGAGGGACACAATCGGAGACCACACTGTCACCTCTGAAATGACAGGAAAAGACTTAAAAATGGGAGGAGATGTCCACCCTCCTTACTGCCCCAACGCCTACAATGGCAGGAGAGGCCGGGTCGGGGCGTGTACTGGCCTACTGAAGACAAGGGCTCACTGCGTGATGGCCATGCTAAGGTGTGCAGACAACCTGAAGATAGCCAGTGATGAGAGTGAGCAGGACAGGCCTGTCCTGGGGCACAGACGCCCAACCTGAAGCCCGAACGAATCCCTGTGGAAGGAGGTCTGGGAACCACGGCTCCGAGCGGGAGGGCAAACCTTCCCAAACTCTCCCTGTGGGCTTTGACCCTGATCCAGCCTGACTCACAGAACCTTCACAGCTCACTTCGCGTGAGGGACTTCCGATTCCAAAAGTGTCCCCTCTAGACCTCCCCCAACCCCATCTTCATCACTCAGTGACACGGTGTATCTCTCAGGAAATCGCAAGTCTCTGTGTCAGCTTTGGATCGAAGGGCCTCTGCTCCAAATGTGTGTCTGCAGGAGTGTGGGCAGTGAGGGGCAGTCCAACGCTACCAGACCCTTCTCCTTCCCTCGGTGGCTACCCTCGCAGCTCCCTGTCCGCCCTACCTCACCCTGCACGCTCCGGCTGGCAACCCCTGCCCACTCCCTGCCTACTCTCCAAAGCCTCTATGCTCATCTCCAAGCTTCTCTGTCCCCGTGCTCACTTACTTTGTTGGTTTCGCTTGTCACTGGCATTTTTCAAAGGGAGGCAAACAGGACAGTCATGTCGTGTGCAGTTCTTCCAATGAGAGATGATTTGTCGTGAAGATGCACAATGGGCAACTATGACCAGAAAAACAACGAGATGTTATTTTTCTATCCAAATCGTCACACTTTCAATTACACCTAAATTATAATGCCAGATTCCATAAGAAAATGGTATCAAGTATAACCATAACACAGTATAGGTGGTCCTCAACTTACAGACAGACAATTTTTCAAAAAGTTTGTAAGTTGATTACTGAGAATTCAAAAAAACAACAACAACAAAAAGAAAACCTTCCCACAGAAGCAATGTTATGAATGATGGGTGATTAAGTCTTGGCCCACAAAACAAAACAGCAATTAATCAACCCAAAATACTGAACATTGTCATGAAAGTAGAGTAAATGTAGTTTTGTAATATCACCAGTGAAAACAACAATGTTAAATTCTGTTTAAGATGAAACTATCTAAATATTACAGCTGCAGAAACCAAGGAGGCAGCAGACCGAAGTCTGTGGCGATTTGGAAGGGGGCCGGGGCTGGTGTGAAGTCCTCTGGGGACAGCGCCCCGAGCCTGACACAGTGCTCGTCTTCTGAAGGTCTGACCTCACCCTGTTCTGCTTCTTCAAGTTCAGGTTGCTCTGGGGACTCCCAAACAGCACAACAGGGGAGAGGGAGCCCAGAGACAGATTTTCCCCAAGGTGATGAGCACAAGAGAGAAGGAAAGAGATGAAGACGAAAGTAAAGCTACTGAGAGGAAGCACAGGCTCTGGTGGAAGTTTGGAGTCGGCTACGAGGGGGGTCGGGCACATACTGAGCCTCCTTCGCCACCTCCCCAGGGAGTACACAGTTCCCACGTCACTGCCAGCCACCAGGACATCATCCCTGTCAGTGGAGCAGCATCAAGACGCAGGGCAAAGGAGCAGAGACGTGCCCGCGGAGACAGGAATCCACAAGCAGACGCAAGACAGCTGATCAGCGTGCAGGGAAGGGCGTGTGCCCACATCTGCATGGCCTGCATCCGCTGCCCAAGAGAAAGCCGCGAGCTAGACATTTACAACAAACAGTACTCAAGAAGTGACAGCTGTCTTCCATGAGAAAGGACACAGGAGAGGAACAAAGGCAGGGCCCAGCCTTTCTCCAGGACACCTGACTGTCAGGTGTGGGGAACCTGACAGCTGTGTGTCCTAGGTCACGCCACAGAGAGCTAAGCACTGACCACGAACACGGGCAAATTCCATCCCGACCTCTGCCGTGAGTCAGAACACAGCACTTACCTTGGCAGGCTTTCCCAGCCTGACAATGTGTCATGTGATTCAAGACATTCTTCATGGTTCGACAGTGAGGGAGGGAGCAGGCCCGAACCTCCCCATTCGCTTGTTCTCGTCTCTGACATTTATGAGCGTGAAGCAGTAGGACCAGCTGCTGCTGTATCAGCTTGCGTTTTTCAGGATCTGCAGTGGGGCCAGTTGCAATTGCTTGTGTGGGTACAATTCCCACTGATGTTTGCATCTGGGACTAAAATAAAACAAAACAATAAAACATTCTGATAAGCTTTCAGAGTTCCAATTCATAGTCATTGATTATTTCCCAAATGCAAAAGCTGATGGATCATGTCGGCCACTGGGAGAAAAAGATCTGTTCTCTTTACTGCAACGGCAACTTTAAGATACAGAAGTTCAGAAATCAACCTGTCCAACAGAAGGCTGCTTCCAGTTCACTTGCACACATTTATCATCCGGACAAGAAAATGGCACTTAGTCCTGATTGCAGCAGCAAAACCCAACTCAGCCTCCAACACACAGCAGCACAGGGCTGGCTCACCTGGAACTGCTGTTGCTGTGAGTCCCAGTGGCCACACACTGGCTACTTCACATGGCTCCATCTAATTAAAAAGCATGCAAAGCCTGCGCAATCTCTACTCACTTTGAATATCTGATACAGCAGAAAGGGTCCGCACCTCCTTTCAGACCTCACTGCCACACGCCCAGGACAGTATGTGCAGCCCGTGTCACCGCGGTCATGGCTCTGAGCAGACACCACTCATCCTAACATCACCAGCCACAGAGGGAATGTTTTCTTAAATTACAAAACACTCTGAATTTCATTAAAGTTCCACTCAGACATTGGACGATGTGCTTTTTTTTTTTTTAAGACAGGCAGAGTGGACAGTGAGAGAGAGAGACAGAGAGAGAGAGAAAGGTCTTCCTTTTTGCCGTTGGTTCACCCTCCAATGGCCACCACGGCTGGCACGCTGTGGCCGGCGCACCGCGCTGATCCGATGGCAGGAGCTCGGTGCTTCTCCTGGTCTCCCATGGGGTGCAGGGCCCAAGCACTTGGGCCATCCTCCACTGCACTCCCGGGCCACAGCAGAGAGCTGGCCTGGAAGAGGGGCAACCGGGACAGAATCGGCGCCCCAACCGGGACTAGAACCCGGTGTGCCGGCGCCGCAAGGCGGAGGATTAGCCTATTGAGCCACGGTGCCGGCCAACTTTTTTTTTTTTTTTTAAAGCATTTGATGAGCTGCTGAAAACACAGAATACCAAGCACACCTCTGAACTGCGAAGAAAATGGAAGTGGTCACCAGACCCACAGACAGGCTCACCCACACCGCAGGGGCTTCCAGCCTTCTCTGGTCACCAGACCCACAGACAGGCTCACCCACACCACAGGGGCTTCCAACCTTCTCACCACCTCCCCCGAATCAGACCTCACCCTGCTTTTATTCCTCAAGCACCAAAACTATTTATCTGCAACTAAGAGGTAAAAACTATCAAGAAAGCTTTCTTCCTGGATGGAGTCTGGCACAGCAGTAAAGATGCCGTGTGGGACAGTCACATTCCACATGAGGGCCTGGGTTCAGGCCATGGCTCAGTGCTAGTGCCAGCTTCCTGCTCATGCACACCTGGGAGATAGGTACGGGGGTCCCCATCAACCACACAGGGGACCTGGACTGAACTCCCAGCTTCTGGCTTCATCCTGCCTGTCCTAGCCCCAGCTATTTATGCTCAACTGGAGTGAATGTACGCATATAATTATTTGTTTATTTCTCTGCCTTTCAAACAAATAACATTCTGAAAAATTTCCTCTTAAGGAATCAAAGTTCATGTGAGGGTGTTCTTTGGGGTTTTATCTTTATGAGAACTCTGGGGGCTTTGCCCCAAAGCACAGCTCCTAGAAGCCCAAGAATGACTCAAGGCAAAACCCAAGTCCTATGGGAGGCAGGACACCCTGAACACAGCTAAGAGAAGCATACTCTCTTCTTTTTTACAAAAAACTTATTTATTTATTTAATTATTTACTTATTTGAAAGGCAGAATCATAGCAGTGGTGGGGAGGGATCCGTCTTTCACGCGTTGGTTCACTTCCCAAATGGCTGCAACAGCCAGGACTGGGTATTTCCAGGAGCCTGAACTCCATCCTTGTCTCCCAAGTGGGTGGCAGGGGCCTAAGCACGTGGGCCACCTTCCCTGATGCTTTTCCAGGCCATTAGCAGGGAGCTGGATCGGAAGTAAAGCAGCCAAGACACAGGCCAGCACCTATATGGGCCTCAGCTGCTGTGCCACAACACCAAACCCTAAAAACACCCTCTTTTGTATATGCTCACTTTCCCTGATTAATCCAGAAATCTACTACTCAAGTGTCAATGGTTTGGTTTTTTTCTCCAACTTTTTAGTTCAGGATAGGTTGTTTTTTTTTTTTGTAATTAGCTTTCTGTCTTTTCTTCTTTTTCATACATAGATTCCTATGTATGAAGTATTACCAGTAAGTCACATATATGTTTCTCCTTGTAAAGCCAGTAAACCGTCATCTCACTCAGTAGGCTGGTATGGTTTGTAATCAAAGTACAGCATCTGACTACACCACTACGAATTCCATTAACTACTATCCCACTGTAGAGCATTAACTGGAACCCTTATTCCTGGCACTTTCTGCGATTTCAGATAACGCTTCATAAACAACTAGCCTTTGACCATGCCCCTGCCTGAAGGCAGTAAAAACCCAACAGTCTCCTTGGTCAGCTTCACAGGGAATAAGAGGGTCCAAGGACAAAGAGGACTGGAGTGAGGGAAGAAGTTAGGAGTTCGGTGAGAAGTGCGTGCTGACACTTGGTCAGATCTCTTTCTTTCCATTTACGAAAACTTCAATCACATGGAAAAGTGGAAAGGATGCCACAATCACCTAACAGATAAACTACTCTGCGACCTCAGCTAATTCCCAGTCACGGTCCAATTTCTTTTTAGCTGTCCAAAATATGTCTTTTATAGCTGGTTTGCAAAAATCAGGACCCAATTATGGCCCACGCCCTAGATTTGGCTGTCATTTTTAAAGTTCCTTATCTACCATCCTCCTCTCCTCTTTCATTCATTACACTGACATCTCAAAGAAATTAATCAGTTACCTTCTGTTAAGTACAGAAATATTGCATACCTAGGTTACCAAATACTAACTCACTGCTTGTCATCTGGGATATGCTTTAAGAGATTCTTTTGCACTGTAGCTGATCTCGTGTCAGGAAAGCTAGTGATGGGGTAGGCATCCAGCTTCGTGGTCAAGACGTGAGCTGGGGCACCTGCAACCCACACTCAAGGGCCTGGGCATCAGCCTCCGCTCCAGTGCACACCCCAGAAGGCGGCAGGTGATGGCTCCAACATCTGGGTCCCTGCCACCTAGGTGGGACGACTGGAATGAGTTCCTGGCTTCAGTCTGGCCCAGTCCTAGTAACTGTTGTGGGAATTTAGGGAGTGAACACGTGGACGAGAGATGTTTGTCTGTTTCTCAAGAGGGAATGCAAAAGCATGTCACAAAATGCAAAGAAACACATTTTCTATACATTCATGTGAAGACAACACCACAGAGGGGAGAAAAGAGTCTTTTCAACTAACATTGAGGAAAAGATCAGGACAACTAACATCCCCAGTCACACGCAAACACCAACTCAAACAGACCAAAGATGCAAACCTGAGAGCTGAAGCTGTACCACTTGCAGAAGCACACACACAACTCTGCACTAGGAAGTCATGAAAAGCACAAGTCAATTCGATTTCATACAAAATCCTTCCCATGCGTCAAAGGATAACCATCAAGAAATGGAAGACGTTAGCAAATCATGGATCTGATAAGAAACTCACACCTAGGACACACCAAAAATTATTCTTTAAAATAAAGATTTATTTATTTATCTAAACAGCTGAGTGAGTGAGTGAGTGAGAGAAAAAGAGAGGGAGGGAGGGAGGGAGATCTTCCTTCTACTGGTTCATACTCCAAATGGCTGCAAAGGCTGGGCCAGGTTGAAGTCAGGAGCCTGAAATTCCATCTGGGTCATCTGGCAGGGGCCCAACTACTTGAGCTCTCTTCCACTCCCCCCCACCCAGGTACGTCAGCAGGGAGTATGATCAGAAGTGGAGCAGCTGGAACTCAAATCAGCCTCCACAACATTGGCCCTGTAAAAACTCTTAAAACTCAACAATAAAAAGACAACACAATTGAAAAATTGACACACGATTGTAATAGATTTTTTCCCCCATGAAGATACAAGAACGATCAGGAAGTCCCTGAGAAGATGCTCAGCACCACTGGCCACTAGTGAAACACACATCAAAACCACAGCCACTATCACACCAGCCAGAAACACTGTAGGATGACAGACAGACATGACCCACAGCAAGCCACTATCACACCAGCCAGAAACACTGTAGGATGACAGACAGACATGACCAACAGCAAGCCACTATCACACCAGCCAGAAACACTGTAGGATGACACAGACAGACATGACCAACAGCAAGCCACTATCACACCAGCCAGGAACACTGTAGGATGACAGACAGACATGACCAACAGCAAGCCACTATCACACCAGCCAGAAACACTGTAGGACGACAGACAGACATGACCAACAGCAAGCCACTATCACACCAGCCAGAAACACTGTAGGACGACAGACAGACATGACCAACAGCAAGCCACTATCACACCAGCCAGGAACACTGTAGGATGACAGACAGACATGACCAACAGCAAACCACTATCACCAGCCAGGAACACTGTAGGATGACAGACACAAACCAACAACAAGCCACTATTCACACCAGCCAGGAAAGCTGCAGCACGACAGATCGACACGGACCAACAGCATCATTGAGAGCAGGGAGGTACGCAGAGAGAATCCTCGCACACGGCTACTAGGACAGGAAAACACTGCAGCCATGTGGAAGACATTCTGGCAATTCCTCAAGCAGTCAAATAGAATTACTGCATGACCCAGACTCCCGCACTAGGCATATACAGGAGAGACCTGAAATCACATGTTCACACACACAAAAATCTAATGAAAATGTTCAGTGCATTAGGCCGGCACCGTGGCTCAACAGGCTAATCCTCCGCCTTGCGGCGCCGGCACACCGGGTTCTAGTCCCGGTCGGGGCACCGATCCTGTCCCGGTTGCCCCTCTTCCAGGCCAGCTCTCTGCTGTGGCCAGGGAGTGCAGTGGAGGATGGCCCAAGTGTTTGGGCTCTGCACCCCATGGGAGACCAGGATAAGCACCTGGCTCCTGCCATCGGAACAGCGTGGTGCGCCGGCCGCAGCGCGCTACCGCGACGGCCATTAGAGGGTGAACCAACGGCAAAAGGAAGACCTTTCTCTCTGTCTCTCTCTCTCTCACTGTCCACTCTGCCTGTCAAAAAAAAAAAAAAATGTTCAGTGCACTATTATTTGTAATATCCTAAAAACGTAAGCAAGTCAAATGCTCATTTACTGATGGATGGAAAAAAATCCAAGTATTTCCAAAGTGGAATATTATTCATCCACACAGAAAGACACACTGAGACTTGCTACAACAAGAACCTTAAAACCACTATGCTCAGGGAAAGCAGCCAGTCAGGCAGGATTCAGTTTCTCTGAAGTGTCCAGAACACTTGAATCCAGAGGGGCAGAAAGGGGATCCGTGACTGGCTACGGTGAAGGAGCCAGGAGTGCCCGTGACTGGCTAGGGTGAAGGGCCCAGGAGCCAGGAGTGCCCGTGACTGGCTAGGGTGAAGGGCCCAGGAGCCAGGAGTGCCCGTGACTGGCTAGGGTGAAGGGCCCAGGAGCCAGGAGGGCCCGTGACTGGCTAGGGTGAAGGGCCCCAGGAGCCAGGAGGGCTCGTGCACGGAGGAGGAAACGCTCTGGGCTGATCTCAGTGACCACCACACAACGGGGCTTTGGAGGGGAACTGATGGTGCACGAATTTATCTCAAGAAAGCGTTTTTTTTTTTTTTTTAAAAGTTCTACCTCATTAGCCAACAAATAAACCAAAACAATCGGGCTTTTTTCACCTATCAAACAGAAAACAAACTTAAAAAACTTTAAAAAACTAAAAATAATGAATTTTAAAAGAGATTTATTTATTTTACTTGAAAGGAAAAGTTAGAGAGAGAGGGAGAGACAGATCTTTCATCTGCTGGTTCGCTCTCCACATGGCCACAATGGCTGTGGCTGGGCCAGGTCGTAGCCAGGAGCCAGGAGCTTTCCCCAGGTCTCCCACGTGGGTGCAGGGGCCCAAGTACGTGGGCCATCTTCCACTGCTTTCCCAAGAGCATTAGCAGGGAGCTGGATGGAAAGCGGATCAACAGGCACCCATTTGGGATGCTGACGCTGCAGACTGTGGCTCTAACAGCTGTGCCACAGCACCAGCCCCCAAAATAACATTGACGAGGATATACTGACACAGTGTTCCTAAGTACTCTGTTGATAAAGTTTTTTAAGTAATGTATAGCAAAAGGAAAAATGTATATTTCTTTTGATCTAGTAGACTTCCTGAAATTTATTAGGGAAGTTAACTGGATGGGTATATGCCAAGATGCATGTGTGAAGATACGCACCACACCTGACTAAACACAGCTTGAATCTCTCTCCATCCAAAATGCTTGGCAACACAAGTGTTTCGTTTAAAAAAAAAAAAAAAAAAAAGAATATTTGCATACGCATAATGTGCTATCCTGGGAACTGGACCTAAATCTAAACATGAAATTATTTATTTATTTGAAAGTCAGAGTTACACACACACAGAGAAGGAGAGGCAGAGAGAGAGAGAGAGAAGTCTTCCATCCACTGGTTCATTCCCCAATTGGAGGCAATGGTCAGAATTGTACTGATCCGAAGCCAGAAGCCAAGAGTTCTTGCGGATCTCCCACGTGGGTGCAGAGGCTCAAGGACTTGGGCCATCTTTCACTGCCTTCCCAGGACATAGCAGAGAGCTGGATCGAAGCAGAGCAGCCGGGACTTGAACCGGCGCCCATATGGGATGCTGGCGCTGCAGGTGTCGGCTCTACCCACTGCACCACAGTGCCGGCCCCTGCAGTAGTCTTACACAGCTCTGTCAGTGTCTCTGTGCTCTGACCACAGCCTGTCTCACTTGTAGCATCACACTGTCAGCAGTTTCAAATTCTGGAACATTTCAGATTTCAGACTTTTGGATTAGAGATTACCAAAAAATTGAAAACAAAAACCTCTAAAGCCCTGTCAAAGCAGAACAGGCTACAGACCTTCATCAGAGCAAGATGCAACCATTAACAAGTAGGTGTTCGGCTTAGCACGTTTGCCCCCTGTAAAGAGTCACATCTCACATCACAGTGCCAGGATTTTATACCCAACCTCGGATCCTTGGACTGCTGCACTCTGCTCATGCAGACCCTGCCAAGTGCAGTGGTGGCTCAAACAGTCCGGTTCCTGTCGTTCACACGGGAGGCCTAGCCTGAAATCCTGGCTCTGACCACGCTGCTGTGGGCAACTGCAGAAATAAATCAGTAGATAGGAGCTCTCTCTGTTTTGTGTAAGAAAAGATCAGAGGAAAGAAAGACAGAAAACAAAGAAAGGAAAGAGAAAGGGGGCAGGGAGAGAAAAAGAAAGAGGAGAGAGAGAGAAGATAAAAAGAAGAGAAAAGGGTAAACTACAAGTAAGCCCAGGCAGTCATCAGAATTGAGCAAGAGGGCTGGCGCTGTGGCATATCTGGTAAAGCTGCCACCTGCTTCCCATGTGGGCACCAGTTCAACTCCTGGTTGCTCCACTTCCAATCCAGTTCTCTGCTATGGCCTGGGAAAGCAGTGGAAGATGACCCAAGTGCTTGGACCCCTGCACCCATGTGGGGGACCCAGAAGCAGCTCTGGGCTCCTGGCTTCTTGTAGCCCAACTCAAGTCATTGCAGCCACTTGGGGGAGTGAATCAGTGGATGGAAAACCTCTTTCTCTCCCTCTGCCTCCCTTTAACTCTGCTTTTCAAAAAAAAAAAATAGAGGAAGAAGAAGTGAGCAGATCAGCCCAGCCAAGCTCTTCCTATGTTCCTGACACACACAGGACAAAGGAGATAACACAAAATGATCACTACTTAAGGCAACAAGTAACAGTATACAATTTAACCAAAGGCTGTTTAAAACACACTGTTTAAAAAAAAGGTTACAGAATAGTACTGTGACTTTCTTTTTTTTTTTTTTTTCTTTTTTTTTTTGGACAGGCAGAGTGGACAGTGAGAGAGAGAGACAGAGAGAAAGGTCTTCCTTTGCCGTTGGTTCACCCCCCCAATGACCACTGCGGCCAGCATGCTGCGGCCGGTGCACCGTGCTGATCTGAAGCCAGGAGCCAGGTGCTTCTCCTGGTCTCCCATGAGGGTGCAGGGCCCAAGCACTTGGGCCATCCTCCACTGCACTCCCGGGCCACAGCAGAGAGCTGGACTGGAAGAGGAGCAACTGGGACTAGAACCTGGCACCCATATGGGGTCCTGGTGCTGCAGGTGGAGGATTAACCAAGTGAGCCACGGGGCTGGCCCCGCAAGGCATCTCTTAATAGCAATCACAGCAATGCAAAACCACAGTACCAGGACAGCTTTCCTATCAAAGGACAAGGTAACAGCCTGCCGACTCGAGAGAATCACACGATGCTGGGGCCTGGTTCCTGGTTCCGGGCTTTTGTTGAGAAGCCCTGTGATGGCCTGTCAGAAGCCTTTCAATACACAGGCTTTGTGGGAGGAGTCACTTTCACTTCTAAGCAACCTGAGGCCCAGGTAACAGCAGGTAAAATCTTGCTGACCAGAAGCTGCTGGGAGCACTCCCCTCTCGCAGCCCTCCTTCCTGAACTTGACCCCACGGCTCGGCCCTTGTCACTTGTTACTGAAACTCAGCAGCCTCAACCATCACGGAACCCCAGCCAGCAAATGACCCGTAAAGGCAGACTCCTTAATTCTTAAAGGCCCATCTAACGTGTACTTAAAACTTTTTTCACCTTGACACTAGTAACTGTACATATTAACATGCACTTTTACAACTGTTTGGTCACACGCATTTTGTGTCGTTAGCCCCAGCTCCCTTTCCCCCAGATTCCCTGTACTCCATCCAGGTGACACAGTCGGAAACAGGCACAGGGAGCGTGGACAGCAAAGCCTATGCTGGCATTCTTCACAGAAAGCCAATTACTTTCCATTAACACACCCAAGAACAGGCCACCATGTCTCCCAACAGAAGACACTGACCACGAACGAACACGGAGGACTGGCTTCCTCCCTCCATGCACCCTTGCCCCACACTAACACGGGGCTGAGGTTCCTGGAGTTGGCCCCAGCTTCCCACATTCCAACAGAGTGCAGAACCATGCTCCGTGCACACTCCTTCCCTACACCTGCAAACCGACTCCTCCAAAGCCTCCACTTAAAATCAGAAAATGTCACCCAAATGAACACCACGTGGGACAAGCGTGGCTCTTCAGGGTCTGCGTTCGGACTCTTCCACAGGACCCTACAATAGTGTGAACACAAAGACCTGGAGTTAGAAGACAAACAATGTGTTCACTAACATATGGCTCCTCAATCCGACAAGAAACAAAGGTCTTACAAGATCAACTGCAAGAACACAGCTACAAAGACACACGAAGCGTCTTGTGGTTTCTTCTTGTTGGTTGATGGTCATTGATTTTTAAAAATTTAAGATCCAGAGGCTGGCACTGTGGTGCAGTGGGTAAAGCCACCGCCTACACTGCCGGTATCCCATATGGGTGCTGGCTCAAGCCCCGGCTGCTCCATTTCTGATCCAGCTCTCTGCTGTGGCCTGAGAAAGCACTAGAAGATGGCCCAAGCCCTTGGGACCCTGCAACCATGTGAGAGACCTGAAGAAGCTCCTGGCTCCTGGCTTCGGATCGGCGCAGCTCCAGCCATTGCAGCCAACTGGGCAGTGAACCAGTGGATGGAAGACCCCTCTCTCTCTCTCTCTCTGCGTAACTCTGACTTTCAAATAAATAAATAAACAAATCTTTAAAAAAAAATTTAAGATCTGAATTCATAGAAAAATAACTGCAAATGAGCAAGTTGGATCAGAATGATTCGTAACTCATCTTCCACATGGAAGAAGCTAAGACTCTAAAGTGGGAAGAACATGTCCAAGGCAGGCAAGGAAAACGTGATGGGCAAGTGGGGAGCTGAGGCAGGGGCGGGTGGCACGTGCAGGGCTCACTGAGGGACTCCCACCCCTTACAGCCTCAGACCTGGGCAGGAGGTCCTTCTAGGCTGGGTGGGGGTTACCTGCTACCTCCCAAAGACCCCCTACAAGGCAGGAGGTGCTGGCCCTACTGTGACAGTCAAGGTAAAGGCCCAGTAACCGTGCACACCAGCCAGTCCAACCTGAGCTAGAGGGTCTTAAGTGGCATCAGGACCACTCACTGAATGACAAGTTCAGGAGAATTGTCAGTTTATTCACAACTCTTAAGGAGTATTCTTCTTGAACACTGTGGACACACAAGCACAAGCACACTCTTCAAGGACACTCACTACAGGAAGTTTCTGGTAACTTGGCAAAAAAATCATTGGACAGGTTGTTTTCTAACGGGTTCCACCCTTCAGAACGCTAAGAAGTCCGGATAACCCGGGGAGTGCAGAGGCTGATGGGATTTGGGAGGCTCCAGGAGAGCAAAGGTATTTGCTTCATTGCTGTCTGTGACCTCCTCAGCCAGCCTAGGAAAGGTGCTGTATACTGAGTTCTTCCAACAGTTACTTCTCAGTGACACCTGGTAAATATCCCCACTGGCAGGCAGGCAGAAGCTGTGGTGCTGACTTTAAGTATGGCGCTCACCCTGTTTAGACTCGAGGAGCCTTCTGACCCAGCCTCTACTTTATGAAGGGCGAGACCTGAGTGTCTGTGCTGAGAATTTATGCCCCCAACTGGGAGGGTCGGCTGAAGGGCTATGCTAACAGGATTCTGGAAAAAGACCCTGTTGGTTCGTGAGAGACCCAACAGAAGAAAGTTACACAAGCGATCCTGCCTGAGCACCTGCAGTGCAGACAAGTGTCTGCTATCCAAGCACTCGGATTTTTCTCAATTTAAAGTTTCCTATCATTTGTTTTTTTTTTAATTTATTTTTTATTTTTATTTTTATTTTTTATTTTTGACAGGCGGAGTGGACAGTGAGAGAGACAGAGAGAAAGGTCTTCCTTTCGCCGTTGGTTCACCCTCCAATGGCCGCCACAGCCAGCGCACCGTGCTGTTCCGATGGCAGGAGCCAGGTGCTTATCCTGGTCTCCCATGGGGTGCAGGGCCCAAGCACTTGGGCCATCCTCCACTGCACTCCCGGGCCACAGCAGAGAGCTGGCCTGGAAGAGGGGCAACCGGGACAGGATCGGTGCCCCGACCCGGACTAGAACCCGGTGTGCCGGCGCCGCAAGGCGGAGGATTAGCCTAGTGAGCCGCGGCGCCGGCCAAGTTTCCTATCATTTGTATGTGTCACATAGCATATTTTGTGCTCAGACTCTATTTTCCGGCTGATATTTATTGCCAAAACGACTGTGGCTAAGTGTAAAGAGAAGAAAGGATTCACTGTTAGCTTCTGTCAAGAATTTTCAACTACAGGTTATTCTCCCAAGGCCTGTATACACATTTTCTCAGAGATCCTGTAGATATACATGGAGGCAGTAAGATGGGAGTAATTGATGCAAACTCTTAAAAACACACAAGCAGCTACATTCCTAACAACTCTGGACAAAGGCTTATTCCCACATCTTTTGCTATGTTTTCCAATTATTAGCGAGGTACAGCTCATAATCACAGTGATTTTACATAGAAACGCTTGGTGAGGAGACCACAGGACGTGTCACATTACACAGGGACTTCACTGAGCCTATGGCAGACATTAAGGAAAGCTCCCAACATCCTTAACTGAAGTGAACACAAAGACTACTGGTCACTAAGCTTACTGACCTTTCGGGGGACAGCGGCTCTCACGAGCTTTGTTCTCTAACAGAACCAAGGGAGGAGCTGGTTTTAAAACTGCAGAATTCAGTGTTAAGACAAAGAGCCACAGGCCATGATAAGGAACTGAAGAAGTTTATGGAAAAATGAGGGCAGGTGTCCAGTATGCGGGTGAAGATGCTGCTTGGGTACCGACAGCCTACACTGGAGCCCCTGAGTGAGCTCTGGCACTGCTTCCGATCCCAGCGTCCTGCTACTGTGCACCGGGAAGCAGCCGACTACGGCTCAAGTTGCTGTGTCCCTCCCACCCATGCAGGAGAACTGGGTGGAGCTCCTGGCTCCTGGTTCCAGCCTGGCCCAGCCCCAGCCCCAGCTGTTGTGAGCATTTGGGGAGTGTACTAGTGGAAGGGAGAGTCCCCTCTGTCGTATTCCTTTAATAAAATAAATTAAAAATGTTTAGTTCTTTTTAAGGCTTATGGAAAAGAAAAGTGTGATTAAAAGATAACTTTATTTAGCTGCAAAACTGCCTGAATTTTTTTCATAATATACATTTTACAAGGATTTTCCGAGGACTTCCCTGTATGCTTGGATCAAAAATGTTTCTGCACCAAAATAAACTTATCTTTTAATTCCATTTTCCACAGGCTTTGTGACACATCCTTGCATTAGAAAGTCCTGACTCACATTAGAGGGAATTAGGCGCATAAACCAGGAAACTGAGGCGATCTGAGGCTTCCTAACACTGCCCACAGCACCCCAGATTCCTCACCTTCCTCCTATGGGGTCTGAATCCGGAGGTCTCGCGCTGCTCAGGAGCCACCGCTCACGGTGAGGCGGGGTCCAGGGCTGCAGAAGAGGCTCACATCCACACACTGGCAGCTGGGAAGGCTGACGGCCCAGGGCTCAGCACGCAAAGGTCCCACAAGGGTTCCTGGGCCACGACAGGAAGACACCCCGGCAGCCCTTCCCTGCCGCCACAGTTCCCATCTGCTCAGAGATGGCAGCAGCAGCCATCGGAGGCCCTGCATCAAACCTCCAGTGCCAAATGCTCTGACACACAGTCAACAAACCCCAGCACCACTGCAGGCGCAGCACCCTGACAAACCTGCAATGCAGCTTGGACAACGGTGAAACCTGCTTTACCAGGCTCAACAGCAGGGAACTGGATCAGAAGCACAGCAGCCAGGACTTGAACCGGCGCCCATATGGGATGCCAACACTGCAGGGAGAGGCTTAACACTACACCACAGTGCTGGCCCCAGGATGGGGTTTTTAATTTTTTCTTTAAAAACAAAAAAAATCTACGCATATGAACTCCCTGTTAGAAATAGCCCTTGTAGGAAACCATGTGTGCTAACTTGAAGGATGAACCCATCTGGTCACCAACCACTCTCAAAGACACAGTCCACTTCCAATCAGTGTTCCTGGAAAACCCAACCCAAAGTTTAGCAAGACAAGCTCACCAGGAACCGGGCGTCCCAGAGTCCAGGAACCAGGACTATCATCCCCATATGCGTCTCCAAAGCAGTCTCTAGGGTGGAGTCACTGAGATATTTCTGTTCATCTCCTACCCAGAGCTCCCACTCAACCAAGCTCTCACCCTAGCAGCCAACCCTGTGTCCAGTTTCCTGTTCCAGCTGGATCCTGACCTAGACCACAGCAGGGCATCCCTCCTCAATCCCGGCTTCACCTGGAGCCAGAACAGTCTCTCTAAACAACAAAGATGTCACACCGCTTCCCTGAGAGCCCACAGCCTTTGATTCAGGACCTCCGAGCCCCCAGCTTCTACTCACAGTGCTCTTCCCTCCCACGAGACCTCTGTCAGCTCCTACACAGGCCAACGCCATCAGTTCCCTGGGGCCTCTGCAGCTCCTTCTCATCTTTCCAATCTTGCTGTCCAGCCCCCTCCCTGATGGACCCTCTAAGAAGGTCCCTGTGACAATGCCGCCACTGCAGGCTCCTCAGAACTTCTAGAGCAGGGCTGTGACGCACGGCTCTCACGGCTTGAACTTCACGAGCTCCACAGGGCTCACACGTGAGGCACATGTGAGACAGTGATCACAGACCATGCCCAAGGATGCTGGAGACCTACCGAAAGGAGGAAGGCAGAAACGACCACGAGGCATCAAGAGCTCAACCAGGCGACCGGGTGATTATGCACCAGAGTCCTGGCCTGAACTGTCCCCCACACCAAGTAAAGTTCAACTTCCTCAAAAGATTATCCCCAAAAGCACGACCAAAAAAAATGCTATATTTTTCTTCTTTTCATCAAACAGACCTAGATTTCCCCTACTCACTTTCCCTCACTGCAAAAATCTGTGCACTTCAAGGGGCCGGATAAAATTTAGCAAACTCAAGAAGACCACCTGACTCAGCGGAGGAACTGCAAACAAGCTGTGTGAGCACAGGCCTGCACAGCACTCCAGCAGCTCGGGCTGCTCAAAGGCCATCAGGACGTGATCAAGGCAGAGCCGCGGGCCTTCCAACAGGAAGCGTCAGAGCCTGGAAAAACAGAAACTTCAGAGCCTCAACTTCCTTATCTGTAAAGGGACCTAGAAGGTAGCGCTTAAGGGGCTGCTACAGGAAAAGCAAAATGCAGGCTGAAAAAGCTGCCAGCTGAGCCCTGCGTGCCCACCCTCATATGGAACACACAGGGCAGCTCCGGTGTGTCACAGCTGTGCCAGGCCCTCGGGATAAAGGGTACAGGCACCCAGCCTGGGAGGTCATTCAAAGCTTACCCTCGAAAGAAATGGAAGGCTACCTACCTCCGTTCCCCACGACCCAGAGAAGTCAGAGAGAGAGAGAGAGGTGCATGTGGAGGAGAGGAGGAGGGAGGTGGGCAGAGGCCGAGAAAATTGTTTTTATTTCTGTCCAATGTCCAGGAGAAAAAACAAAAAGATGAGTTGCAACTGCCTATCCCAAGCACTCTCTGGAAGAGACGTACAGCTGCGGTCCATGAATGCATTCCAGGTGAACACATGGCAGTACCCAGACACCCCTTTGACTGTCATGACGGGGTGGGGGTGGGGAGAGGAGGGGCCATGAACACCCCAGGGGTGGTTCCAGGGCCCCAGGGCCTCAGCCTTTGGTGAGCACGGCCTCTGCAGCAGCCGGGCACCACAGGATGGGACTGGAGAAATTCTGTCACTATGTTATGAGTGAAGGACATGGGACAGGGCACCGGGGCTGGAAAGGATTTAGACGGAAAAGGGAGGAAATCACCAGGTCACTGTTACCCTGAGCGCAGTACACAGACATGCTGGAAACACAGATGCTTTCACTGTGAAGCCCAAACACGCTCCTGGCCACTGAGCAGGTGTGCGTGGTGACGGCCGACAGGAAGCAGCACTACTGTCCCGTCAGGGGGACTGGAAAAGGCAGCACATGCGGCCAGGCCCCAGCTCCAGGCAGGTCAGCACTGCTCCCAGGACTCGAGGGGCTGAGCTACAGGTGTTGTGTGCTGTGCTCAGGTGCTGTATCTGAACTGTTGGGAACCAGACAATCCTAGCAACCAGAATCTTACCAGAAAGAGAAGCAGGGCCAGTGCTGTGGCGTGGAAGGTTAAGCCTCCTCCGCTTGCAGTGCCGGCATCTCATATGGGCACTGATTCAAGTCCCAGCTGCTCCACTTCTGATCCAAATCCCTGCTAATGAGCCTGGAAAGGCAGCCGAAAATGGTCCAAGTCCTTGGGCCCCTGAGCCCATGTGGGAGATCAGGAAGAAGCTCCTGGTTTCAGATCGGCCTACTCTGGCCATTGTAGCCATTTGGGGAGTGAACCAGCAGATGGAAGATATCTCTCTCTCTCTCTCTCTCTCTGGCTCTCTCCATAACTTTACCTTTCAAATACTTTTTTTTTTTTTTTTAAAGGATGTAAAGCTAAGCATATGCCATTAAAAGAAAAACCACACACACAACTTTTCCTAAACATAACCCTCTTGATTTCTTCTGAGTCTTCCAGAACTGCTGTTGCAAAAATGCATGTGGTGACGGCCAGCAGGGAGCCAGATTCCGGCCTGGGGAGGCCGCGAGCTGGCTATACTTGGTCTCTCCTCACTCTCGATGCACATCACTCAGCAGCTGGTGTGTGCACAGGAGCGCAGACAAAAGAAGGCACCTTCTGGTTTTGTGGTGCAGAAGTAGGTATTTTTCCACTAACACCTTGCTTCATTACGCTGAAGGTTGCAAAGATAGTTCCTATTTTATACATGGGACACCCTAGAGAGAGGGAAGACATGTGAAGCCATCTACCAAGTCAGACGACATAACACCCATCTCTCTCCAACATAACACAGTTCTTTTTTTTTTTTTTTTTTGGACAGGCAGAGTGGACAGTGAGAGAGAGAGACAGAGAGAAAAGTTCTTCCTTTGCTGTTGGTTCACCCTCCAATGGCCGGCGCACCGCGCTGATCCGAAGCCAGGAGCCAGGTGCTTCTCCTGGTCTCCCATGGAGTGCAGGGCCCAAGCACTTGGGCCATCCTCCACTGCACTCCCGGGCCACAGCAGAGAGCTGGCCTGGAAGAGGGGCAACTGGGACAGAATCCGGCGCCCCGACCAGGACTAGAACCCAGTGTGCCGGCGCCGCAGGCAGAGGATTAGCCTATTGAGCCGCGGCGCTAGCCCCAACATAACACAGTTCTTGGAAGATCAATGACCTGCATTTGATGGTTACACAATCAATGGGCTTCAACAGACATCTTCAACCTAATAAGAAACAAGCCAGTGTCTCTCATCGTCATGATTCTGGAGAAGGTAACATGATTCACATACATGAATTCTCCAGGATACAAATGGGTGTCTGGGAGGGACGGCTGACGCATCCTCGCCTACCCCGCCTCTTGCCAGCTTATCACAGAAAATGCAACACACAGCTGGAGAGCCACTCCTAAGAAGTACGGATCATCTTGCTACCACCCATTAACATACTTCAAGTTAGATTTTCATGAGAGCACAACAAGACCCACCAACCACCCAGGAGACCCCCAGCACCCAGAGCAACTTACCATATTTGGCACGTTGGTGACGGAAGTGTTCTTGATGTCTGTCGGGAAGGTGGGCAAACTATTGACCATGCTCTGTTTACTGGATAACTGGGGGTTCACTCCAGCGCCTCCCATCTGCTGCCCTCCAGTTTGACTAAAGGGTTGTCCAAATGGACTTGTGTTACCAGTCATTCCCATCTGAAACAAGAAAGGCAACGTCAGCTATCATGACGAGATCTCGCCTAAGAGGAAAGGCCTCAGGAATGACCGCTTTGGCCCAGTGACACAAAAACCAGGATCCCCTGAAAACATCATTTCAATTGTAAATGAAAGGCTCCACGTCAGGGTTCAAAGCCAGGACTATGAGCACGCTGCTCCGCAGGCTGCACACTACTGGCAGAGACTGAAGAAGCTGCTCCGCACAGCTCCTTCAGCCCCTCACCCGGAGCCAATCACGGTTTCTCTGCCCTGGCCTCAGCCATGCCCCGCCTACCTGCAGTGGCACTGACACGTTAAGGAAATTATTTAGGAATCAAAACCTTCCAGAGTTACTGAACAAGGAGAAATCCCTCTGTTTAATCTTCAGTTACTCTGAAGCTAATGAGCTTCTCACTGGTTCCGCTATCAGATTTGAACTTAGTTTCTCATTAGTCCAAAATACAGAATAGAAAAACTGGCAATGAAATAACCATGGGGGCTCGCTTTAAAATAATCCAGTGAGGTGGGAGGTGACAGCAAAGAGAGGAGCCTAAATGACAGGACTGGCGACATGTTGGTAACTACTAACCAAGCAAATGGGAAAAAGGGGTTACATTATCCTCTTTAATATTTTACACGTTTAAAATTTCCAATAAAGGTTTTTTTAAAAACTAAAGTGAAACCAAGTTAAACATACACGGCAGATAAAGAAATGGCAGAAATGGGAGGAGGAACCCTGGGTTGTGCCGCTACAAGAGCCTGAACCATGGGGGCCCGCGCTGTGGCACAGCGGGTTAAAGCCCTGGCCTGAAGCGCCAGTTCTAGTCTCGGCTGCTCCTCTTCCAATCCATCTCTCTGCCATGGCCTGGGAAAGCAGTGGAAGATGGCCCAAGTCCTCGGACCCCTGCACCCACATGGGAGACCTGGAGGAACCTCCTGGCTCCTGGCTTCGGATCGGCACAGCTCTGGCCGTTGTGGCCATCTGGGGAGTAAACCAGTGGATGGAAGACCTCTCTCTCTGTCTCTGCCTCTCTATAACTCTGTCTTTAAAAGAAGTGCTATCAAAAAAAAAAAAAAAAAAAAAAAAGAGCCTGAACCAACCAAGACTCTCACAATCAACACACACACAGCCCAGCTTCCCTTCTGACCGCTCTGGTCCCATCTCCATAGGTCACTGTGGGAACCCAGGGGTGACAGCCTCACACTCACCTGTGCCCTGGGGAGGAGCACAGACTACTCACTGAGAACCCGCACATCAGCGGCGCTGTGGCTCAATAGGCTAATCCTCCGCCTGCGGCGCCGGCACACCGGGTTCTAGCCCTGGTTGGGGTGCCAGATTCTGTCCCGGTTGCCCCTCTTCCAGGCCAGCTCTCTGCTGTGGCCCGGGAGTGCAGTGGAGGATGGCCCAAGTGCTTGGGCCCTGCACTCCATGGGAGACCAGGAGAAGCACCTGGCTCCTGGCTTCGGATCAGCGCGGTGCGCCGGCCGCAGCGGCCATTGGAGGGTGAACCAACGGCAAAGGAAGACCTTTCTCTCTGTCTCTCTCTCTCACTGTCCACTCTGCCTGTCAAAAAAGAAGAACCTGCACATCAAGTCGCTGCTATACATGCCTCTGCTGCCCAGCACTGGCTCTACCTTTCTGGCACCTGGGGTGGGAGTATCCATCTAAGGAACCACAGCTCAGTTCTCTCCGTCAGTTCCACTCACTCATGCACTCTGGGGAACTCCCAGTCCTTCCACGTACCTCCACCTTCTTACCTGTAAGCTAAGTGTCCTGAACAGGTTTCCCTCAGTGCCGCTGTAAACAAGTACTCCATGTGACTGGCTGCCCAGACGCCCACAGAACACATCACCCAACGGTCCTGCTCTGCGTGTCCCCAAACACGGCACACACCAGGGGCTTCCTCCCAGCAACTTCCACCATTCTGAGAGTAAATACATTCTAGCTAGTTCCACCTCATGTGCTCTAATCAGACAAAACACGAACTTCATCAAACGTATTAGGCTCAACAAGCAACCAGTAGATAGAAGGGCTTTCTGAATCTAAACGAGGCTGCTTCCAGCATTGTCTAAAGTGATGGGTCAAGATGACATGTCCTTCCATGAAGCGCCACACTAACTTACTTCCATGCTACAATTTCTACCCTCAGAACCTGTTTTACTATTATTAATTAAACTGCTGTTAACACTGTGTTCTTAGAGATCCAGAATTTAAAAAACAAACAAGAAAACAAAACATATGGCTGCCATTTTCACTCCTAAATTTACGCACTGTGGATGAAACCTGCCAGAACACAGGTATTTTTCACCTTCATCATTCCGTCCTTGCAACCAGTATCCACCAAGTGCCTGCTATGGGCATGAGCCACACCCAGTGCTGAGCCTGCGCAGATACAATTCTCCTATTCGTCACAGAGCCTGCAACTCACATCCACCAGTACGACAAGCAAGAAAACCCATGTCGTTTGGAAATGGCTGATTAATCAAGATAAGACCTGCACTAACCAATCGAAGTGGAGGGCAGCTGAGGGCCCAGGGCAGCGCTGGATGACTTGCCCCCTACTCAGACCAAATGCCCCAGGCAATCTCGCCCCTCAGTGAAATACACGCCAGGAGGCCAGAGTCTCAGAGTCCGCAGGATTGGGCCAGCACTGTGGTGCAGGGAGCCGAGCAGTGGCTTGCAACACTGGCACCCCACGTCAGAGCGCCAGGTCAAGTCCCAGCTGCTCTGCTTCTGATCCAGCTCCCGGCTATGATGCCTAGGAAGGAGGCAGATAATGGTCCAAGTATCTGGGCCCCTGCCACCCACATGGGAGACCCAGATGGAGTTCCAGGTTCCTGGCTTTGGCCGGAATCACTCCAGCCATTAAGGCCATTTTGGGGAGTAAAACAATAGAAGTAAAAACGCTCTCTTTGTCACTCTGCCTTTCAAATAAACAATAAATGAATCTTTAAAAAAAAGTTTGCATAATGTGTTTTCAAAGAATCTGGCTCTAAAACTTTGCAAGTATTCTAACTTTCCTGAGATTGCTTGCCTGGTCACTCTGTGGCATTTCCTATCTGGCGTCTGGGAGCAGTGAAAGGGTTCATCAGGAAGTCCGTACCTTTTCCTCTTGACCACCCCATAAGATGGGAAAGGAAACTGTTTTAACAAGGTTTCTTTCTTTCTTTCAGTTAATTTATTTGAAAGGCATAGAGTTACAGAGAGGCATAGAGAGAGAGGGAGGGAGAAAATGTCTTCCATCTTCTGGTTCACTCCGCAAATGGCTCCAACAGCCGGAGCTGGGCCAATCCAAAGCCAGAAGTCAGGAGTTTCTCCCAAGGACTCAGGGGCCCAAGGACTCAGACCATCTTGTACTGCTTTCCCAGGCCACAGCAGAGAGTTGGATCAGAAGTGGAGCAGCCGGGACTTGAACCGGCACCCATATGGGATGCCGGCATTGCAAACAGCATCGGCCCCTTAATATGGCTTCTATACTCACAAGATAAGAGCCCACAGGTAATCAAGGTCCAGCCCCCTGGGAACATTTACAAGTAAGGAGATTCCCTCCTCTGTCCATGACAAAACGCAGGCTACCTGCGGCAGGAGCCCAGGCCTCAACTTCCCCCTGGCTAGCCCAGAGCTAGTCAACAGTGAGGCAGAAGAGGCCAGATCCCCACCCCCAGGCAAGGCCCCCACTCACCTGACCATCACCCATGCCCGCTCCCAATCTGTCTCCCGGCAGGGCTGCCAGACGTGGAGGACATGCTCCAGTTCTTGGCTGCCGTGCGGGGAACACTATTCACGTCCAGAGTCTACTCTCTGAATTCCTTCTCTGAATCTATTCTCCATGGATCAAACTGAACACTTTGGCTCCCAAGTCCATATAACAAAGATAATTTTTAGCACCGATATACAAGATGAAATGGGGAAATCAAAATATCTAACTCTAAGTAATAAAAATCTACTTATTTCTTTCAATTTCCCTACAGTTATTTGATTATGATCCAGTGAACTTGATTTAATTTTCAATTGAGGTTTATCAGAATCTGTTTTAGGACTGTTAGGGAACCTCCACATAATCTTTTTAATAAAATGTTTAAAAGAGGAACACAGCAGAAACAGGCCACTGGCCAGCTGATGGTAGAATTCATAGAATACACAAACAAACTAAAATCTGTGGAATCCCTTTCTGCCTCATTCAGCAACAGCCCAAACACATTTAAATTTCCTTTTACTCTATTCTTCCAAAGTCCTGCAAGCACGTAATTCAAGTTTAATCCCAGAAAGCAGGAAAAGGTAACTACAGCGAGCATCTAAAACAGGGCAATCTCTTCTGTGATGAAATCCAAACTCAATGCCGTCACCGAGCTCCATCATCAAGGGTCCCTGCGAGAAAGCACTGTGACCACAGGCACCCACACACTGAGAACCTGTCTACCGTGCTGCGTCTCACTTCACTATGAGAATAAAAATATGCAAGCCACTGTCCCTACCACATGAAAAAAACAAACTACGTAAGAAGAAAAGGCCACTACTGTCAGGCCCTGAGGACCGCTCGCCCCCACTGCAACCCCCACGCCTTAGCCTAGTCCAAACGCTAAGTTCTGATGCGGCGGCCATGACCAGCTACACCTGCATCTGCAGCACATCTGGGGGCTGTGGAGTCCGCTGACCTAAGCCACTGCAGTCCTGAGCGTCCAGCACAGAGCTGAGGGCCAGTCACCCAACACGCATGAAGGGAGAGTAGCCCCTGCTTCTCCTACTCTGACAGACACACGGGTAGCACAAAGCACTCACAACTCCACAGCAGTATCTTTCATAACGTCTGTGACGACCCATCCTGCTCTTGTCAGAACACAAAACTAGAATCCAACTGCCTTCCTGGAACATTCCTCTCTGTACAGCCTCTGTCTCCCCAGCACACGGCGGGCGCCAAGGAGCATCTGGGGGAGGACCCAAAGGAAGGAGCACTGTAAGACAGCCCTGAGCAGCAGAGCCTTCAGCCCTGAAGGAGGTGACCCAAGGCCCTTGGGAGGGTCCTCAAAGCCAAGGTGCAACGGCACAAAGGTCGGCACCAGCTGGTGGGTGCTGGGTGAGGCAGCAGGAACAACCTCCATCCTGCTTCCCTCGCTTCCCCGACAGCAATCCGAGCTCCTTGCTGGAGAGCACAGGTGGCTCCCCTGCGCGTGCGGATTCCCGTGGAGGTGGCTCGGCCTGGCATAAATGGGTCCTTCCTGCCATACCGCCCAGGCCAGATCCTGTCCTCGCCCAACAAGAGCCCCCGACTGTGTGCTAGAATAATAGCCCACAGGTGTCAGCAGTCACTTCCAAGAGCAAATAGCTACCTTGGTTCACCTCAGTGAGTGGGATAAATAAATACAGTTTTCTAATTGTAATGATATGACAACTATTAAAATTGTAGTAAGTAAACAAGCTCAGGGCTGGAGCGTGGCATACAGGATTAAGCGACTATTCGCTGTATCTAAGCGCCTAAGTCTCAACGGCACTGCTTCCAACCCAGCTTCCTACTAATGCACCTAGAAAGGCAGCAGCTGCTGGCCCAAGTACCTGGGTCCCTATCACCCTTGTGGGAGACCTAGACAGAGCATCAGGCTCCGACCCACACCTGGTCGTTGAGTGGCCGGGGAGTGGGGGGAGAGGCAAGAACCAATGGATGGAAGACTCTCTCTCTCTCTCTCTGTTTCAAATCAATCAATATGAAAGAGAAGCTGGGCTCTGGGCTCCCCAAGAGCAGAGAGACTACAGGTTCACTAGCCAGGAGACCACCTGCTGTTCCCCTTCTCCCTAACCTGCCCTATCCACTACAGTCCAGGCTTACAGGTGGTAAACTGAAACCCAAGACTAACTCGGGGCTTAAGGAGGAGTAACCTGGCATGGAAGAGGACTGGGAGGGAAAGGGTAGCTTCTGGCCAGCAGCACACCAGGTCCCCAGCTCTTCCTGGGACACTGGAGAAGCAAACGCTCTCTTTCCAATGAGGTTAACAGCAGCTGCAGCTGCTTTCCCCCACTGTGGCCCAGAACACCTTGGGATAAGGCTGAGCCAAGGACTGCCTTGGTGGTCTATGACTGTGTGTGTGTGTGTGTGTCACACAGACAACTGTCCAAAACTTTGTGGACAGATGCGTCACTAGACTCTCAAAGGGAGTTACCTTAGATCTCCTGAAGGTTGAGAACGCCTGTCCTTGGGGTGTCCCCTAATCCTTGCTGTCACACAACCCCATGCTACACGTGGGAGCCTTGCAAGCAGCGGGTCTCCCTTCAGACACCGGCCACTCCTGAGAACATGTCCCGTCACAACTGAAACCCCGGACCTCCAGAACCAAATGTCCTCTGGAGACCCATGCTCAGAAGGGGCTGGACCTGACAGGACACGCTGTGGGGCCGGCAGGAGGCCAGGATAGCCAGGGACGCGCTGCCACGCGGCTCCTGCTGGAGTCAGCCGGGACTACAGAAACATGCTTGGTGACAACAAACACAGCATTTGATGTGGTTTCGATGAGACCGCTGAACACACTGTCTCTCCAAGAGCTGACTTCTTCAGCACTTTGCTCTCAGCTTGACATACACGAAAACCACACCACACAGCACAGCGCAGCAACAGAGGAAGTGGCACTTGGTGGGGGAAGGGGGCTGGGGTCACTGATGCTCATCAGAAACCAGACAGGGAGGAAACCAAATGTGATCTTTGGCAATACGCTGCACAGGGACATTCACACAAGTCAGAGTGTCCAGTCCGCACCCATCACTTCACAGATGGGCAGAGTCAACTCAGAAACCTCAGGAAAAACCGAATCAGCCCCAAAGTGCCTTGCACTCTGCATGTGCAGTCCTGAGGGCCTGTCCCGTGCCACCTCCCTGCGGCGTAAGGAGAGCTGTGTCTCACACGGGTATCACTGGATGGCCACACAGGCTCTGCCCCTAATGACCAGGCAAACTGAGGCCCACGGACCAAAACAAGCCCAGTGCTTGTGTGTGAAAAGCAAAACCTCTGTTGGAACACAATTGCAATGATTTCACGCAGAGACAACAGGTCACCGACCTGGTCCACAGAGAGGCTCTGCCACACGCAAGCTGTTTGTCCTTGGGCCATGTACTTAAACCTCTCTGGTTCTCACCCATTAAACAGATAAGAGCACCTCCTCTCATGGCTGCGTGAAGTTTAAACAAATTCACAAACATGAAGAGCAGCCGCTGACATGCAGCGGGTGCTAAAGTGCGGGCCAGTACTACATCATAGGCTTGGGGAGGCGTCACTTTACACGGAGCAATTCTAAGTATGCTTAGGGTAGTAAAGAGGCAGAGGAAGTGTTTCCAGAAAACACGTGATGGCAGGGAGTGCTCCAAACACACAGGATGGCAAGAGAGGCCGGCTGCAACCACTGGCATTTGCTTTTAAGACATTTTCAGAGTAACATGAAGACACTTGTGATAAAAACAATCCTGTAGGGCCAGTGCTGTGGCATAGTGAATAAAGCCACCGCCTGCAGTGCTGGCATCCAATACGGGTGCCGGTTCAAGTCCCAGCTGCTTCACTTCTGATCCAGCTCTCTGCTATGGCCTGGGAAAGCAGTAGAAGATGGCCCAAGTCCTTGGGCCCCTGCACCCGCATGGGAGACCCAGAAGAAGCTCCTGGCTTCGGATCGGCACAGCTCCGGCCATTGTGGCTCTCTTTCTCTTTGCCTCTCCTCTCTGTAATTCTGACTTTCAAATAAATAAATAAATCTTCAAAAAAAAAAAATCCTGTGCATTTACTTCTTGTGGAAATATTCTGAACACAGACATTATTTCCAGGATGCCCCATTAAATCGCAAACATTTTCACTTCTCAGTTGTTTTCAAACCTTAAAAATAGTGCTTATTTGGCCGGTGCCGCGGCTCAATAGGCTAATCCTCTGCCTTGCGGCGCCGGCACACCGGGTTCTAGTCCCGGTCGGGGCACCGGATTCCGTCCCGGTTGCCCCTCTTCCAGGCCAGCTCTCTGCTGTGGCCAGGGAGTGCAGTGGAGGATGGCCCAGGTGCTTGGGCCCTGCACCCCATGGGAGACCAGGATAAGCACCTGGCTCCTGCCTTCGGGTCAGTGCGATGCACAAGCCGCAGCGCGCCGGCCGCGGCAGCCATTGGAGGGTGAACCAACGGCAAAAGGAAGACCTTTCTCTCTCTCTCTCTCTCTCACTGTCCACTCTGCCTGTTTAAAAAATTAAAAAAGCCGGCGCCGTGGCTCAACAGGCTAATCCTCCGCCTTGCGGCGCCGGCACACCAGGTTCTAGTCCCGGTCGGGGCACCGATCCTGTCCCGGTTGCCCCTCTTCCAGGCCAGCTCTCTGCTGTGGCCAGGGAGTGCAGTGGAGGATGGCCCAAGTGCTTGGGCCTTGCACCCCATGGGAGACCAGGATAAGCCCCTGGCTCCTGCCATCGGAACAGCGTGGTGCGCCGGCCGCAGCGCGCTACCGCGGCGGCCATTGGAGGGTGAACCAACGGCAAAAGGAAGACCTTTCTCTCTGTCTCTCTCTCACTGTCCACTCTGCCTGTCAAAAAGAAAAAAAAAAAAAAATTAAAAAAAAAAGTGCCTATTTCAAACTTAACCTATCACAGGCAATAATGAAATTCAATTAAAATACAGACATTTACATTCCTGAGCTAAAATTTAAACCAAGAGATGAACCGGACAAGAGCACACACTCCCAGGAGAACAGAAAGCCCGGCACCTCCTCCTCGAGAGCTGGCCGCCCCGCAGCAGCACAGGCTCCGTGGGCTGTGGCTCCAGCCTGACCTGGCCCGTCTTACGCTGAGTTTCCAGGACCTTCCTTCACATGCTGATACACACGGTGTGCAGAAACAGTACAATTCAGTATGCTGGGAGAAAAAATGTGCTAAATTTAAGAGTCAGAAATCTCATTCTTCTCAATGACATAAAGAACCAGAACCAACCCAGACTATGGCCAGATCATTTGTAAAGCCAAAAAGACACTTTCTCCTGGCAATGTACCACTGCTGGAAGAAAGCCAAGAAAAGCAGCCTTGATGGGAAGACACGGCAGTACTCAGTTGTCGGCTAGCACCCGCCTGCTCCTGGAATCCTGCCAACACCTTAGGAGAAGACACCACTGATGACAATGCCACAGGCAGTGCTCAGCTGTGCAGAGCGCACCGGAGCAGGAGAACGGCAGGAGAGCAACCGGGCAGGTGAACAGCCCAAGTCTAAACACGGGCTCTGGACCAGTAAATCCTCTCTGGGAGGCAGGTAAGGACTACCCAGCAGGTCTCTTTTCTTCCCTTGAATGAAGTCTTGTAGGATGCCGTGACTTACAACAGTGAAAACTCAGGCCTGGGGCCTCAGCCACCCAACTGCCCTAGAAGCTTCTGGCAAAGAACCCACCCAGTACCCTAATGCTGCCCTGAGATGCAGCAGCTCTCCAAGGCGGTTCTGCATTCATTCATAAGCAATAGCACTGGGCCAAGGACAGCGATGAAATTGTGATGCTACTTTTGATGCTAATTAGCCCTGTGCCCAGGACAAACTTTGTGTACCTCATCTGCAAAGCAGGAAGCATTCACATGGTCACTGGTGGTTTTTTAAATTCCTCCTTTCCTAAAATCCAATGCTTTCACCAGTTACAGTCCCTGCTTGATGCATGTGTAGTGAGGGACCACGGGGCTGAAGTCTGCACAGCTAACTGACACCCCCCCACCCCATGACGCTCCCAGCTGGAGCTGCTTCTGAAAGACTGAGAAAGACTGGGTTGCTCTCTGCCGTCCACCCCACAGAGAGACTCAGATTCCCACACTCTCGTCCAGAGTTACTTTATAGGAGGTACGGCTGATGTGAGAAAAGTCATCCAATCAGCCCAAGTCCTTCCAGTTCTATCATCTTCGGGATAAGCTGGCCTTCGAAGGCCAGGCCACTGTGGCAACAGAGGCAACAAGGGAAGGAGGAAAAGAATAGAAAGGGGGAAATATACGGATAGCAGCACCGTTTTCTATGAAGAGTGAACATCTGTAAAGACTTAATTAATTTACCCTGCAGGCCACAAGGAAATGAGATGAGAGCAATTAAGAAGTCACTCAGTGAGGGCAGGTGCATCGAGGTAAGGCCACTGTCCACCAACATCCGCATCCCACAGGCGTGCTAGTTTGTGTCCCGGCTGCTCCACTTTTGATCCAGCTCCCTACTAATGACCTTGGAAAGGCAATGGAAAATGGCACAAATGCTTGGGCCCCCGAACCCACATGGGAGACCAGGGTGGAGTCCCTGGCTCCTGCCTCTTGGCCTGGTTCAGCACTGTCCACTGCAGTCATTTGGGGAGTGAACCAGCAGATGGAAGATCTCTCTCCCTTGTGTCTCTCCTTTTCTCTCTCTGTAACTCTGATTTCCAAATAAATATTTAAAAGAAAAAATGGGAGGCCAGCACTGTGGTGTAGTGAGCAGGTAAAGCCACCGCCTGCAGTGCCGGAATCCCACATGGGAGCCGGTTTGAGTTCCAGCTGCTCCACTTCCAATCCAGCTCTCTGCTATGGCCTGGGAAAGCAGTAGAAGTCTTTGGACCCCTACACCTGCATGGGAGACCTAGAAGAAAACTCCTGGCTCCTGGCTTTGGATTGGTGCAGCTCTGGCCATTACAGCCAGTTGGAAGAGTGACCCAGCGGATGGAAGACATACCTCTCTCTATTTTTTCTTTTTTGACAGGCAGAGTTAGAGAGAGAGAGAGAGAGAGAGACAGGCCTTCCCTTTCCTTTGGTTCACCCCCCAAATGGCCGCTATGGCCGGCGCACTGCGTTGATCTGAAGGCAGGAGCCAGGTGCTTCCTCCCAGTCTCCCATGCAGGTGCAGGGCCCAAGCACTTGGGCCATCCTCCACTGCCTTCCCGGGCCACAGCAGAGAGCTGGACTGGAAGAGGAGCAACTGGGACAGAATCCAGTGCCCCAACCCGGACTAGAACCCAGGGTGCAGGTGCTGCAGGCGGAGGATAGCCAAGTGAGCCGCGGCCTCTCTCTCTCTTTCGGTGCCTCTCCTTCTCTCTCTATAACTCTTTCAAATAAATAAATCTTAAAAGGGGGGGGGGCAGCACTGTGGCATAGCAGGTAAAGCCGTCTCAACAAGGGAAAACAAGCAATTTGTGCAGGAGGTGCAGGACAGCATGGGCAGCACCTGCGAGGAAGGCGTCACAGATGGGAGCCCCGAACTCTGGAAAAGTGAATGTACAGGAGGCAGATGACCGCTTTCAGAATGTTCTTCCTCCCTACACTGAGGCAGGAAACGTGAACCAGGCCTTGGCTTTGCTGTGCAGACAGGAAGGACAACACATGGGCTGAGTCCAGGAGGCAGCAAGAGCACCCCAGGTTTGGGCCACCTTATCAACTGCAGGGAATGAAGAAGGGCCCTGCTTATCAGAGACATCACACACCTCCACATGGAAAGCACACTCAGAAGACGTGTTATTGGCTTCAAACATATGTGGTTCTACTCCTTACCAAAGACTGAGATGTGAGAAAAGTCCTAACAAAATATATCTGGGGCCGGCGCCGCGGCTCACTAGGCTAATCCTCTACCTACGGCGCCGGCACACCAGGTTCTAGTCCCGGTCGGGGCACCGGATTCTGTCCCGGTTGCCCCTCTTCCAGGCCAGCTCTCTGCTGTGGCCCGGGAAGGCAGTGGAGGATGGCCCAAGTGCTTGGGCCCTGCACCCCATGGGAGACCAGGAGAAACACCTGGCTCCTGGCTTCGGATCAGCGAGATGCGCCGGCCGTGGCAGCCATTGGAGGGTGAACCAACGGCAAAAGGAAGACCTTTCTCTCTCTCTCACTGTCCACTCTGCCTGTCAAAAAAAAAATTATATATATATATATATATATATATATATATATATATATATATATATATATATATATATTCTGGAGGGGCAGGTGGCGTAGTGGGTTAAACTGCCGCCTGCAGCATGAACATCCCATATGGGCTCCAGTTCGAGCCCTGGCTGCTCCACTTCCAATCCAGCTCCCTGCTAATGCATCTCGGAAAGCAGCAGAAGACAGCCCAAGTGCTTGGGCCCCTGCTAACCCTGGATGAAGCGTCCGGCTTCAGTTCAGCTCAGCTCTGGCCACTGCAGCCATTTGGGGAGTGAACCAGCAGAACTCCTCACTCTGTCTCTGTCTCTCAAATGAATGAATGTATCTTAAACAATCAAGCAAACCAGGCTGTAAACTTTCTTTGCTCTAATGCAGTATACAGGTGACAAGTGAAGAGCCTGAATGAGGCTCAGCCACCCTGGTCAGAGTGCTACCAACAATGTCTGAAAAGAAGGCTGAAAGGAGGGAAAACGGAAGTGAATATGACCAGGATTAAAACAAATACCCACAGTGTACACACTGCTCACACAGTCACATGGCTGGTGCTTGGTAAAACGAAGGCACGGTTATCCCACTGCCCGAGCACTGTGGCTTAGAGTTTAGAATTCATCCAAATCTGCTGGTGCCGAAGCTTCCGAGGTGACAGAGGCTGGATCCCGAGGGGCCTGCTGTACTATGTCCAAGTTTAGATACGGAAGTACATGCATTACCATCACAAAGTACCTACGAAGGGAGCAACTTTTCCGGCAAGAAGACCACCCTGCAGCCATCACACTGCCAACCTGTCTCAAGCTCTCTCTTGGCTGTCAGCAATGATACTCTTGTCTTCCAGTCAGGTGACATTAAAAGGACTATGGCAATAGACACACTTACCAACCAAGAGAGCTCCACCTACTGAACATCTCCCAGGAGGAAGCTCTGGGGTGGTGGGGGAGCACAACACTGACTGCTACATGGACCTCTTGAAGAGGGAGAGGAGTACTGCTGAAGTCACACGAAAAAGGCCTTGGAAGGCAGTCTGTACAGTAAGAGTAATGCGTGGCCGCATCACCATCACAGGGGAGAACATGGTAACAAATCCAAGGAAGGGGACTGAGCAGCCATATTCTTAGTTTCAAAGAGTATTTCCACTCAAAAAATAAAAAATGCCCACAACAAAATAACGAGATAAACAGCCTCCTGGCTATGTGTTAACTGATAGGTCTAAGCCATAATTCAAATGAACAGAGACTAGAAGGGGCAGGAGTAAGCTGGTTGTTAACCCTAATGATTAGTCACAAAGGTAAGCATGGTCCCAGAAGAGCATCACTCACAACATCAAAGACAGCAACAAAAGCTTATCTGATCTCTCCAAACAAATTCTGGGCTTCAATCCTAGCGTCAGAGACTCCCAGCTGGCCACGCCCACCACCACACACCTCCACTCAGTCTGCACAGCAGAGGCACACTGGGGCTTAACCACACCTGCCAAGCAGGCAGCACCTGCTGATCTGTAGCAAACCTCCATACAGGATGTGTCAGGCACACATTCTGAAAGTGACGTCAGGATTTCTTTCCAGGGCAGCCGAGCTATTAAGCTGCTCACACGCCACGTCGGAGCACCTGGGCTCAATGCCCGGATGCTCACACTCAGGGCAGCTTCTGCTTAGCAAGCCTAGGGGAGGCAGCAGTGATGCTCACGTGACCGGGTCCCTGCCGCCCATGCGAGCTTCCAGCTCCGGGCTTCTGGGGCTGTTGCAGGCATTTAGGACTGACCAGAGGAAAAATGCAGTGACAGGAGAAAAAACACAGGCTTTGCAGTCGGCCACGGGTGGATTTAAGTCAGTCTGCCACTTCCTAACTTGTGTCACCCTGGATAATTTTCTAGATAGTCGAAAAGTGGCGCAGAGCATTTCATTCCCTATGTAAAGCAGATACGGCATCCACCTCAGAGTGACTGGAAATGAGGTGAAACGATTCTGTGTTTGTAGAACACAACGGACCCAGAACAATGGACACGTCCTCTCCTTGCTCGTGGGATCCTACTGAAATGTTACGCTACAGTCATGGTATCTAATTTTGAAAAATGCCAAAAATACTACACAGCGATGAACATAAAAACCTTAAATGCTTTAACTTCGTGACAGACGGATGGTGAGTTACGACTTACTGCACCTTCCAAAAAGAGCTGAAACATGTTGGAGAAGCTGGGCCTTCAAGTCACGCTCTATCCATTGACATTAAGAACATCAGGTGCAGGGGCTGGCACCGAGCGCAGCAGGCTAAGCCACAACCAGCAGTACAGGCTTCCCATCGGGGCACCGGCTCAGTCCTGGCTGCGTGGCTTCTGACGTAGCTCCCCGCTAGTGCACCGGGAAGGCAGTGGAGGACGGCCCAAGTGCTTGGGCTCCTGCACCCACATGGGAGACCCGGAGGAAAGCTGCTGGCTTTGGGCCTGCCAAGCCTCAGCCACTGTAGCCATCTGAGAGTGAACCAGAGGATGGAAGCTCCCCTCCCCCAACTCTGCTTTTTCAAATAAATAAAAAAATAAATCCTTTAAAAAACAAAGAAAAAAAAAGAATGTTAGGTATACAGCTTCTCAAGATTCTACTCCTCTGACAATCCAGCCACAAATGGAGGAACATTCACAGTGCCAGGCATCCACCGCCATGAGGCACTCATCCTCCGCTATGATTTATACAGTGTATCTGCTGCACCACAGTGACACCCCAGTACCTCCTAAGAACGCAGCAGAGTTTACCTAGGCATGCAGAACTAGGAATGGTGGACTCAACACATGGTGGTGGCGGCATAGCACTGGGGATATGTGAATACTAAGTGTCAAGACCTTGCTGAACATCCCAGGAACTGAAATGAGATTCCCTTCACCAAAAAGAACATGGCTAAGGGGGTACGGGTCCTCAAAGATTCACTCCAAAAAAAAAGTAAAAATCAAGCTTTGGGGGTCGGCACTGTGGTACAGCAGGTTAACCCCTTGGCCTGAAGTACCAGCATCCCATAAGGGCACTGGTTCGAGACCCAGATGCTCCACTTCCCGTCCAGCTCTCTGCTATGGCCTGGGAAAGCAGTAGAAGATGGCCCAGGTCCTTGGGCCCCTGCACCCACGTGGGAGACCAGAAAGAAGCTCCTGGCTCCTGGCTTCAGATTGGTGCAGCTCCAGCCGTTTCGGCCATCTTGGGAGTGAATCAGCAGATGGAAGACCTCTTTCTCTGTCCCTGCCTCTCCTCTCTCTGTGTAACTCTGACTTTCAAGTAAATAAATAAATCTTAAAAAAAAAAAAAAAAAATCAAGCTTTAAGCTTTGACAGGACCAAACTGATTTGTAAGCAATTAACTGCCAGAACAGAACTCAGTTCTAACAGAAGACAATGAAACTCACATTCAAATGTTTGAGAATTCTGACAGTATTGTTACTGATTCTGATTCCACTGTGTTAGGAACACATCATCACATGCCAAGAAGATGGAAAATGTGACCCATAACCAGACTACAAATGAAACAGAACAGAGATGACAGAGATGTTGGAACTAGCCCTCAAAAAGGGGGCAGGAAACTGCACGAAATTAACACAGAAGGGACAAATGGAAAACAAACAGCAAGATGAAAGACCTAAGTCCAACTACTACCAGCACTGACTCTAAGTAAACTAGACACTCCAATTAAAAGATTATCAGAACAAAATAAGCAATGATATAAATAATATATCTTTATTTATAAATAAAATTATTTTATAACTAAAATAAAACAAGATTCAGCTATATAGCATTAGAAGAAATGTACCGCTAGTATAAAGACAGAAAAGTTAAAGGGGTAGAAAAAGTTATACTGGGGCTGGCACTGAGGCGCAGTGGGTTAAAGCCCTGGTTTACATCACCAGCATCCCCTAAGCGCAGGTTCAAGACCTAGCTGCTCCTCTTCAAATCCAGCTCTCTGCTATGGCCTGGGAAAGCAGCAGAGGATGGCCCAAGTCCTTGGGCCTCTGCACTCACATGGGAGACCCGGGAGAAGCTGCCGGCTCCTGGCTTTAGATTGGTTCAGCTCCGGCTGTTGCTGCCATTTGGGGGAAGTGAACCAAGGAATGGAAGATCTTTCTCTCTGTAATTCTTTCAAGAAAATAAAAATGAATCTTTAAAAAAGAAAAAGTTATACTTTGGGAGCACTGCTCTTAAGGAATTACAAATGGCCATACAGAGATGAGTGTAGTAGATTTTGAGACAAAGAATATTAACAAAAATAAAGATGCACTTTTCATAACAATAAAAGGCTCGATTCATCTAGCAGACATAATAATCCAAAACACGCATCCACCTAATAAATGGGCTTCAAAACACAAGAAACAAGTAGCTACATTTCATTCTGATTAAAGAAAAAAAATCTATAGTTGCAGATTCTTCCCTTGGTCAGACAGAATCGAATAAGGATTTTAACACAATCAACCTGTTCACTCTGACATTTATAAGCTGCTACAAACCATAACCACAGGATGCACATTCTTTTCAACACTCATCAAGAAAAACTGCGGGGCTGGAATTGTGGCATAGCAGGTAAACCCGCCCAACACCTGCGGTGCCGGCATCCCACATGGGCACTGGTTTGAGTCCCCACTGCTCCACTTCTGATCCAGCTCCCTGCTATGGACTGGGAAAGCAGCAGAAGATGGCCCAAGTCCTTGGGCCTCTGCCATCCATGTGAGATACCAGGACAGAATTCCTGGTTTCTGGCTTTGGCCTGGCCCAGCTTTGGTTGTAGTCATCCAGGTAGTGAATCAGTGGACGGAGGTTCGTTAACTAACTCTCTCTCTCCCTTCCCTCCTTTCAAATAAATAAACAAACTTTAAAATGTATGAGATGCTGTTAACAGTATTTTTCTTTTTTAATGTGTACCAGCTTATAATAAAGGATTCAACTCAGGAACAGGGAAATAGACCAGATGCATAAAGTGTGAGAGAGGCTTACTACTAAAATGTTAACACTGGAAAGTTTAAAATCAATGACTTCAGCTTTTAAAACTCTAAGACACCAGAAAGAACAGAGGAAACCGAAAATAAGCAAAAGAAAAGAGAAAAAAGATAGAAACAAATGATAAAGATACTAACAGAAAACTGACAGAAATGTTTGAAAATATCAACAGACATAACCCAGCGTAGAATGACCAGGGAAAAACAAGCAAGCAAGCACAGAGGACACAGGACACGTTACAGAACCCACACAAGCTAAAAGGAAAGCAGGGACGTGTGGACCAGCACCTTTATGCCAATTTAGGAACTTAGAAGAAATGGATAGACAAAGTCTTTGAAAAACTACTAACTACCAAAATTCAGACAAGTGGAAAGCTAACTAACTTAACACCCATCTTCTCACAAGCATTCAGAATGTCAACAAAACAGCTACAACTTTTTCTGTGCAGTTACACAGTGGTATTCAGCTAACAGAAGAGCACTTAATCCATCCCTGTATGTAACTGATGTGTTCTATGCACACCAAGAACCATGCCAATTTACAACGCCACACTGGATCAGCCAGGTAGGTGGCTATGGACTGTTACTCATTTACATTAAGTGAGACCTAATTAGAAACCCTCCCACAAGGAAAACTCCAGACTCCAACGATGTCGCTAGTGAATGCTATCAAATGCCTAAGGACTAAATATCACTACCCTTAGATAAACTCTGCCACAGAGGAGCAGGAAGAGGCAATTCCCACGTGGCTTTCTGAAGCCAGCACACTCCTCACAACCAAAACCACGTGAAAACACTGCACGAGAAGAGAAACATCTGCCCACATCACTCACTAACACATCTGCACAAACCCTGAGTACTACTCTCCAACCTAGTAGGCTTATCCCAGGAATGCAAAGGTGGTTCCAAACTCATCAGAAGACTCACATTAATGCAATTTTCATCTCAAGAAATGAAGAAAAGTCCTGGGACACAATTCAGTAGTTGGTTTTTTTTTTTTTAATTAATTTATTTTTTTGACAGGCAGAGTGGACAGTGAGAGAGAGAGAGAGACAGAGAGAAAGGTCTTCCTTTTTGCCGTTGGTTCACCCTCCAATGGCCGCCGCGGTAGGCATGCTGCGGCCGGCGCACCGCGCTGATCCGATGGCAGGAGCCAGGTGCTTATCCTGGTCTCCCATGGGGTGCAGGGCCCAAGGGCTTGGGCCATCCTCCACTGCACTCCCTGGCCACAGCAGAGAGCTGGCCTGGAAGAGGGGCAACCGGGACAGGATCGGCGCCCCGACTGGGACTAGAACCCGGTGTGCCGGCGCCGCAAGGCGGAGGATTAGCCTAGTGAGCCACGGTGCCGGCCTCAGTAGTTGTTTATGATCACAAAAGTCAGCACACTAGGAACATCTCCTAGGTGCAGGCGCTGCGGCTTATTGGGTAAAGCCACTTCCTACAGGGCCAGCATCCCATATGGGCACCAGTAGAAGTCCCAGATACTACATTTCTGATCCAGCTCCCTGCTAATATGCCTGGGAAAGCAGTGGAAGATGGACCAAGTGCTTGGGCCCCTGCATCCATGTGGGAGACCCAGAAGATGCTCCTGCCTCCTGGCTTTGGCCGGGCGAGGCCGTTGTGGCCATTTGGGTAATGAACCAGCAGATGGAAGATCTCTAACTCTACCTTTCCAGTAAGTAAATAAATCTTAAAAAAAAAAAAAGAAAAAGAAAAAGAAAAAGAGGAGGAGAAGGAGAGCATCTCCTCATTCTGACCAAGGCTATCTGAAGCCTACAACTAACACAGCAGGAGTGATACTGAGCGCTCCTTCCACAGGGCAAGAGTGAATCGGGTGATGTATGTGCTCACTGCTATTAAACATTGTACTGCTGGTGCCAGGAACAGCAGGAGAGCCAGACAAAAAGTAAAATGCACACAGATTAGAACGGAAAAGTAAACTATCCTTATTCTCAGAGAGCATGGCCAAAAAAATTCTCAGGAATTGTAAACAGAACTAATAAATGAGCTTCAGTGAGGTCACTAGACACAAGCGTACTTCTTAGTTTACTTCCTGGATGGGCCGGGCGTTTCGCCTACATGCTCCGTAACCCACACAGGAGCACTTGTGTCCAGCTCCCAGCTCTGACTCCTGACTCCAGCTTCCTGCTCACACAGACCCCGGGAGGCAGCACTGACGGCTCCAGTGACTGGGCTCCTGCCACCCATCGGGGAGACCTGGATACATTCCAGCTTCCAGCTTCAGCACACCCTGCCCCAGCCACTGCGGGAATCATGGGAGCGCCAGTGGATGGGGAGCTTTCTCTCTGACTTGACTGTTTCTCTTCTTTTCAACTAAATACATTTTTTAAAGTGAAAAACAGTTTGAGGAAAATGGAATTTAAAAATGTTGAATTTGGTGTGAAACATTTTTGAAGTCTCCGCATAAGTTTCTCATTAATGTGTACTTCCATGAACGTCTTAGAGTACCCACATACATGTATGCAGAAAAATCACTCCTACTTCTCCATACTACAACAAGCCAAATAATGATCTAGCGCATATAAACAGAAATGAGAATGAGAGACTAAGCAAATCACTTACTATAAAACTACAGTGCATCTATGAAGGAAGGAACTGATAAGCTAGACTTCATTAACACGCACAACTTTGGCCCTCTGAAAGACTTCATCAAGAGAAAAACACAGGCCGGCGCCACGGCTCACTAGGCTAATCCTCCGCCTGCGGTGCTGGCACCCCGGGTTCTAGTCCCAGTCAGGGCGCCAGATTCTGTCCTAGTTGCCCCTCTTCCAGGCCAGCTCTCTGCTGTGGCCTGGGAAGGCAGTGGAGGATGGCCCAGGTCCTTGGGCCCTGCACCCGCATGAGAGACCAGGAGAAGCACCTGGCTTCTGGCTTCAGATCAGCACGGTGCGCTGGCTGCAGTGGCCATTGCGGGGTGAACCAATGGAAAAAGGAAGACCTTTCTCTCTGTCTCTCACTGTCCACTCTGCCTGTAAAAAAAAAAAAAAAAAAAAAAAAAAAAAAAGAGAGAGAGAGAGAAACACACAAACCATAGACTGGGAGAAAATGCAAGAGACACACAGGATGAAGATCTGTCAATCAAAATATGAAAAGAACTTTGAGACACAGTAAGAAAACAACATGATTTAAAAATGGGCCAAAGGGGTACTTGGGATGCCTGCACGGCACATCACAATGGTTACAAGTCCCTGGGTTTGTTTCAAGCCCTGGCAATGCCACTTCCAATCCAGCTTCCTGCTAATGTGCATCCCGGAAGGCAGCAAACAATGGATCAAGTGCTTGGATCCCTGCCTCCCAGGTGGGAGATCCAGATGGAGCTCCCAGCTCCTGGCTCTGCTCTGCCCCAGGCCTGGCTACTGCAGACATTTAGCAAACAAGCCAACAGACGGAAGAGCTGTCTTTCTTCTCTCTTTGAAATAAAATGAAAATAAATAAAAAAGAAAGCTAATGTGACCCCCAGCCCAAAAATGGGCCAAAGACCTTATTAGATAACCCACCAAAGGAGATACACAAGCAGCAAGTGAAAAAAAGAAGAGATACCCCACATCATACACCAGCAGGGAAATGCAAATTAAGACCACAATGAGGCATCACAGTACACATTCACGGAATGTCCAAATCTACAACACTGACGTTCAAGGCTGGTGAGGAAGTGGAGCACCAAAGGCCCTTACGCTGCGGGTGGGAGCGCCAGCTCCCAACTCTGTAGCCTCTTACAGTTACACGTGTTCTCACCATGCGACCCCACAACCACGCTCCCTGGGATTTACCCAAGAGCTGATACATCTACACAAAAACCTGCATGTGGATGTTTACAGCAGTTTTAGTCAAAACTGCCGAAACCTAGAAGCAACCAAGGTGTCCTCCCATAGGTAAATGGATAAATGCCATGAAAAGACATGGGGGAAACCTTAAATGCATATTACTAAGTGAAAGAAGCCAATCTAAAATTACTACATACAATATGATTCCAAACGCAACACTCTGGAAAAAGCAAAACTACAGAGGCATTAAAAGGCCCAGTGGCTGCCAGGGTTTTGGGAGGGGAAAGAGATGAACAGATGGAACACGGAGGATTCTTCCGGCAGGGAAACTACTCCGTATGATACTACGATTTGTCCAAACCTTTACAATGTACAGCAGCAGGAGTGAGCTCTAAGTAAGCTATGGACTGTGGGTGGGAAAAATGTGTGTCAATGCAGGTTCATCAACCCTAACAAACCGCACCACTGTGGTCGGGAACCTTGATGATGCGGGAGGCACGGTGTGATTTTTTTGGGGGGAGGGCGAGGAGGACTATGAGAAACCTCGATACTTCTATTCATTTTGCTATCAAGTTAAAATGGTGGTAAAAAATAAAAATCACTAAAATATTTTTTAGGGGCTGGTGCTGTGGTGCAGTGGATTAAGCCACCATCTGCAGTGCCAGCAACCCTTATGGGTGCCAGTTCAAGGCCCAGCTGCTCCACTTCTGGTCCAGCTCCCTGCTCATGAGCCTGGGAAGCAGCAGAGGATGGCCCAAGGCCTTGGGCCACTGCATCCACATGGGGCCTCTTGGTTCCTGGCTTTGGCTTGGCCCAGCCCTGGCCATTCCAGCTACTTAGGGAATAAACTGGCACATGGAAGATCTGCCTCTAATTCTTTCAATCTCTCTAATTCTAATTAGATCTCTCTAATTCTTTCAAATAAATAATTTAAAAGAAAAGATTTTTAAAGAAATAAACTAAAGAAATGAACAAATAGATCCAAAGAACAGACCAGAAGAGACCAGTCGATTTTTTCTGTGGAGGGCCACTTGGAGTCCATCTTTGTGGGTGACCTATAATGTGCTGCCCAGACTTTTTTTTTTTAAGATTTATTTTATTTATTTGAAAGTCAAGAGTTACATAGAGAGAAAAGGAGAGGTAGAAAGAGAGAGAGAGGTCTTCCATCTGTTGGTTCACTCCGCAGTTGGCCACATGGCCGGAGCTGCACCGATCTGAGCCAGGAGCCAGGAGCTTCTTTCTGGTCTCCCACGTGGGTGCAGGGGCCCAAGGACTTGGGCCATCCTCTACTGCTTTCCCAGGCCATAGCAGAGAGCTGGATCGGAAGTGGAGCAGGGATGCCAGAACTGCAGGCAGCGGCTTTACCTGCTACACCAGAGCGCAGCAAACCACCCCCCCCCCCAGATTTTTTTTTAACAACCCTTTTAAAATCCAAACCCACATTTCCTTTACAGGCCACAGACCAGATGTGCCGAGGGGCTACAAGTACCAACCCCTGAACAAGGTTCCTGCTCACCCAGTCAATTCCATTCCCAGTTATCTGAAAGAACAACATGCATACCCACAGAAAAAGTTGTACAAAATGTTCAGAGAAGCTTTATGCGTAACAGCTCCAAACTGGAAACCACCACAATAATCGTCAGTAAAAGAAAGGACAAGCAAATCTTAGTGACAAAAAGAAATTTAAAAAAAAGATGAATTAACTGATTCATGGCTCAATCTCAAAAAAAAAAAAAAAAAAAGTCATCAGCACAAGAAAACCCCACAAAAAACAGTGTGATTCCACTTCTATGAGGGTCAAGAACAGGCAAAACCAACCCATGGTGAAGGAAATCAGCCATGACTGTCAGGGTTGGGGTCAGGGGACAGGATGGAACCTTGTGGGGTAGCAGAAATCTTAACAGGGGCTAATGTGTTGACAAATGCAAGATCCATGCATTTCATACTACATAAATTAATCCCCTAAATATTAAAACTTTAAAACATTTTAAGTATTACAAGTAGGTCTTTACTCCAGGTCCTAACTGTTGGACCTTCAGGGGATAAAGTAACAAAGATGATTCATTTTTCTTACGAGTATAACTTCAAGGGAGTTTTGTCAAATCAGTCTTCATTGTTGCTACTATGAAAACATTCATTCAGCCTGTGTTAATAGCAAATAATCAGCTACAAAGTTGACTGGAAAACAGAACCCACTCCAACACTTTTTAAGAAGATACATAATTATACAAGCCTGGTAAGTGAGGCAGGCAGCTGCATTTAGCCAGGCAGTTCTCACACGGCATCCCAAGTCAGGTGCCCAGTTCAAGCTCCAGCTTCATCCCCAATTCTAGCTTCTTACTAACATGCATCCTGGGAGGCAGCAGGAGATGACCCTATGATGTCTGGGAGACCGGGACTGAGTTCTGGGCTCCAGGCTTCAGCTGTTGAGGGCATTTGGGAACATGAACCAGTAGATGGAAGATCTGTCTCTCTTACTCGCTCTGGTTTTCAAAAAAATTTTTTGTAAAAAGCCAACACCAAGACTGGGTGACTCATTAGCAACATTTTCTAGTTGTTTCAGTGCTTTCAAATTGGAACAATATCATCAATAATTTTTATTATTAGAAAATGTCCTCTTGAAAACATTAGAAGAGGAGTCTCAAACCACTTCAGTGTTTTGTGGCTATCACAAAACGAAATGCGTTAGTTACATCATCTTGCTTAGTTATCACATAACTGCAAGGTTTCATTATTATCTCCTTTGAATCAACACAACACTTCTCAGAGGCAGGTATTATTATTATCTTCATCTAAAAGGCAAAGAAAAACCAAAAAGCAAAAATAAAGAACTGCAGCTGAAGTAACTGTTCCACCGTGGACATCAGTGCAGCGGGGGCTTGAACTGAGGCAGTCTACTCCCACGCAGCAGGCCACAGCTACCTGCCAAGGACCAATTTCACCAAGCAATATCTTTGGCAATCTACTTAACACACATATATAATCTCATTTTAAAAACAAATAAATTCATGGATAATTATCAGAGAAATTAGGTGCATCCTGAATCAAAAACTCTTCTTTATTTTAAAAGATTTGTGTATGGGGCAAGCGTTGTGGAGGAGTTAACTCTCCATCTGAGCCCAGCATCCCATACGGGCACCAAGTCCAGACCCAGCTGCTCCACTTCTGATCCAGCTCTCTGCTAATGCACCTGGGAAAGCAGCAGAGGAGGTCCCAGATGCTTGGGCCCTGCACCCATGTGAGAGACCCAGAGGAAGTTTCAGGCTCCTGGTTTCAGCCTGGCACAGCCTAGGCCATTGCAGCCACTTGGGGAGTAAACCAGCAGATGGAAGATTTCTCTCTCTCTCCCTTCCTATCTCTGTAATTCCATCTTTCAAAAAAAAAAAAAAAACCATATATTTAAAAATAATAAATAAAATTCCATCCTTGCTTCAAAAAAATTTGTTTACCTGAAAGGCAGAATCAGGGAAAGGAAAGGGTAGGGGAAGGATCCTCTATCTCCCCAAGTGACTACAATAGCCTAGGCTGCGCCAGGCAGAAGCCAGGAGCCAACAGTATCTTCTGAGTCTTCCCCCTCGGTGGCAGGGGTCCAAGTACCTGAGCCATCTTCCATTGCTTTCCCAGGCAAATAAGCAGGGAGCCGGCTCAGAAATGGAGCAGCCAGGTCTCATGTAAGATGCTGGTGTCAAAGGTAGCAGCTTAACTCACTAAGCCACAACACTGGCCTCTTGAATCACGTATTTGAAGGATATCCATCATCACCTTCCACCAAAGACACAGTAAGAGCAGTAAGCTGGCAAAAGATTCCTTAATATTTTTTTGAAGCTTCTTTATTTTCATTTTATTTGAGAGAGAGAGAAAGAGAGACAGAGAGATCTTCCATCTATTGGTTCACTCCTGAAATGCCTGCCAAGAGCCAGGTCTGAGTGAGCTGGGCCAAGCCAGGAGTCCAGAACTCAACCAGGACATCCCACAGCAGTGACCCAAGGCCTGGCGCCATTATCTGCTGGCTCCCATGATGCACTAGCAAGAAGCTGGGTAGGGAAGCAGAGGAGCCAGCACTAGGAGCAGACTGATAACCACTGTCCCAAACGCACCCCAGCCCTGAGCCTCTCGTTAACATTCCTTCCAAAAGTCTGTGCTGACGGGTTATCACTCGCGTGCTCTCTCTCTCTGTATATATATATGCACACACACACATCTCACACACTACACTGCATTAATTCATCATACTACAGTTTTGTTAAAAAATAACATACTGTTAATTTTTTTTAATTTACTTGAGAGGCAGAGAGAGTGATAAAGCATCCTGCTTCACTAGCTCACTCCCCCAAGTGCCTGTGACAGGAAGGGCCCTCGCTCACAGCTGGCAACTCCACCCCAGGGGTCTAGCCCTCAATGGGAGCCTTTACTCCACAAACAACTCAGGGCAAAATCGTGCTCTACAACTCCTGACCCTTTCCTTAAAAAATTATTCCAAAAACCTTACAAAAAGCAGGTCCTAATATAATCTCCAATGAAAAAGGTTTACCATACAAACTTTTCAGATTTGCTAGTTAGAACAAAGAAATAAAAAGATTTTTCTCATTAAAAAGGTTATTTATTAATCTGAGAGGCAGAGAGAAACAGACACCCATCTGCTGATTCACTCCTCAAGTCTACAACAGCCAGGAGCCAAGAACTCAAACCAGGTCTCCCTTGTAGGTAGCAGGGACCCAACCTCTTGGGCCACCACTTGCTGCCTCCCAGGGTGCCATCAGCAAGACGCTGCTCCAGGAGTGGAGGCAGTGCTCAGCCCCAGGGACTGCAGTGTGCGATGTGGGTGGCCAAGTGGCAGCTTAGCCACTATGCCAAACCCACCCGACAAAGATTTCTGTGGCCACAGGAACAAATTATTCCCAGCTGTTTATTCAAAAGGCAGAGCAACAGAGAAGGCGTGGGGTTATCAATCTTCCATTTGCTGGTTCATTCCCCAGACAGTCACAACAGCCAGGGATGGGACAGGCCAAAGCCAGGACCCAGGAAGTCTATCCTGGTCTTCCCACATGGGTGGCACCGCCCCAAGCACTTGGGCCATCATCTGCTGCCTCTCCAGGTGTACTAGCAGGAAGATGGGTAGGAAGTGGAGTGGCTGGGACTTGAACCCCTCTGATACGGGATGCAGGCATCCAAGGCAGGACTTAACCCACTGCACCACAACCTGGGTCCCGATCAGACTTAAACTCGAGTGGCCGTGGACCCTTTGGCCAGATACCACCACAATGCTTTCCTCTCCCCACCTGCTTCCTTCTCCCCTTTTCTGTGCTCAGCAGCCTTTCAGCAAGTGTAGGGGGGAGAATTAATCTGACTGTTCTGTGTGGCTTCTAAAGCTCATCTCTTTTGCTTTTTTTTTTTTTTTTTTTTTAATTTTTTGACAGGCAGAGTGGACAGTGAGAGAGAGAGAGAGAGAGAGAGAGAGAGAGAGAAAGGTCTTCCTTTTGCCGTTGGTTCACCCTCCAATGGCCGCCGTGGCTGGCGTGCTGCGGCCGGCGCACCGCGCTGATCTGAAGCCAGGAGCCAGGTGCTTCTCCTGGTCTCCCATGGGGTGCAGGGCCCAAGCACTTGGGCCATCCTCCACTGCACTCCCTGGCCACAGCAGAGAGCTGGCCTGGAAGAGGGGCAACCGGGACAGAATCTGGTGCCCTGACCGGGACTAGAACCCGGGGTGCTGGCACCACAGGCGGAGGATTAGCCTGTTGAGCCACGGCGCCGGCCCTTTTTTGCTCTCTAAGAAGAAGATAAGTGTTTGGGTTTTCAGTAGAAAACCAGAACATGCTCCCTTCAAAAAGTAATATAGCAGGGTTGCACTGTGGTGCAGCGAGTTAAGCTGCTGCTGTGACACTGGCATCCCCTATCAGAGTGCTGGCTGCAGTCCTGGCTCCTCCATTTCAGATCTACCTCCTAGCTAATGTGGCTGTGGAATCAGGGGAAGATGGTGCAACTAACTGGGCTTGTGCATCCACAGGGAATCTCGGATGAAGCGCCTAGCTTCAGGATGGCCTGCCCCGGCTATACGGAGTGATCCAGTGGATAGAAGATTGATAGCTCTCTCTCTGCCATTTTACCTTTTAAATAAACATATTTAAAAAGAAAACACAATCAAGTTTTGCTACTCCTGAAGTGCAGAAACTATTTTTTATTTTGTTGTTGTTAATCACATAGTACCTTGTACCAACTGCTATGTTGGTGAAATGAATTACTTTTCTCTGTTTTAAATATTTTCTTTAAAAGAGTCATACAAGGGGCTTGCGCTGTGACAGCAGGTAAAGCTACCACTTGCAGCACGCGCATCGCATACAGATGTCAGTTCAAGTCTCAGCTGCTCCTCTTCCGATCCAGCTTCCTGCTATGGTCTGGGAAAGCAGTAGAAGATGCCCAAGTGTTTGTGCCCCTGCCCTTGAGTGGAAGACCCAAAGAAGCTCCTGGCTCCTGGCTTTGGATCTGCTCAGCTCCAGCCACTGCAGCCATTTGGGGAGTAAACCAGTGGATGGAAGATCTCTCTCTCTCTCTCTCTCTCTCTCTGCCTGCCTCTGCCTCTCTATAACTCTTTCAAATAAATAAAATAAATCTTTAAAAAAAGTTATTTATTTATTTAAAAGGCAGAGTTACAGAAAGGCAGAGGCAGGTGGAGAGAGAGATCTTCCACCCGATGGTTCACTCCCCAGATGGCTGCAACGGCCGCAGCTGTGCCGATCTGAAGCCAGGAGCCAGGAGCCTCTTGCAGGTCTCCCACGCGGGTGCAGATTCCCAAGGGCTTGGGCCATCTTCTACTGCTATCCCAGGCCACATCAGAAAGCTGGATCAGAAGAGGAGCAGCCAGTACTAGAACCAGCACCCATATGGGATGCCAGTGCTTCAGGCCAGGGCTTTAACCCACTGTGCCACAGCAGCAGCCCCAAATAGATAACTTTTAAAAAAAGAGAAAAAAGTCATATAAAATTAGGAATGGAGCCGGCGTTGTAGCGTGGTGGGTAAAGCCTCCTCCTGCAATGCTGGCATCCAATATGGATGCTGGTTCGTGTCCTGGCTGCTCCACTTAGAACCCAGCTCTCTGCTAATGGCCTGTGAGGAGCAGCAGCAGATGGCCTAAGTGCTCAGGACTTTGCAACCCACAAGTGAGACTCAGACGAAGCTGCTGGCTTCAGCCTGGCCCAGCCCTGGCTGTCTGTTGAGTGAAGCAGCGGATCAAAGATTTTTCTTTCTCTCTCTCCTTCTCTTTCAAAATAAATAAATATTTAAAAATAAATAAATAAATTGTGTATAAAAAGGGGGAAATAATCACAAGTATCAAGGACATCTAAGTAAATTTAGACTTCTCTTAAAACAAAAAAACTATATTGATCCACAAGACTGAGGCCAATATCCATAAGAGAGCAAGAAAGCTGGCTCCAAGGAAGAGCATCTCAATGCTGCTTAAACTACTCCAGTCAAAGAGCGCTCAACTTTTTTGGACAAGATAACACAACAATGATATAAAGATCTGATAAAGCACAAAAATTACTACAGATCAGTCTCATTATTGATTGGCAGAAATGAATTCTAAACAAAACACTACCAATAAAATCCAGCAGTAAAATTTCCTTGTACAATTACGTAGATGGCTCACACTGGTATTAGGAAACCGGAGATAATGTCACGTGAATAAAAGAAAGGAAGGAGAAAATTAAAGTGTGGTCACCACAGGCATCAAAAAAGGAATCTGATAAAATCTAACATCTAATACATGAGGGATGAATTAAGGCGCAATTTAAAAACAAATGCACTATTGACTACAAACCGAAACCCTCATCATACTAAAACACCAGCTGCATCTCCACTTAAGTCATACAAGACAGCAAAAATATTGGCAGAAATACTGGCAAGAAGACAAAAGTATCAATAATGTAAAAAATAAATGTCTACTTGGAAAACCCAAGAGAATCACCTGAAGAAGTATTAAAATAACTAAGAGAATTCCATAAAGTGGCCAGGTTACCAAAATCACACACATATACCAATTTATATTATCAACAGCCACATTAAAAATAAATGGTTCAGGCCGGCGCCATGGCTTAACAGGCTAATCCTCCGCCTTTGCGGCGCCGGCACACCGGGTTCTAGTCCCGGTTGGGGTGCCAGATTCTATCCCGGTTGCCCCTCTTCCAGGCCAGCTCTCTGCTATGGCCCGGGAAGGCAGTGGAGGATGGCCCAAGTGCTTGGGCCCTGCACCCGCAAGGGAGACCAGGAGAAGCACCTGGCTCCTGGCTTCGGATCAGCGAGATGCGCCGTCCGCAGCGGCCATTGGAGGGTGAACCAATGGCAAAAAAAGGAAGACCTTCCTCTCTGTCTCTCTCTCTCACTATCCACTCTGCCTGGGGAAAAAAAAAAAAAAAATGGTTTGATGAAACAGAAAAACTTACATTCTCTAACCAAAAAAAATCCAAAATACACCCACAGATAAATTTATTAAGAAAGGTGTGAACAACCTAAGACTCCATGAAAAGATCTAACTTGGTGGGCAGGCAGCTGGCCTCGTGGGCAAGACACCCAGAAGCTGGTTTCAATACCCAGCTCCAGCTCCTAACTCTAGCTTCTGCTCGAATTCTGGGGGAGGCAGCAGGTGGGGCTACCACTCACTTGGGAGACCTGGGTTGAGTTCCGGGTTTCCAGCTTCAGTCACTCCAGTCCCAGCTGTTGTAGGCATCTGGAGTGGAAGTAGAGGGTGGGAGCTTTCACTGCATATATGTTCCTCAAATAAATAAATTTTAAGGGGAAAAAAAAGATGAACTTATATGTATAAAGTAAGAAAATGCAAGAAGCCACAAAACTGTTGAAGCTAAGATCCAGTATAATCCTAACCAAAATCCCAAGACTGCTGTTTATTTGCTTTTATTAATTTGAAAAAGTCCCGGTGTTTATCTAGAATGCTGGTTCTCAGCCCTGACGGCCATGGAATCACGTGAGGAACTACCCAGAAGGCTCGTGCCCATGCCACGCCCACAGAATGTGGCGAGGTTCAGCTGGTGGAGTTAGTCCTAACAACCACACACCTGCAAGAGTGACAAGCACCACCGTACGCAGGGCAGGTGCTCAGGTCAACACCCAACTCCAGCTCCCAGACCTCGTTTCCTGCCGATGCAGACGCTGCACTGCCCACTCCTGGGCACCAAAGGCATCTGCAGAGTGACCCAGTGAGTGGAAGTTCTGTGTCTGCCTCTCGAGTGAGTACATTAATTAATCAACTTTTCAAAGGTCATTACATAGCTGGGACAATAAGGTTCTGGTGGCTTCACCTGCTACACCACGGGGGGGGGGGGCAGGGCTCGCGCAGTGGGGTGGTGCAAGCACTGTGGCATGGCAGGTCCGGCTGGCACCTGGGTGACTGCAGGTTCCTGATCCAGCTCCCTGCTAACACACACAGGAGGCGGCAGACGCGTTCCTTAAATCCACATCTCAGAACCAGATGCAGTCTCCAGCTCCTGGCTTCTGCCTGGACCAGTCCTACTATAGCCTCTTACAGGCATCTGGGAAGACAAGCAGTGGGCGGAAGAACTCTCTCTCTCTCTCTCTCTCTCTCTCTCTCTCTCTCTCTCTCTCTCTCATGCACGGGCGCGCCAAAATTAACTGAGCTAAAGATGCAAGGAAACAGGGTGGGCATTTGGCCCAGGAGTTAAAATGCCAGTTAAAACACCCACATCCCAGGGCAGGCAAATGTGCCGCAGTGGGTTAAACTGCTGCCTGCCATGCTGGTATCTCGTAGGAACAATGGTTCGAGTCCGGCTGCCCTACTTCTGGCGCAGTGGGTTAAAGCTCTAGCCTGCAGCACTGGCATTCCATATGGGTGCCGGTTCTAGACCCAGCTGCTCCACTTCTGATCCAGCTCTCCACTATGGTCTGGGGAAGCAGCAGAAGATGGCCCTAGTCTTGAGCCCCTACACCCACATGGGAGATTTGGAAGAAGCTCCTGGCTTCAGAACCACTCAGCTGTGGCCATGGCGGCTATTTAGGGAGGGAACCAGCTGACAGAAGATCTCTCTGTTTCTGCCTCTCTGTAACTGTGTCTTTCAAATAAATAAACTAAATCTTAAAAAACACACACACAATAAGAAAAAAATCCAAGAAAACAGATGATATAAACAATCAGCACAACACAAATGCCCATGAACTTTGAAAATGCACTCCTATAAAGAAGATATCTTGGCAAATTTAAGAAGAATATCAACCAGTGTTGGTAAGGATTTGGCTAGGAACTCAATGAGTCTTGGTGATGGTGTAACTTGTACAACATTTCTGAAGAATATTTGGTAATACCTGTTTATTATAAATGCCAATATGTTTTAATCCAGAAATTCTACTTCCAATGATTTATCCAGCAGATACAGTCACTCAGCTGTTCAAAGATGAATGTCCAAGTATGTTCAAAGCAAAATTGGTAACAGCAAAACACTGCAAACAACCCACATGGTCAGCCCATACAGCAAAACCCCTGTAAATTAAAACAGACCCAAACCAGGGAGTACTGCTACATCTAGGAAGAACGAAGAAAGGCCGTATGGAACATGGAATGATTTCCAAGGTGCAATGCTGGGTGGCAGGCGGCGGGGAGCATCTGTGACTCACAGGAAGTGAGTCTGGCCCACGACTCCTCACACTCCGGGATGATCCCCACACACACTCCTCTGGACGCCTCCGAGAGCACAGACCACTTCTCCAAGGACAGGTAAAATGCACAGCTGCTTTTGGTCAGAGTTTCCAAGAACCAAAGATCAAGAATTACAGATGGACTTTCTAGATCTTACCCTTAGCATTCATTTTTTGTTTTCTGGATTGGCTGTTTGTTTTTGTTTTTGGCTGGATGTTGTTAAATCGTGTACATGTTTACTTTCTGAAAACAAAAACTTTTAGTAAAGTCTCCGACTCACTAATTTTGCTTTTCATATCGAGCCCATGATGCATGCAGGAATGCTCACGCAGGATATACTCTCAGCACTGTCCGTGCTAGAGGAAAGTCATGAGCAACCCAAACATCCATCATCACAGGATTATATAAATCCGTTCTGGTGCATCACAAAATGCAGTATTTCACTATCAGCAGGGGGAAAGCAATCTCTACACCCCAATATGGAATACAGCCAGGGAACAGAGTCAAGTAAAACAGCAAGGTGTGCATGGAGTTCAGCTTCATTCTGGTTTTCTTTTTTTTAACTGATAGACTTGATTTTTTTTTTTTTTTTTTAGAGCAGTTTTAGGTTCACAATAGCAATGGTCAGAAAACTACAGAGTGACCATATACTCTCTTGCTGCTCACAAATTTCCCCAACATCCGTGTCACCTTTGGTTTTAAAGATTTATTTGAAAGGCGGAGTGACAGATGAGGCACAGAGAAGAAAGAAGGGAGAGAAAGAGAGATCTCCTGTCCACAGGTTCACTCCCTAAACAGCTGCATGGCCAGGACTGGGCCGAGCCAAACACAGGAGCCTGGAATTCCACCCCGGCCTCCCACTTGGATGGCAAGGACTCAAGTACTGGGGCCACCATCCACTGCCTTCCTAGGTACATGAGCAGGGAGCTGCATCAAAAGCAGAGTAGCTGGGACTCGAATAGGCACTCCCACAGCAAAGCTGGCGTCATGAGAAGTGGCAGCTTAACCCATTGTGCCACAGCACAGCCCACTTTGTGCATTTGGAAATCTAAGCTGACTTAACTACTGTAATGTTATAGAGGAAAAATGTTCAAAATGGCCCTCCATCTTGCTTTTCACTGTCTGTCCTCTTGTCCATCTAAAAGGACAAGACATGCCTTTTCCAAGGTGCAAGTCCTCCTACCACCAACTGCTGTGGTGTACGTGTAGGAACAAGAGGGGACCACCCCCTAACACTCCGAGAGTAACATTCACAGAGTCAGATGCTGGTTTTCAAGGAGGATCACTCTACACAAGCAAAGAACCCCAGAATGAAAGCAAAATCCTGAGCAGACAGAGGAACACAAACTGCTGTGATCTTAATCGGCAAAATCCACCCTGCAGCGAGCTACCCAGGACAAAAACCAAACAATAATCCAAACAACATCTTCTTCAACAAATTAGCAGAACCATAAAAACAAACAGGTTCATAAGAACTGTATTAACTGGCTGAAATACACATTCCCTATATTCTGTATAAAAAACTGTGAAAACAAATGATGACAAATGAGACCATGGGAAACGAGTATTTAGTGCACACTGGTTGATGCAAAGAGACTGTTACTGTTTACATCCTTTGTACCAACGGCTCTCCCAGCGTGGCTCAGCGTCAGACCCTCATGTGCAGGGCTGGGGAAGAGGGAGGAGGCTGGACGGCGTCAGAACTTCCATGAAACACAGACACCATGCGCCTTCCTCACAGGAACACGGGGGGCGCGTGCCAGCTGCTCTGGGATCAGGCTCACCACCGTGCCTGATGGCCGATGACATGTACACTTGGGTTCCAATGAATGGCTTTAGTACCCAACACAGTAAACACACATTTTAAAGAAATCTCTTTATAGAATCCCCAATAATCTTTCAGATTATCCCAAAAGTTTGAGAACCACTGCATCCGTGCTAGTATGTCTCCTTCTGTGCAGGAGTTAAATCCTTCAAAATGATTGTTTAAACTGCTTTGTGGAGTGGAGAGCAAATTAGGAAGGAATAAATCTCAATCTATCCAGGAACTGCCAACAGAAACGTTCCTTTTCAATCTGACTCTACAAGTTCACACATTCACAAACACCCTCCTTCAAATGCAAGGTAAGACTAAAATCTAAGCCCATATTCCCTTCCACTAAAGTTTCAAAAGAGAATCAACCCAATTGTAATGTTCAAAATTACTTAAGTTAAAACCAAAGTCCTCTGCTTACCTAAGACGTGAATTCACAGGAACTCACAGCCGCCACCTACTGCTCTCACTGAGCTCCAGGGAAGCTGCATCCTTTCCTTATCTCCCTCTGCCCAGCCCGGGACTAATCCAATCCCAAGAGCAGCTTCTGTTCTGGAATGTGCACAGTCCCACTGCCCACTGCCCACAAACCTCTCTGCAGAGCTCCCGAAGCCTCTGTCACTACAGTGGGCTGGGCGTGGCCTGCCCTCCTCCGCACTTCTTCCCGTCGGCCTCCACCTGTTTAAGCGTTCTCATTTCCAACTGGCATTTGGCTCCCGTCCTCTGTAAGATCAGTCCCTACTCTGAGCTATAGCTGGTGGCTATCAGCTACAAGTCAGGCTGTTCCCTGGAGCAGAGCACTTCAAAACTTCCTGGAAACTTCTCAAAGCGCAGCATGCACGCCGGTTTCTGAGCCAGCTGGTCTGCACTCCTACTGAGTTCCCTGGTGATGCTGCTGCTGCGGGCCCTGGCAGCCCACTTTGAGAACCACTGCTCTGGTGTCTCCCCTGGGAGCCAAGGAGCCACGCTTCCCACAGCTCAGCCCCCCACCCCCAACCTCAGAACATAGCTGTCTGCAGTGGGACAGTGACAACCGCCCTGTTCCTGGGACGCACAAAGGACAGGCTCAGACGGGGACGTCATCAGTATCCTCTCCCAGATTCCCTGATGACGCAACACGAAGGCGATCCCCAGAAGACGCTGCTTCTTCCAAGCAGGCACTTCATTGTCACAACTTCCTCAGAGGCTGAACACGGCGCCCAGTCCAAGGGCGTTCCCTGCCCTGCACCTTCCAACTGCCTCTTCTACAGGCTATTCTACTGGTGGCTTCTTGAAGAATTCTCATTTTTAAAATACGGGACAAAGATCTTCACACCAAAAATAAGGGCTCCGGATAGGCAAAGTGCTTCCTCCAAGCACATGTGGCCTGTGCAAAGCCCGACAGGTGGAGCACAGAGATCACGCAGCCCGGCTTTGCTAGGCTGCTCGCAGGGGAAAAGCCCAGACGGGTAGTTAGAAATGAAAGCACTTCCGCACACTTACCTTGGGCATGCCTCCTGCCTGCGCTGGGTTCAGTCCTGCGTGGCTGGCCATCTGTGGGGACACCTGCGTCAAGGTCTCAGCCAGCACACTGCTCGCGGCCCCTTGCATGGCTGGGGCAGGATACGGCATTGCAGCTCCCCTTCCTCTGCCAGCAGCCCCAAGAGATCCGTTCATGACTTGCGCCTGCCCTTGCTGGGCCTGATTCATTAAGCTATGGCCAGAGTTACTGTTGAGGAGGCCTGGGTGGGTCTGGTTGAAGTTAGCATTCATGCAGATCCCAGGTCCAGTCTGCGACGTGGCAGGGCTGCTGGTCACCAGCCCCACTGGCTTTTGTGCTTGCGGATTCAGTGCTTGGGAAGCAGGAGGGGTGGGCCCAGAGGTACTGGCTGCCTGCTTGGGCAGGCTAGACGCGTTAGAATCTCCCTGGTTCAGAGGGCTTTTGCCCATGGCACCCAGGCTGGCCATGTTCGTACTGTTCGGCTGCCCTTGAGCCTGGCCCCCAAGACCCTGCTGCACCGGGCTGCTGGCGCTCACATTTCCTATTCCTGGGTTGATACTAGAGCCACTGCCTCCTCGCAGAAGCTCCGACAGTTGTTTATGTTTGGAAGCAGCATCTGGAACAAGGTTCCCACTGTTTAAAAGGCCTAATTCTCCTCCATTGGGAATCAGCTCATCAGGAAGATCATTTTCCAAGTCAAACAATGATCCAAAATCTAGAAATTAAACAGAAATGAAAATGAGAAGCTAAGCAAGCATAATAGCTCTCCGACTGTCACATCCCATGATCTTACCCTAATGGGGCATCTAGCACAGAGCACTTGTGTGTCCTGGGCTTAATGTCAACATCATCTGAAAATTCATTTGGGAAAATAAAACAATGGAAAATACTTTCAAATTCTGAAGAAGGAAAAGTTAAAAACAATGAGAGGGGAAGAAGCCCTACTAGATTTTAACATATTCTAAAACAGTGATTAAATAACATGGTAGGAAGACAAATTAAGATATACAAGTAAAGGAAACCAATGCAAGTCTAAAACTTCACTAAGTTATCATGTTAAAATGTTCTTAAGAATGTATATGCATTAAAACATAATTGGGCATGAGGTCAGATGAATAACAATTTGGGGAAAACACAGCCCATCCTTAAGTTTCTATAGATTTGAAAGTTAGATTATCAGACAAAGGGGAAAAAAAGCCTTAACAGGGAATGAAATCAGAGATTTCTCAAAGTGCTGAAGCTGCAGAAATCAATCAAGACTTATACTGAAACTATGAACCCTTAAATATGAGCTTGCAAACACATGAATGACATGAAAAAGGTAAACCCCAATCACTCAGAGCCGCAAGGTCAATGTCAATCACGCAGAGAAGAGAAGCACAACTGCTCCCAAGCGTAAACAAAGGCCACCACCAGAGAATCACTAAAGGAAGACAACATGGCAAACCAAACAAATCGTCCTTCCTGGTGAAAATTAAAGCAGCACCTCTCTAAAATGCGGTCTCCACACCGCCACTCCCTCGCCCCAGCACTGTTCAACACACAGCAGTCAGGCTGAGAAATGCAGAAATCCGCTCACCTTTGCAGTACTCACACCACCGAGCCCGGGGCAGTCCAGCTCCGCGGCCACAGCCCCCAGTGATCTCAGCTCTTCTCACTTACTAGCTGCGTGCCACTGAGGAGGTAACTAACTCAGCCCTTCTGTCCTGTTTCCCCACCTCTATACTTCCACAGTGGCCGGCCCCCATGTCTGGCAAAATGTGTGGTTCTAAGGAGACTGCTTCAGAGGTTCACCTGCGATAGAGCAGCACCTTCCCTGGCCAAAAGAAAGACAGTGACCAGTAGGCCAAGCACCGTAAGTGCCTCCCTGGTACAGGTGACACAACCCCAGCTAGAGGAAGGCATTCTGGGAAAGTTCTCCTTCCCAATAGTAAGGGATGCTCAGGCGCAAAAACCAAAACAAGAAACACCTCCTCCCATTTCTTGACCACATTTCATCGCGGGCCTGCGTCGACCAGCTGCCACCCTCAGTCACAGACAGCTGCGGCAAACATGGACAACTGCACAAGTGAACCTGGGCCTCTCCCGCCTGATTCTGACTTCTTGTTATCTGAGAAAATAACTCTTGCGGGGTGGCTGTTGCAGCGTGGCAGGTTAAACCACAGCCTGGGACACTCACTTCCCACTGATGTGCATGGGAGGATGCCAATGACGGCCCAACTGGGCCTCTGCCATCTGTGTGGGAGACCCAGAGCTGCTGGCTCCTGGCTTCAGCCTGGCCCAGCCTGAACGTTTCGGACGTCTGGGGAATGAACCAGCAGTTAGAAAATCAGTGGTGCTCTCTCCCCATCATTCTCTTGCTCTCTCTTTCACGCCTCACTCCTTCTGGCACTATGCCTTTCAAATAAATAAATAAATGAATGAATCTTTAAGAAAAATACACTTCCTATGGTTTATGCCAACTTTAGACTTTAAATGTAACTGCAACTCAAAGCATCCTCTTACGCCGTCTCTGTGGCTCAAGTTCAACTCCTGAGCCCAGCCTGTGAGGTCACGAGAATGGCCCAGCCCTCCCCTCCTCCCGGCTGGATGGCGAACCGTCCACCAGGTCCAGTGACCTTTCTTCACCTGCGCTCTCTCGTCTACAACTGCCCACTTCCGCCCCATTCAAAGTAAACAGTGCTGCCAGGGACCAATCCTTCCCTTCAGCCCCCAAGTTCTCTCTTCAGTCACGCCTAGCAAGCCACCCCAGCACCACCTGAGGGGTCAGGAGCTGAGCACCTGTCTCTTCCTGCAGAGCCTCTGAGAGGAACGTGCAGTACAATCACTTCCTCCTAACCACTCAGCGTGCATCTCCGAGGAGCAAACTCCCCAGAATCGCAGCACATTTGACAAATTTAGGAAGCCAAGCACTGATAGAATACTTAAAATGCCGCCCTTACTCAGTTTGCTGGGTGTCCAAATAATGTCCTGCACCACATGTATTTTCCTGACCCAAGATCCAATTCAAGGTGCCAGTACATTTCTCATTTAATCCAGAATGACTCCTTGGCCTCTTTTTTAAAAAAGATTTTATTTATTTATTTATTTGACAGGCAGAGTTAGACAGTGAGAGAGAGAGAGAGACAGAAAGGTTTTCCTTCCATTGGTTCACCCCCCAACTACAGCCGGTGCGCTGCGCTGATCTGAAGCCAGGAGCCAGGTGCTTGCTCCTGGTCTCCCACGTGGGCGCAGGGCCTAAGCACTTGGGCCATCCTCCACTGCCTCCCAGGCCACAGCAGAGAGCTGGACTGGAAGAGGAGCAACTGGGACAGAACCGGCGCCCCAACCGGAGCTAGAACCTCTGGTGGTGGCGCTGCAGAGGATTAGCCTAGTGAGCCGCAGCACCGGCCTTAAAGATTTTATTTATTTATTTGAGAGGTAGAGTTACAGACAGTGAGAGAGACAGAGAGAAAGGTCTTCCATCCACTGGTTCACTCCCCAAATGGCCACAACCGGCCAGAGCTGCGCCGATCCAAAGCCAGGAGCCAGGAGCTTCTTCCGGCCATCTTTTACTGCTTTCCCAGGCCATGGCAGAGAGCTGGCTGGGAAGAGAAGCAGCTGAGACTAGAACCGGCACCCACATGGGACTTCAGCACCGCATGTGGAGGATAAGCCTACTGAGCCACAGCGCCGGCCCCTCCTCGGCCTCTTTTATAACTGACATTTTAAAAATTTTACTTGCTTATGTGAGACGCAGAGAGAGCGCCCATCCACTGGTTCACTCCCTCATGTCCACAACAGTCAAGGCTGGACTGGGTCTGAAACCAGAAGCAAGGATCTCAGCCCACATCTCCCTCCCAGTCACCTGAGCCACCGCTGCTGTCTCCAACGGTCTGCATTATCAGGAGCTGCAGCCAGGACCCGAGCCCAGACCCTCTGCTGTGCGATACAGGCACTCCCATGACTGACATCCCTCAAGGCTAGACAGGCTGGTTGTGTTTGTGGAAGGTCACTCAGCTGGGGGTGCCTTCTCACGGTTCCAGGAGAGGAAAGGGTCTGGCCCTGGCTGGAGGAAGCCAGCTCCCTGAGAAAGCCAGGGCAAGTCCCACTGCAAAGCTCTGAGGCCATTAAGCTACCCGGAATCCAGGAATTCACTAACATTTCCAGATAGAAAGATCACATGATATCGTGTTTTGTTTTGTTTTTAAAAAAAACTTCATAACCAATGTTCTGTGTGTTGCCTTCCAATTTTGTCCACACGCACACACACTGTACTCAGTTCTGTTTCAAAAATCAGTTTTTAAAAATTTGATTTTTTTCTCAATTTGAAGATCCACGAGCAGGAAAACAAGACTTCATCGACACCAGGATGCAGACCACCCTGACAGTCTAGCTTCCCTTCCTCCACGCAGGGTGGGGAGAAGAGACTCCAACACGCACTGTAAACCAGGGGCAGCAAACAAGCTCCAAGTATTTTATATTAAACTCTGGAACAACCTTCAGGAGCTTTCCAGCATCCCCAAACACTCTTCTTAGGAGAGGGAGGCCAGGTCACACAGCAGCACCCAAAGTGAGTCACAGACACCCAGCCCAACGGCCCCTCACTACTGCCACCCTCCCCGGTCCCCCTCACTTTGTTTTTTTTAAAGTGAGACTTGACATCACAAGCAGCCCTGTGTCCACACAAATTGAGTCACAGACATCCAGCCCAACGGCCCCTCACTACTGCCACCCTCCCCGGTCCCCTTCACTTTGTTTTTTTTTTAAAGTGAGACTCGACATCACAAGCAGCCCTGTGTCCACACAAAGCACTCAGCTTCTGACTCTTCACGCCTGCTCTGCAAAGCAGGGGCACCAAGACCCCAGGATCCATGACAAAAACCGAACAGAGCCATCTCGTGAACAGAGCAGTCACTTCACTGGGTCTTACAGGTCATTTCATTCTAAACATGTTTAAATTTTTTGTAAGGATTTACTTATTTGAAAGACAAAGTTACAGAGAGAGGTAGAAGCAGAAAGAGAAAGGGGTCTTCCATCTGCTGGTTCACTTCCTAAAGGGCCACAAAGACAGGAGTTGAGCTGATCTGAAGCCAAGAGCCAGGAGCTTCTCCCGGGTCTCCCACATGGGTGCAGGGGCCAAGGACTTGGGCCATCTTCTACTGCCTTCCCAGGCCATAGCAGAGAGCTGGATCGGAAGAAGAGCAGCAGGGACTCAAACTAGCACCTTAATGGGATGCCGGCGCTGCAGGTCAGGGCTTTAACCCACTGCGCCACAGTGCTTGCCCCTTTTAGCTATAAAAATTCACCCACCATCCTGCTATTCTCAGACCTGTAGGATTACATTTGTGGTCTATTCTATGTTTTATCAAGTGCGCAGGGAATTTTCAGAGCTGTGAGCAGGGCACTTTGTCCTGGGCTAGCACTTCTGGCTTTACCTTCCTTGGTCTGTTGCCCTTATTTCAGTCCTAACACATCCAACAAGGCCTAGCTGCAGGGAGGGTTGACTCCTCCCCTGTCCAAAAGCGGGGTAAGTTTCTTTTCTTTTCTTTTTTGACAGGCAGAGTTGGACAGTGAGAAAGACAGAGAGAGAGAGGTCTTCCTTTTGCCATTGGTTCACCCCCACAAGTGGCCGCCACAGCTGGCGTGCTGCGCCAATCCGAAGCCAGGAGCCAGGTGCTTCCTTCTGGTCTCCCATGGGGTGCAGGGCCCAAGCACTTGGGCCATCCTCCACTGCCCTCCCGGGCCATAGCAGAGAGCTGGACAGGAAGAGTGGCAACTGGGACAGAATCCGGCGCCCCGACCGGGACTATAACCCAGGGTGCAGGTGCCGCAGGCGGAGGATTAGCCCAGTGAGCCGCGGCGCCAGCCATGGGGTAAGTTTCTAGAAGACAAGACAGGCAGCCTACCACCACTCTTCCTATTTTCTAGCTCACAATAAGGGACCTGAGAGCAAAGGAGCAGGGCCAGGATACTGCAGCACCACCAGCTCTGCTTTGCACACACCACGATTTCCCAACACACTGGAAGTTCCTAAGATTCAAGCTTGAGGGCTACCGCTTCCAGCCACAGGTAAATTCCTCAGAGTCCCTGAGAATGAAGAACCAAGGACACACCAGGCCGTAGGCTCCCCACGCTCCAGGCCTCCGCTCCAAGGAAGAGACATTCAGGACGCAGGGCAAACAGCAAACGCCACTTGTCAACATATGCGTGCTAGGGACAAGGAGCTTCCCTTCTGGAGCCTCCTGGCTTCTCTCCTCGTTCATCCAGCTGGGCAGAGGAAAACAGAAGCCGCACGCAACACCGGAGGTGCGGCGAGGAGTGAGAACAGCAAGAGCTCGGGAAGGGCGGGCAGAGCCAGCGCAGCAGCCGCGCGGGGCGCCAGCACTAAGAAGGGGCTCGTCCCCGCTTCAGCAGCGACACGCTGGAACACCAGTCCTCCCATCACAACCAGAGAGCAGTGTTCATCTTAGGGAATGAACTATCAGTCATTTATTTAAAAAAATAAAATAAAAAACTTTTCACTTCACACAAACACTAGTTTGTCCAGCCAATGGCATCTCTTTAGATAAAACTCTTTAGTTTTATTTAAAAAAAAAAAAAAGTTTCAGGGGCTGGTACCGTGGCGCAGTGCGTCATGCCACCGCCTGCAGCACCAGCATCCCATATCCACATTGGTTTCAGTCCCAGCTGCTCCACTTCCGATCCGATTCCCAGTTAATGTGCCTGGGAGAGCAGCAGAGCCATGTCCCAAGTGCTCGGGCCCCTGCACCCCTGTGGAAGACCACTGCAGCTATCTGGACAGTGAACCAGCAAATGGAAGAACTCTGTGTGTCTCTCCCTCTCAAATAAATAAGTCATTTTAAGAAGTTTCAAGTAGTGTAGTGGGTGAAGCCGCCGCCTTACAGTGCTGGCATCCCATGTGGGCGCTGGTTCGGGTCCCGGCTGCTCCACTTCCGAGCTGCTCTCTGCTATGGCCTGGGAAAGCAGTTCAAGGTGGCCCAAGTCCTTGGGCCCCTGCATGGGAGACCCGGAGGAAGCTCCTGGCTTCGGACTGGCATAGCTTCGGCAGTTGCGGGCAACTGGGGAGTGAACCAGCTGATGGAAGACCTCTCTCTCTCTCTCTCTCTCTCTCTCTGCCTCTCCTTCTCCCTCTGTGTAACTCTTTCAAGTAAATAAATAAATCTTAAAAAAAAAAAAAGTTTCAAATGTCTCAATCCACAAAGCACACCTATTCTTCACCCTTTCACCTTTTTCTGTCATAATATCTTACTTTTTTCTCTTAGAATTACAGTTGGAGGCCCAAATTCTCTGTATTGACATAAGTGGTTATTCTGTCACAACCCGTACCAATCATTCTATTGTCTGGTACGATGGTCAGAGGTCATTCACAGGCTACAGATCGAGTGAGTACAAGGACAACCTCCACTTCACAAGCAACTCCCGTGGCTGTGGGCTCCAGGAAAGCAGAGATGTGCTGGGTCCCGGGTACTGCATACACTGCACTTGCATCAGCACCCACCAGAGAGCCAGACACCACAGCAGCCTTAACACGCTGCCTGTCTGCTCAAGGGAGGAAACACAGAACAAAATCAAACAATGAGTTCTCCTGAAATGTTATACTGATTCACTCATTTTTTTCTTTTTCTTTTTTTCTTTTTGACAGGCAGAGTTTGACAGTGAGAGAGAGAGAGAAAAAGGTCTTCCTTCCATTGGTCACCCCGCAAGTGGCCGCTACGGCCGGTGCGCTGCGCTGATCCGAAGCCAGGAGCCAGGTGCTTCTCCTGGTCTCCCATGCAGGTACAGGGCCCAAGCACTTGGGCCATCCTCCACTGCCTTCCTGGGCCACAGCAGAGAGCTGGCCTGGAAGAGGAGCAACCGGGACTAGAACCCAGGGTGCCGGCGCTGCAGGTGGAGGATTAGCCTAGTGAGCCGTGGCACCGGCCCATTTCCCTCTTTATACTCCTTTTCTACTGCCTCTTTATTATCTTCCCGGGGCCCAGTCAGGTACACTTCACTCTACAGCTGCACCTCAGCATCAACAAGCAAAACACCGAGCGCAGCACAGGAGACGCGGCAGGCAGAGCCAGCTTTGGGCTGTGGGGTACGCGCACATCCTCCCACTATCAGGCCTGTACTGACCAGAGAGAAGACAGACACACGGATTCCCACTAACGCATTCTCTTCCCGCCTACTCCTCACTTCTCTCCGGCAACGCTGATCCCTATAGAAAGATTTGTTGTCTTTAATTTTGCATCACTTCTTTAGATTTTTCTTTGGCATTACTTGGTCCGTGACTCTACTCAAATGCTTCTCCTCAATCTTTCAAAAGCTAAACACTTTATTCACTTAAGCCGGGAAAACAGAAAGGCATTTTAACTCCTAAGTCAATACTGGATACAATGTGAGGCAACACACATGTGAAGTGACTTGATTCTGCCCATCCACAATGTATATATACTTCACAGCATGTTGCACACAATAAATACACACAATTTCTGTTTGCCAATTTAAAATTTTTGAAGAAAAAAATGGATACAAAACACTCCACCCAGGTCAGGCACTATGGCCCAGCAGGTTAAGCCAATGTTTGGGATGGGACGTAGGCATCCCGTACTGGAGTGCTGGTTCAAGTCCCAGATGCCCTGCTTCTGATCCAACTCCCTGGTAATGCCCCTGGGAAAGCAGAAGAGGATGGTCAAAGTACCTGGGCCCCTGCACCCACCTGAGATCCAGACGAAGCTCCTCATTCTGGCTTGGCCCAACCCCAGCCGTTTCGGCCATTTGGGAAGTGAACCAGCACACGGAAGATCTTTTCTCCTCTGTCCCTTTGCAATCCAAATAAATAAATCTTTAAGAAATATAAGATTTATTTATTTATTAAAAAAAGTTACAGAGAGAGAGAGACTGAGACAGAGAGAGAGAGAGAGAGAGAGGAGGTCTTCCATTCATTGGTTCACTCCCCAATTGGCCTCAACAGCCGGAGCTGTGTCAATCTGAAGCCATGAGCTAGGAGCTTCTTCCAGGTCTCACACATGGGTGCAGGGGCCCAAATATCTGGGCCATCTTCCACTGCTTTCCCAGGCCACAGCAGAGAGCTGGATAGAAAATGGAGCAGCCAGGACTCAAACCGGCACCCATATGGGATAGTGGCACTGCAGGCAGTGGCTTTACCCACTACACCACAGCACCGGCCCCTTAAATTTTTTTAAATAAATCTTTTAAATAAAAATAAAACGGACAAAGGTCCTATCTAGAGATGAGGAATTTACAAAATAGCAGACACACTGAAGACCACCCTGGACTTCCTTGGAGGGCTTCTTACCGCATTACTGATCTCACACTAACAGCACAGCAATTGCACCCTGGTACACTGAGAAGGGTGCCCAGCCAGGTCTTCGTGTATCACAGCTGTCACTGTTACCTCCCTGTGTGTGCTTCCTCTACACAGAACACAGGCAGAACAGCACTGTCATGCAGGATTGTAGATGAAAGAACTAAACCATACAGCGTCCAGACGGCACTCAGCACTAAGCCGGCACACATGGGACACGGCCATCTCGCAGGGGGCTGGGGACTGAACAAGACGATGCCCAGGCCGGCGCCACGGCTCACTAGGCTAATCCTCCACCTAGCGGTGCCGGCACACCAGGTTCTAGTCCTGGTCGGGGCGCCGGATTCTGTCCCGTTTGCCCCTCTTCCAGGCCAGCTCTCTGCTATGGCCCGGGAGTGCAGTGGAGGATGGCCCAAGTGCTTGGGCCCTGCATCCCATGGGAGACCAGGATAAGTACCTGGCTCCTGGCTTTGGATCAGCGCGTTGCGCCAGCCGCAGCAGCCATTGGAGGGTGAACCAACGTAAGGAAGACCTTTCTCTCTCTCTCTCTCTCACTGTCCACTCTGCCTGTCAAAAAAAAAAAAAAAAAAAAGCCCAAACGGGACTCGATCCAGTGCAGGCACTCAACCACCACATCTCATGGCAAAAACTTGTGGCCTGTAGCAATGCAGGATGAGTGCTACTTTGCTTTGAAAATCTTTGGGGACCTTAAACATAGCGGAGCAACACTAGCAATGGAGGGGGAAAACACAGGAGAGTGAGGCATTACCGGCAGCAATTATGCCACTGTAACTAAGTTCTATCTAGGCAGTTAAACAGATTCCCAATGACACTTCATCTTCTCTTCTTCTGTACAGTGACTATCAGGAAAAGATTAAATGCCTCCCCAAACCTCTGTGATTCAGGCTCTTTTTATGCAGATGCATCACCCTCATCAGTACAGACAAGGAGGCTCTGCTCCAGTGCTAACAGTGATCTCACACAGAAAGGTCTACGCCAGCCCCATGGCTAACCTGCTGGGAGCTGTCCCCTGTGGAGGGGAGCAAGGTGGCTGTGAGGGAATGATCGCATACCCCAGCCCCGTGGCTAACCTGCTGGGAGCTGTCCCCTGTGCAGGGGAGCAAGGTGGCTGTGAGGGAATGATCGCATACCCCAGCCCCGTGGCTAACCTGCTGGGAGCTGTCCCCTGTGGAGGGGAGCAAGGTGGCTGTGAGGGAATGATCGCATACCCCAGCCCCCATGGCTAACCTGCTGGGAGCTGTCCCCTGTGGAGGGGAGCAAGGTGGCTGTGAGGGAATGATCGCATTCCGAGGCTGCCTCCCCCGAGGATTATAATCCAACTGAGGCAGGCGCCTGGACACCGCATCACAAAGTAAAACTGATAACGCACGGATCATACTTCACGGCCACCTGGACCAAGGAGTGAACTGAAACTGCAAGGGCTACAAATAAAGGCAAACTGAAGGCAGAACTTCGGAGGGAAGGAATGCTGAGAAGAGAACATTCCACACAGGCAGCAAAGGATGATATCAAGCTAGATGGGTCCCAGGAGCTGGTCCTGTCACTGTGGCGTGTAAACTTCAAGTTGGCAGAAGCCCTGGTCCGGGGGAATCCCTCACACTCGGACACTCTCAGTTTGGAATAAACTTCTTAGGGAAGATCATCTACATGTCCATCTAAATGTCATCCGTCAAACAAAGCACAGCACAGGAATGAAAAATCATACAACCCGCATCTTACTCTAGCTAACAGGACAAGTGCTATTTTACTTTATTTTTAAAGATTTATTTCCTAGCCGGCGCTGTGGCTCAACAGGCTAATCCTCTGCCTAGCAGCGCCGGCACATCGGGTTCTAGTCCCGGTGGGGGCGCCAGATTCTGTCCCGGTTGCCCCTCTTCCTGGCCAGCTCTCTGCTGTGGCCAGGGAGTGCAGTGGAGGATGGCCCAAGTTCTTGGGCCCTGCACCCCATGGGAAACCAGGAGAAGCACCTGGCTCCTGCCATCGGATCAGCGCGGTGCACCAGCCACAGCGCACCGGCCGCGCTGGCCATTGGAGGGTGAACCAACGGCAAAGGAAGACCTTTCTCTCTGTCTCTCTCTGTCCACTCTGCTTGTCAAAAAAATTAAAAATTAAAAAAAATTAAAAAAAAAAAGATTTATTTCCTTACTTGAAAGTCAGAGTTACAGAGAAACAGAGGAGAGAGACAAGTCTTCCATCTGTTGGTTGACTCCCCAAATGGCCACAATGGCTTGGAGCTGAGCCCTTCTGAAGCCAGGAGCCAGGAACTTCTTCAGGGTCTCTCACGCAGGTGCAAGGGCCCAAGCACTTAGGCCATCTTCTGCTTTCTCAGGCCAAAGCAGAGAGCTGGATCCAAGTGGAGCAACTGGGACTGGAACCGGCGCCCATATGACAAGCGCTATTTTAAGAGTTTAAAATAAGGGCCAGCGCTGTGACATAGTGGATAAAGCCGCAGCCCGCAGTGCCAGCATCCCATATGGGCACCGATTCAAGTCCTGGCTCCTCTACTTGCGATCCAGCTCTCTGCTATGGTCTGGGAAAGCAGTGGAAGATGGCCCAAGTCCTTGGGCCCCTGCGTCCGCCTGGGAGACCCAGAAGAAGCTCCTGGCTCCAGATAGACGTAGCATAGCTGTTGTGGCCATCTGAGTAGTGAACTAGCAGATGGAAGAGATCTCCGTCCGGCTCTGTCTCTGTCTATCTCTGTAACTCAGCCTTTCAAATAAATAAATAACCTAATTTATTTACCCCAAATTTCTTTTTTTTTTTTTAAAAAAGGATTTAATTATTTATTTGAAAGTCAGAGATAGAGAAGAGGAGAAACAGAGAGAGAGAGAGACAGAGAGATCTTCCTTAAGCTGGTTCATTCCCCAATGGCCATAACAGCCTAGGCTTGCCAGACCTAAGCCAGGAGCTTCTTCCGGGTCTCCCAAGCAAGTGCAGGAGCCCAAGGATTTGGACCATCTTCTGCTGCTTTCCCAGGCCCATTAGTAGGGAGCTGAATCAGAAGTGGAGCAGCCAGGACTCGAACCAGCACCCATGAGATACTGGCAAAGCAGGTGGCGGTTTTATCCAGTATGCCACAACACCATCTCCTCTTTAAAAGAAAAAAAAATCAGCCGGCACTGTGGCTCACTTGGCTAATCCTCTGCCTGCTGCGCCAGCACCCCAGGTTCTAGTCTCGATAGGGGCGCCGGATCCTGTCCTGGTTGCTCCTCTTCCAGTCCAGCTCTCTGCTGTGGCCCGGGAAGGCAGTGGAGGATGGCCCAAGTGCTTGGGCCCTGCACCTGCATGGGAGACTGGGAGGAAGCACCTGGCTCCTGGCTTCAGATCAGCGCAGCGTGCCGGTCTTAGTGGCCATTTGGAGGGTGAACCAATGGAAAAAGGAAGACCTTTCTGTCTCTCTCTCTCTCTCTCACTGTCTAACTGCCTGTCCAAAGAGTTACAGAGAGATGGCAAGACAGAGATATCTTCCATCTGCTGGTTCACTCCCCAAGGGGCCCCAACAGCCGGCAGTGGGCTGATCCAAAGCCAGGAGTTACTTCCAGGTTTCCCACATGAATGCAAGGACCCAAGCACTTGGGCCATCTTCCACTGCTTTCTCGGGCCATCAGCAGGGAGCTGGATCAGAAGTGGAGCAACCAGGACACCAAACGGAGCCCATACGGGATGTTGGTATCTCAGGCAGCAGCTTTACCCACTAGGCCACAATGCTGGCCTCTAACCCCAAATTCCTAAGAATATTCTAACACAAATATTCATGTTACAGAGGGACCCACATAGAGGGCTCCTGGAGGGAAAGTTGCCTAGTTAATACACTGAAGACACAAAAATCCTACAAACTACACTGTCTGAAGTCAGAGGAAGGAAATCAAGCTGGGGCATTAAATAAAACTCATGGAAATAAAACTGTAGAAACTTAGAAACTGTAATGTAAATCTAGGGGGAAATATATGATATAAAAATGTATTTCATGGGGCCGGTGCTGTGGCACAGTAGGTTAATCCTCCGCCTGCAGCGCTGGCATCCCATATGGGCGCCGGTTTGAGTCCCGGCTGCTCCTCTTTCTATCCAGCTCTCTGCTATGGCCTGGGAAGGCAGTGGAAGATGGCCCAAGTCCTTAAGCCCCTGCACCTGCATGGGAGACTGGAAGAAGCTCCTGGCTTCAGATCAGCGCAGCTCCAGCTGTTGCAGCCATTTGGGGAGTGAACCAGCAGACGGAAGACCTCTCTGTCTCTCCCTCTCAACCGTCTGTAACTCTACCTCTCAAACAAACAAATAAAATCTTTTAAAAAAATGTACTTCATATAATTTTCAAGAAAATTCTACCTGGCAAAATTAAAAATCCACTTTGCATAATTCACTATCAAAATTGTGGCGTATCACCTTTTCATTCTCAAATGCACTTCGTGGCAACTCTGCTGGGCATTAAGAAGTCTTGCTTCGCTGAATGGTTACTATTTACCTCCCACTCAAAAACCCAAGACAGGCCTGACGCTGAGGTTCTTGGCCACGCTGGGCGCTGACCCCGAGCCTTTCACTTGCAGCCCGAGAAGCCCAGGCATGTGCTGCTTACAAGCAGCCTATACGCCACCTCCGCTCTGTCCAGGTACTCAGGGTGGAACACAGGGTGGCTGCAACAGCAGCAGGCCGCCACCAGACCCACGGCAAGCGTCCCAGAAGTCTCTTAAACGCTACCCCAGTGGTCTGTGCCCAGGACATCAGAAGAGGGTCCAGTGACCTCTGTCACTAGGGCGGAGTGGGCACTAGGGCCCTCGTGAGGCGCAGTAACCCTACAGATCAGGCCCTGGCTTGGGAGATACAGGACTACCCTGCTAAGAACAGTCCTAGAGCGGGAGGAAAGTGGGGCTAAGGTGGGATCCAAGCCTTCAGGCCGCCCTGGACGCCCTGCAGACCCGCTCCCTCAGAAAACCTGGCCGTACCCTGAGTACCAGCAAGCACAGGATTGCAGGCCAGGTCCTTTGCCCCAAAGTCTGTGAGCTGCTGCTGGCAGTCAGCCACACAGAGTGAAGAGAAAGGGCGACATAAGAGCAGACTTAAGGGGCTGGCGCTGTGGCATAGTAGGTTAACCATCCGCCTGAGGCGCCAGCTTCCCATATGGGTGCCGGTTCGAGTCCTAGCTGCTCCACTTCCAATCCAACTCCCTGATAATGGCCTGGGAAAGCAGTGGAAGACAGTCCACGTGCTTGGGTCCCTGCACCCATATGGAAGACCCGGAAGAAAACTCCCAGCTCCTGGCTTCAGATCAGCCCAGCTCCGGCCATTGTGGCCATTTGGGGAGTGAACCAGCGTATGGAAGATCTGTCTCTCCTTTCTGTTTGTAACTCTACATCTCAAATAAATAGATAAATCTTTAAAAAAAAAAAAAAAAGGCAGACTTAGAGGTGTCTGCTCACAACGTATGATAAAATGAATGCTTTAAGTCCAGACAGAGTCCCATAAAGTCAGACATAAACCAGCAGCAGAGAGGGGCACCCAGTGATGGGGATCACGAGCTGAAGAACAACTAGTGCACCCCCCGGACGGCAGTAATGCAGGCAACACACACTGCCAGACTGCACACCAGACTCCCCGTCTCCCTCACAAGCTCTGGAGGGGAAATCTGATCTGGTCAAAACCAGCAAGGCATGTGCCTTTCATTCACCCCACTCTAGGGCCTGTTCTACGTCACTGCACACGCGACTGCTGGGCTACTCACTGTGAGAAGGTAGAGGGGGAGGGGAACCACCCACCGGTGGGGAGCACACTAAACCAACCACAGCCAGCTCCCGCAACGGAACACCAGGCAATGTAGAAGCTCTCCCCTGCTCCATGCAGGCTCCGAGCTCCATCAGTAGGGAAGGGGCAGGAGGGGGCGAGGCAGCTAAGAACAGTGCCTGGACAGAGACAGAGAAGAGCACAACCAACCAGGGAACGAGTGAAGGAAGCAAAGGAAACTCCACTGCCTCTGTCCTCTGATGTTTCAGTCACATGACTCAGCGACCAGTTTAGGATGTTTAAAATAAATAAAAAGCAGCCCTCCTTACTGGGGTGTCCAGACGCAGGGGATAGCTTTGGCACCAAGTGATTCACTCCTGGAGTGGCTCCAGGGGCACCAGTTTCCAGGAGGAAGATTTGCAGTTTGAGGATAAAACCGGAAATGGGTTCAATACTAGTTTAAAAGGCTAGATGGGGCAGGTATCTGGCACATGATGAAGCTGCTGCTTGGGGCACACGCATCCCTTACTGAAGTGCCTGGGTTCAAGTCCCAGCTCTGCTCCTAGTTCCAGCTCCTTGACAATACACATTCTGGGAGACACCAAGTAATACCTCAATACTTAGGTCCCTGCCACCCTACAGGAGATCTGGATTGAGTTTTGGGCTCCTAACTTCAGCTTGGTCCAGCCCTGCTATTGCAGGCATTTGGGGAGTGAACCAATGGATGTGAATCTCTGTTTCTCTTTGCCTTACAAATGAATTTTCAAGACTTTAAGGCTGGATTTAATTTTTTCTAAAGGAATGAGACCACTTACATGTAACATCTCATACCCAGCACAATCAGGAAATCTGACATAATTCCAAATAGTCCAAAGATGCCTTAGTTGGCTCTCATGTCTTGTAGCTCCCAGCACAACAAAGACACCACTAACAAAAGAGATTCTGCTAAAATGGAGCGTGTAACAGAGGAAGTGGTAAGTGGACATCGTATCAGAACACAACCACATCTGTCTGTCTCTGGATGGCGAGTCTTACCTAATCAACTTAGACCAGAGGTGTACAGGTGTTTAAAAAAAAAAAAGATTAATTTACTTATTTGAAAGGCAGAGTTACAGAGTTCTACCCAAATGGGATGCCGGCACCATAGGTGGCAGCTTTACCTGCTATGCCACAGTGTTGGCCCCTGGAAGTATAAAGGTTTTAAAACAGAAATTAAGCAAAACTCTGCTTGTCGCCATTTAACAGATTCTCCTAACCAGAAATACAAAGACATAAAATACACACACATAAAGATGTTTTGCTTCTGGTTGGTTAATTCAGTTTTCATTATACAAGTAATACATTTAGGGGCTGATGTTGTGGTGTAGCGGGTAAATTTGCTGCCTGTGACACAGGCATCCCAGGTAGGCACCGAGTCCCGGCTGCTCCACTTCTGATCCAGCTCCCTGTTAATGTACCTGGGAAGGCAGAGAAGGATGCCCCAAATACTTGGGCCCGTGCACCCACCTGGGAGACCCAGAAGAAGATCCTGTCTCTGGACAGGCCCAGCTCTGGCAGCTGCGGTCATTTGGGGAGTGAACCAGTGGATGGAAGATGGATCTCTGTTTCTCCCTCTCTCTCTCCAACTCTGCCTTTCAAATAAATAAATCTTTTATAAAATACACTTATATTTTTTAAAAAAGCACTAAGAATATAAAATGAAAAGCAGAGCTCCTCCAGAACTACCCATTTACTCCATCTCCTAAATACAGTTTCCAGAAATTTTCCACACACACATCAGCATACATCTTTTCACCCCTAAAAAGAATTTAATTATCATTCTCTTCTCCACCCTTAATTTGCTTCTTGATTCTCAAAGGCCCAACCCTCCCCCTCCCAGACCTGCAATGGCAAGAACCCACCACTCCTCGGATGGAGCCCAATTTAACCTTTTCAAAGGGATTTCTAAGTCATCGTCAGTGCTTTACAATCTCTAAATAATTAACAAATTAATGAGAAGGTCTGGGATAATATCAATGTTATCAGACACTCTACCAAGCAAGAAACTGATGTTCACTTTAACCTTAGCTTGGTGTAGGTTATTAAGCAACAAATATCTGTATATAAATTAATAAGGTGGATAATCAAAATTAGAGGTTTTAAGAAACTTTTTCAGGAACTAAGAAAGTATAAATAGAACTTTGGGTGTACAATACGCATTTTAAAAAATGTTTCTTTGGGGGGGGGCCGGTGCTGTGGTGTAGCAGGTAAAGCCGTCACCTGTAGTGCCAATATCCCATGTGGGTGCCAGTTCGTGTCCCAGCTGCTCCACTTTCCAATACAGCTCTCTGCTATGACCTGGGAAACAGTACAAGGTGGCCCATGTCCTTGGCCTCTGCACCTACATGGGGGACCCGGAAGAGGCTCCTGGCTCCTGACTTCAGACTGGCGCAGGTCCGGCTGTTGCAGTCAACTGGGGATTGAACCAGTGGATGGAGGACCTCTCTCTTTCTCTCTCTGTGTAACTCTGACTTTCAAATAAATGAAAAGATCTTTAAAAAAAAAAAAAATTTCTTGGGCTGATGTTGTGGCATAGCATGTAAAGCTGCTGCCTGCAATGCCAGCATCCCATGTAGGCTCTGGCTCGTGTTCCTACTGCTCCACTTCTAACCCAGCTCTCTGCTAATGGCCTGCAGCAGAAGATGGCCCCTGTGCTTGGGGCCCTGCTACCCACACGGGAGACCTGGGAGAAGCTCCTGGCTTCAGCCTGGTCCAGTCCCGGCAGCCGCAGACACCTGGCGAGTGAACCAGTGGATGGAAGACCTGTCTTCACGCCTCTCACCCACCCACCCCCAGGGACTGTGCCTTTCAAATGAAGAAATAAATCTCTAAAGAGAGATCTTCCATCTGATTCACCTCCAAATGCACAGTGGCCAGGGCTGGACCAGGCTGAAGCCAGGAGCTCAGAACTCCACCCGGGGTCTCCCACTGGGTGGTGGGAAGCCAAGTCCCTGGGCCACGCCCTGTGCTCCCAGAGTGCACACTGCCAGGAAGCTGCATCAGAAGCCAAAGAGCCAGGCCCGGAACCAGCACTTGGATACGAGACGCAGGTGTGCCACAACACTTACTGTGGTAACAAAACGCTTAGTATTCCAGATGACATGCAATTAATTTTTCTAAAACTTCCATTTTTCCTATTCATCTAATATAATGAAAACACTACAATAATTTGTTACTTATCTAATTATAGCACCAAAGGATTTTACCATTAAAAATTAAAGCTTTTAGAATGAAGCCCGCTCTTTGAATATTAGTATTTTCAGCAGCTGAAATATTTATCAGTCTGCAAAGTACTCACAGAACACCACCATGTAATAAAGTAAAAAGAAGAGGGACAGGCATCTGATACAGCAGTTGAGTTACCCCTCGAGACACCTGCATCCAACATCAGAGCGCTTGGTTTGGAGTCTTAGCTCCATAATTCATCCCAGCTCCCTGCTAACGTACACGAAAGAGAGAAAGAGAGAAAGAAAGAGAGAGAGAGAGAAAGAGAGAGAGAGAGAGAAAGAGAGAAAGAGAGAAAGAGAGAAAGAAAGAAAGAAAGAAAGAGAAAGAAAGAAAGAAAGGCAATAGCCGGCGCCGTGGCTCAACAGGCTAATCCTCCGCCTTGCGGCGCCGGCACACCGGGTTCTAGTCCCGGTCGGGGCACCGATCCTGTCCCGGTTGCCCCTCTTCCAGGCCAGCTCTCTGCTGTGGCCAGGGAGTGCAGTGGAGGATGGCCCAAGTCCTTGGGCCCTGCACCCCATGGGAGACCAGGAGAAGCACCTGGCTCCTGCCATCGGAACAGCGCGGTGCGCAGGCCGCAGCGCGCCTACCGCGGCGGCCATTGGAGGGTGAACCAACGGCAAAAAAGGAAGACCTTTCTCTCTGTCTCTCTCTCACTGTCCACTCTGCCTGTCAAAAATAAAAAAAATAAAAAAAAAGAAAGAAAGGCAAGACTTTTTTGAAAGGCAGAGTGAGAGAGGGAAAGACCGAAAGAGATCTTACATCTGCCAGTCCACACCCCAAACGGCTACAATAGCTGGGGCTGCACCAGGCTGAAACCAGGAGCTTCATCCAGGTCTCCCAGGTGGATAGGAGGGGCCCAAGCACAGGCACATCTGCATGAACCAAGACAGGCTTATATGGGATGCCCGTGTCACAGGCACTGACACAACCCACTGCACACAACGCCAGGCCTCCTACTGAACCATCTTCCAGGCACATTAGCATGGACCAAGACTGGCTCATATGGAATGCCCGCGTCACAGGCACTGACACAGCCCATTGCACACAATGCCAGGCCCCCGAACACACACCTTGGAAGGCAGAGAGTGATGGCTCAAGAACGTGGGTCCCTGCCACACCAGGGGATATCTGGGCTGAATTCTGGGCTCCTGGTCCTGGCTGTTGCAGGCATCTGGGGGAGTGAACCAGCAGATGAGGGATCTCTCTCTTTCAAATAAATAAAAATAAAAATTGGAAAAACAATCCTGAAAACTATTTTACAAAAGATGAGACTGTATCTGCCTGGCTATGCATAGTCTATCTCTACAGTGACACGTGGGAAACAGCCAACACTGCCTCCTGCCTGGAGGGGAATGGGTAGCTCCAGGAAGGAAGTTTTTCACCCAGTATTCTTTATTTATGTTTTGAAATTTTGAAACATGAATATATCATCTAGTCAAAAGAAATTCTTTTAAAATCCTTTTGAAGAAAATTCTCCTGCTTGAACAAAAATTTCCTACCATCTTAAATAAGAACACTAGTCGAAATTTTTTTTGTTTTATTTTATCTTATTTTATTTTTGAGAGGCAGAGAGACACAGAGCTCCTAACCACTGGTTCACTCCCCAAATGCCTGCTACAAATAGGGTTGGGCTGGGGCCTAAGGCAGGGGCCAGGAATGCAACTCAGGTCTCCCAGTGGGTGGGAGGGACTTAATCACTCAGGACGCTGGAGTCAGGAGAGGGAGCTGGAAGCTGCGCTCGGGTACTGTGGTGTGGGAGGGGGTGTCCTAACCACTAGGCTAAAGACCCCGTCATAACTGCAGCTCTTAAGCTGCTTTCCACAGGGTCCTTCTCCTCCCAAAAATGGAACTGGGGGAGGGGACGACAGCTATCAGTGTCTCTCAAGATTTGAGACTGGATGGAAAAACACACTTTGGAAAAAGGTGATCTCAACTTATGAAAAACACAGTTACAACAGCTTTGCCCCAACTACTCTGGACAGGATGGGATTTTCTTAAATGCTGTATTGTTTGTCTCAGCCCTGACAGGGTGACCTGCATGCACCCTTGTTTGGCATTCGAAGTTCTCAGAGACCTCGCACAGCTGTCACGTGCCCGGGCTAGCTCTCCCCTCACCCGAATGAACACCGAGGTCCTTCCTGACAAGTCTCCCTGACCACCCAGCCTGAAGCAAGGACAGAACAGGTGGCAGGGACCCTGAATACTGTCACTCCCTTCAGAGTTCCTAGAGGACAGGAGCAGCCAATCAAAGTGCCCCACACGTAATATCCACTGAGAGATTTGCTGAATTAAAGAACGAAGGGAGTAGAACTGGGACCTGAGCCAGGGGTACTGAAAAAGGCTCCCACTTTTAAAAGCCCTCACCACTAGCCACATGCAGCCACTGGAAAACTCAAGGCTGCATTCCTGAGGCACAGTAGCCACCTCTGAACCACTCAACGCCACACACCACCTCGTCCCAGGGCTGGGCAGCTGCAGTCACAAAACACACACCTCACCACAGACAGTTCCAGTGACAGCGCCAACCTCCGATTATCATCTCACACTCAGGACATGTCCAAATCTACTCTCTACTGCTAAGAAATCTGTTCTTCCCCAAACCGTCCCAGCCAGAGAAAGTCATCAGTGAGGGCTGAAACAGTGACTTCTCCAGACAGTGCACAATTCTCTCTCAGGGTTTTAAAGAGAAGTGCAACTCACAGGGCACGCGCTCTGCAAACACCGGGTTCCCACAGCAGAACCACCGCCACAATCCTGCAGAGAGCCCACCAGCATTCGGTCGCACTTTCAACAGAGCATCACAACTAAACGTGTCAATAGGATTTAGTGCAGAGACCCACAAGTTAGTACCAAAAATCCTCTGTCCACCATGGGACAATTTTTACTAGCAAAAAACTGAAGTCACCACACTTAAAATATCTAGGAGAACGGAAAATCAGTAATCGCCATTGAAACAATTTCCTACTACAGAATCTGTACAAAGAGAAAATTCTCACAGCACACCAGAGCTGGTCGGTTCCTTCCAAACTGAGCAAGCGAACCAGAGAGGAAATCTCACTGCGCTGTTTCTGTCAGTGACTCCACAGCACCTCCCTAATTCTTGTCTCCTGAAACACAAAGACCACTTTTATAACTTCTCTGTACTCACGCTCCCTTTTTCACTAAATCCTAACCTATATCAAGTCACTGCTCCGGAATAATTAACTGGAAAAGCAGTTCCATTTCACTAGAGTTCAATTTTCCAATAACGATCAGTTGCGTTGAGTAATGTGAGTCAAGCTAGCACCATTCTGCAGGACTCCAGAATCTTACTTGGCTTAATCCACTCTTTCACAAACTGGGACTGGAGCTTCCCCAGACTTGGTACTGGCAGGGGCAGCAGCTTCAGGTTTACCCACGAGAAGCTCCAAGTGTCTGGTTCTGGGTTAGGCCTTTGACTACACCAGCCATGTCCTCACCAGCCAGCGGGGTGGATGATATCTAACATTTTTCCACACAAATATAGCTGCTTCAACCTGCTAAATGCCAGGTACCACAGCAGCCCCATACTTACAGCTAATCAAAGTGAGCAGAAACGCTGAGAACCCCTTTATAGCCCTCTGTGTTCATGCACACACACACACACTACCCAGAGCTCAAAGATGGCCGCTGGCCCAGGCCACAGTGCTCAAGAGCCAAGCAGCCAGGATTCCGCGTCCACCTGAGCTGAAGCCAGAGCCGCTCCACGGCACACATGCTGGGACCCAGAATAAAAAGCTCTGACATTTCCCTCAACTCTGAGTCATGGTTAGAAGGTTCTACTTTTAATCAGGTGACAAATACTCAAAATATTTTAATCCAAAGGAATTGGGTCAAGCTCTTCTACTTCATAATTGTCCCTAATTATTTGATAGATTTCTACAGCCTGAGTATCATCAGTTTGTAACCAAATCCCAGAGTCAAGTCTATTTAAATATCGCACAAGCCCTTCCTACAGGCTACCACAAAGAACAGTAGTTTATTTTTCTTGCTATTTCACTAGTTATTCTAACTATAAAGTGTGTATAGGTGGTGCAATTTAGGTAAGAAAATTACAAAGCAGGGGAGAAGAGAACACTTTTGGACTATAACAAGAAGTTACGTTAAGACAGAATTGCACGGCCCTACCAAGTGGCTCTTTTTCTCTGCTTACTGAAGGTGATGTAAGCACAGCTGTAACCCCTACAGGACAGAGTGAGGCACAAAGGAGGACATTTTCAAACAGTAGCAGACAGGACACCTAGAAATGAGAGTCAGACTTAATCAAGTGGAATTATTTTCACCATTAGATTTTACTATTCTTAGCAATGGTTCAACTAAACATTTTTTTGCTTAATGGAAATGAAACACCGGGGAAAATGTCACACGGGATGATATCCAAGTCTTTCTGAAGGGTAAGCTTAAAAACAAATTCAACTTTAAGACACAGATCTCAAAAATAGCCTTACTCCCTAAGTTTAGAACCAGAAAACACCCCAAAGGCAGTTCTCAAAGACGATCATTCTCTACACTGTCTCAAAGTGTAAGAAGAGGAACAGCTGCTTTTGCTCACTTCTTGGCGTTTCGTGCAGGTGTGCAGTGCTCATGCTCAAAGCCTCCACAGCACGCACCTGACCTCTGCAGGGCGCTCCAGGGGTTCCTGCGCATGCCCCGTGGTGGCGCCCCCCAAGAGGGTGGAATCCGGAAAAACTGCACAAGTGTGGCTGCAACAACTTACATTTCTCCCAACTCGGAAATCCAGGCTGCAGCCCTAACTGGGAAGGGTGGCATCCTCTCCCCAGGTGAAGACGGAGCACAGGCCAGAGCCCACATTCTGAACAGAGGAGCTAGAAGGGAACACCAGGCACACACGGCCAAACCAACCACGGGGCGGTGCCAACAGTGCCAGAGCCTCCAAGAGACCCTGCACAACCAGAAGCTGCCACGGGTCACAACAGCAGCCCAGGGGCCACCCAAGATGAGCAGGATCCACCCACCGCCTGGCTCCACTCTGGCTCTGCAGGGGAGGTGAGGAGGCCCAACTACTCCTGCTGAACGGCCTTCCCTCAGCCCAGGGTCCCAAGCCACTTCCGGGGCTGCGTCACACAGTGTCCAACCCAGGAACCCAGGAAAGAATGCATGCAGCCCTCCTCTCAGGGCCTTTTCAGACTCATTTTTACACTTGGTTGCATTCTGAATTCTTAAGTTTCGCCTCCAAGTCTTGTCAACACAGTTCTCCAAGGCATCCACGGGGCTGGCACTTTGGTGTAGTAGTTAAGTCTCTGCCTGCAGGACCAGAATCCCATATGGGTGCTGGTTCAAGTCCTGGCTGCTCCACCTCCCTGCTAATGGCCTAGGAAAGCAGCGGAAGATGGTCCAAATGCTTGGGCCCCTGCACCCACACAAAAGACCAGGAAGAAGCTCCTGGCTTCGGACAGGCCCAGCTCCGGCAGTTGCAGCCATCTGGGGAGTGAACCAACGGATGGAAAACCTCTGTGTCCCCCTCTTTGTGTCTGTAATTTCGGCCTAAGTAAATAAATTAAAAAAATAAATAAATAAAGCATCTACCAGAATCCTTGGTACACTGCTATTGCCCAATGGGCACCTCAAACTTGAGTACACTGTATACAGGAAAGAAACATTCATTCATCTGCTGCTTGAGCCCATGAACTTTGCTTCAAATTACCAAGATCTTTCAGAATGCATGCCACTCACACTTCTGTAATTTTACAATGTCATAGCCACTATGTTCCCACTTTTAAAACTACCATTGAACATGGAGGTACAACCAACAGCACAGACGACAGAATCCCTGGCTCTGGGCCTGCCGAGGGGTTGCACTACCACACATGGGCCACAGGCAGGCCTCCTGGACACGCACCAGGCTGCTGCACTTTCCAGAACCACCCAGGCCTTGGTTCCACCAACCTCGCACTCCGCACCCCTCCTGAACACTCGCCCCGGCCCAGGCGTCCCACACAGCATCTCCGTCTGATCGCCACTTCACAGAGGGGAAACTGAGTCTCAGATGGAACTCGCCCCAAACACGCTCTGGCCTGAGCACCTGCCGCTGGGTACAGAACGCGGGACCAGAGAACAAAGAATAGACCTGACTGGTGGCAATAAGCTCAAAAGCAAAATCCGAACAAGAAAACCATGACAACTTTGCAGGGCAAATACTGTGTATTCTTTGTCAAACATTTCCTGAGGACCAGGATGGCGGGCACTGCTCCCAGCTCTCACAGAGCGCGGCCTGAGGAGAATGCTGTGCAGGCCACTGGCTCTGCAGAAGGCAAAACGCCTCTTCCTGAAGTCACCTGGCGTTCGGTTACACTCAGCTCTCATCATAAATAAAGTAGTACACAGAACTGATAAGAAGAATAAAACAGAGAGGCTGCTAACGAGCTCCCGAGCGCCTGTCTCACCCGCTGCGCCTTGGGCTCAAGGCCTTCCCACCAACCCTCTTCCCCACTTCCACTTCACGTCAGTGTCCAGGCCAGCACACAGTGGGTGCTAGGAGGCCTGTGCTGCTACTGTGCAGCCACCCTTCCTGACAACCTGCCTAGGGCAGCAGGGCACCCACCACTCTCAGACTGGGGCTCTGGAGTCAGCTCCACACCCCACCAGGGTAACGCAACCTCCGTCCCGGGGCCAGTCACTGGAACTCAAGTCTCCCCACACCACAGCCATTCATGTCCATGTTGCCTATGGCTGCTTTCTGACTGAAATGACCAGAGTGGAAACGCAGACCACATGGCACACAAAGTCAAAACCTCGCCCGCACTCTGACCCTCTACATAAAGTCTGCCAACCCTTGTGTAACACCAAAGACGTTCCAGGAGCCGACACAACAGCATAGAGGTTAAAGCCACTGTTTGTGATGCCACTAGCATCCCACATGGGCACGTTCATGTCCCAGCTGCTCCACTTCTAACCCAGCTCCCTGCTAATGGCCTGGAAAAGCATTAGATGGCCCAAGAAGCTCCTAGCTCCTGGCTTTGGCCTGGCCCACCCAGGCCACTGCAGCCGTCTGGGGAGTAAACCACAGGATGGAAGATCTCTCCCCCACCCCACCCCGTAACTCTACCTTTCTAACAAAACAAAACAAATCTTAAAAATAAAATAGAAGGGTTCCAGGGTCAGTGAGGTTTGAGAATGGCAACAGCCCATCAGCAGACGAGGGCTCTGGGAAGCTCCGGCTACAACCACCTCCCCAGAGCACAGCCCCTCTAATTCCTGGAAGGCACTCCAAGTGTGCCCTAATGTTTCCCCAAAACTAAACTGGCAAGGCTTTCCATCCTCAAAGACTCACAAGGACGTGAGAGAGCAAGAACACTCTAGAAAACTCCTTTTTAGCCACTGTATTTTAAAACACATTAAGCAGAACTTAAGCACAAGTAATGGTGCACTTCATCACACAACCCACGGCACAACCTAGAAGCTGCAGAAACGTCTCACGACCCCAGCCTCAGCCCTGCACAAGTCCTTGCAGTTATGCCTAAGAATCACAGGACCAAGCCTGAGTGCCACACCGGAAGTGACTCCCAACCTTCTGGGTGACTGCTAAGGCACCCTTGGGCTGCTCCACTTCCACGCCCTCTACGGCAGGCACTGGACCCTCTCACAAGCCCCTGCTTTTGTACCAAGTGAAAGCAAGGCAAAGTCACGAAGACCTAGCTCCAGGAGTCCCCAGAAAACTCACTTTCTATTTAGACAGAACTTGGCAATGAGGTAAAATAACCTGCAGCACAGGGGAATGTGGGCCCACACAGGCTTTAGACTAACACCAGAGCCTGAGAGAAGCGGGAGTCTTGCTGCTGCACCCCTCGACGCGGCCAGCTACAAACTTCCTCCAAAGGACTGAATGCACTGGCTGGAGTGATGCTGTGTAAACTTCCCAAGCGTGACAGTCTCCTGAGTTCACCACTCAAGCAAGGTCAATGTGTCTGGATGCAGATTTGCAAAGTACCTGCTTCCACAGGGGAGGCCTGGCTCTGGCGCTAGCCCTTCACGCTACCTTGGGCAGACCACCTCTCCGGTGTCTAAGTCCTTGCCCAGAAAACAGCAATGACGGTACCTCTGCCTCCCACCACACAGGATGCTGTAAGGATCACACTAAGATGGCACAGGGAAACACTGGTATGTGAAGTCCGGCACGCAGAGAAAAGATCATCACTTCACTCAGATATTCTGGCCAGGAATTGCATTTACCACAGGCCTTTCTAGACAGGCTTCTCCACAGCATGTATCAAATGCCACCACTGCGCAGAGGCTCCTACAGCACACCCTACTCAATTTTCAGAACGCAGTTTTTAAAAACTTTTGTCATGATGGACCCCCAAACAGTTTCCTGCCTGACTGAATATTCCCCCACACTGTGAAATCGTAATCCTCGATACTGAGACACTAACATGCTATTTTAATTTTGACACATTAGAAAGAAGGTTCCAAAGCACACACAGCTGGTAACACAAAGGCCACACTTAAAGGATGCTAAGGAAAGCCTGCATCCGTGAGAGGGCAAGAAGAGACCGCCGCACCCGCGGCCGGCCACAACCGCGTCTGCGCTGCGCCGCTCCGCCAGTGGGGAAGGACGGTTCCCTCCTGGCCCCTGCTCCCCTGCTCCGGGGCACATGCCTGTCCCTGTGCCATCTCTCTGAGCCCTCCAGCCTTCAGTGACTACCATCTGTCACTGGTGGCAACGGTTCACTGAACGCTCGGATGCTGCCGGCCCGTACCGCGGCGTCTGATGCATACCTCGACACTCCCCAGACGGACGGCAAGCACCCCACAGGCAGCACCCGGCCGGTCAGGGCCTCAACACCAGCACCTTCTCCTCTCAGCCGCTGCTGCTCCCAGCATCTCCGTGGCAGGGACGGCGTCCTGGGCCAGCTCCCCTGCACTGGGTACATCACAAGCGGCGAGGCTGCCTCTCCTCTCTCTCCAAACCCTCAGGTCTTCCTGGAGAACACTGTGCCCATCCCTCAATTTTTTTTAAAAAAAAGATTTGTTTATTTCAAAACCAGAGTTACAGAGACAGAGGGAGAGAACTTCCATGCACTGGTTCACTCCCCAAATGGCCACAAAAAGCCAGGGCTGGGCCAGACCAAAGCCACAAGCCAGGAACTCCATCCAGGTCTCCAACGTGGGTGGCAGGCGCCCAAGCGCTCGGCCATCTTCCTCTGCTCTTCCAGGCACAACTGCAAGGACCTGGATGGGAAGTGGAGCAGCTGAGACTTGAACTGGTGCTCAAGTTCGCAGGCACACCAGCCATTCCTCTCCCTCAATTCTTGCATTTGCAGGGCCAATGCTTGCACCACCTGGCCCAAATGTCACCAAAACAGGGTTGAAAATCTCAAAAATGTTACTCTTTCAGGTCTCTCCCATCATTTCAATGTATTTAATGTAAACACTCTAGTTACCTATCTACTTGAGAGACACCAAGATCGGTGTCCAACTCAGACGAGGAGTTACTGTCAAGTGTGCCTCGTTTAGCGTGTTTGAGTCCTTGGTCCCCACACTCACACACCCTTCCAGACCACGTGACTGACAAACGTGTAACTCCCAGCTGAAGTACGAGTTATTTCGTTATTTGTATTCTTTAAAACAGACTTTGTTCCACAGTTGGACAAGCTCAAGTAGCCCTGTGCCTCACGAGGGCCCAAACTGGACATGGAGAGGCAGTGGGTACCTGGGGGAAACCCCTTCCCGTAACAGCTTTGTCGCCACTGGCAGCACATCCCTGGGCCTATCCGGCAACAGGCCACACACCCCCTGTGCACAGCAGCGCAAGCCCCAGTGCTGCGCTCCTCTTCGGGCCCCCTGTGTACGAGTCCGCAGTAACTTCGCTCCGCGAGAGCAGCGCTAAAGCGCACGCCGGCGGCCACCTGGAGAGGCCCAGAGGAGGGTGTGTACTGCCGCGGCTTCCACACTTCTCCCCTGTGCTCCCTTTCTTAAAACCAGTGCCAAGCTCAACCTTCCAGCCGTTCACGAGGGAAGCCCCCACACCACTCCCCACCACGCAACACACTGCACGGTAACCAGACACTCTCCTTCGGGCCGGCCGTCTCAGATCCTTGCCCTAACTTCCACGCTATCATAAGCCGCTGTCATAACCGGATTCCACACTGAAGCCACGACACTCAGTTTCCAGAACACACACAGGTCTTCAACACACTAGTGGCCAGTCACAGGAAGACGTCCACCCGCCGGGGACCTGCGAGCAGCAGGTGTAACTCCATTCGGCCCCATCGAGGCCGCCACTCCAGGGCCGCGCTCCGGGCGCCCCCAAGACCCCGCTGCAGGGGACGCCCAGCGAGCAGGGGGCCGCGCGGCCTCTCCCGGGCTCCCGCACACTCCCCGAGTCTCCAGGGAAGCTGTGTCCCGGCGGGCGGGCGGGTGACTCAGTCAGCATCCTGCGAGTAGTCCTCCGAAAACTCGGGATTCCTGCACCGCTCGACCCAGCTTCTCGGAGCACCGCCCCGAGCGCGGCACAAGCTCCGAGGGCTGCCGCAGCCCAGGCGACTCTAAAAATGCGCCAACTTTCTTTGAAAGTTGAGCGTGTAAGTGAAAACACGCCACGGCAGCTCGGATGACAGACACGTCCCTAGCGCAGGCCGGGTTTCTGACAAACGGAATGACAAGGTGGCCCCCACCCGCCAGAGAGAGAGAGAGAGAGAGGCAGAGAGAGTGAGAGAGTGAGTTTTCAGAAATAACCGCTTCGCATTTTGCCAAGGCACACATTCCACGAAACTTCTTCGTGCTAACTCCCGAGGGGGCGGGTGGCCCCCGGGGGGAACCGCGGCAAGGCGCCGGGCCCCCCGCTGTCACGCCCCGGCCGCCCCGCGCCCCGCTCTCGCTGTCCCGAGCGCCGCCGCCAACTCCGCCGAGCCCGGCGCGCCCGGGGGCCCGGGGGCCCGGGGGCCCGGTGACAGCCGGGCTTCCCGCACACTCCGCTCCCCTCGGGTGCACGCCGCCCCGCGGGGCCCGCCCGCCCCGGGCCGCTCCTCACCGGTGCTGTCATTCGCCGAGAAGCCGGGCGAGCTGAGTTTGGCTCGTTTGGGGTTGGGCGGTCCGTCCAGCAAGTTCTCGGCCATTTTCACCTGCTCGCCAAGACGGGCGGCAGCGCCGGGGGCCCGGCCGGCCGCGGGCCAGCAGCGGGCGCCGAGCGAGCGCCGAGGGGAGGCGAGCGCAGGCCGGGTGGGGGAGGCGGCGGCCAAATCTCAGCCACAGCAACAGCGCCCCGCCGCGCTCACCGCCCGCCCCCGGCCGCCGCCGCCGCCGCCGCCGCCGCCGCCGCCGGCCGCGGCCCCCTCATCCCCTGCCCGCCTCCCGAGCCGACACTCCGCGGCGGGGGCGCCCCGGCGGCCCGGCCGCCCCCCCGGGCCCGGCTGGCAGCGACGGCGCCCGGCCGGGCGGCTCAGGCAGTGCCCGGGAACATGGTGCCGCGCCGCCGCCTCGCTCCCCCCCCGCGCCCCACTTAATGGATTCGCTCGCGGCCCGCCGACGAGGGGGCTCCGGGCGCGGCCCGCCGCCGCCGCCGCCGGGAAAAACAATGCGCCGAGCGGGGCCGCCGCCGCCGCCGCCGCGGCCCCCCCACCCCGCGCCGCCGCCGCCGCCGCCGCCGCCGCCGCCGCCGGGCTCCGGGAGGCCGAGCCGAGAGGCGAGCGGGGCCGCCGGGGCGGGCGCCGAGGGCCGGGCGGAGCGGGCCGGCCGGGCGGAGCGGGGTGCGCGGGCGGTTGTGGGGCCCGGGACCGGCGGGGCCGAGTAGATCGCGCTCGAAGCCCCGGTCGGGTCCGCGACAAGATGGCGGCTGTTGATTCCTCAATTAAAAAAAAAAGAAAGTTTTTTTTCTTCTCTTTCCAGAGCCTGAACGGGGAGGGGGAGGGGGCGGGGCACGCCGGTGCGTCACCCCCCCGCAGCGTCACCACGCACGGCCCCCGCCCCGCCCCCTCCACCTGCGCCGGCCGCGGCGGAAAGAGCCGAGCGCGCTCGGGCGGAAGGGCCGAAGGCGCGGCGGGCGGGCGGGCGAGGGAGCGAGCGAGCGGCGGCCGCCGGGCGGGGGCCGGGCCTGCGGGGCGCGAGGGCGCCGGGCCCAGCCGCCACTTTTTGTTCTGCCTGCGCCGGCCGCGGGGGCACGGGTTCCGGGAGCGTGCGCCGTGAGGTCGCGGGCCGAGCCCCGGGCGCGAGTCGGCGCCGGCGCGGGCCCGCCCGTGCCGCCCGTCCCGCCGGGAAGCCTCGGCGGCTCTTCGCGTGCCCTGCCCGTCGGGCGAGGGGAGGCCGGCGACGGCTTTCTCTCGCCGCCTGCCGCGGGTGTGGACCGGGCCCTGCGGGTGGCAGACCACGCTCCGGCCCGCTGCCCGTCGGGCGGCGGCCGAGAGGGGAAACTGAGGCAGGAAGGGCCCGAGCAACTTCTCCGAGGCAGGAAGTAGCAGACGGGACTCGCAGCGCCGACGCCTCCCCTCGGGGCTCCGGGGCGCGCCCCTGCAGGTGCCCCGGTCGGCGCGCTGCCCTCGGGGGCTCCGGCCGCCGGGACCGCGCCCGCCTACCTGGGGACGCGGACCCGCGCCTCCGGTGCTGTCCGCCTCGTGCACCGGCTGCCCTGGCCAGGTTCCCGCCAAGCACCCCGCTTCGCGCTTCTCCTCGCGGAGCGCCGGTGGACGTCCCGGAGGAAGCAGAGATCCTGTTTGAAACAGCTACCGCCTGTCCGTGGAAAACTTGGCCAATTCCGCTGTGAAAAAGAACATAGTGGAAACCCGCAGAGCGGGAGATGGCGGTGGTGAGCCCGTCAGGACTTCCCTCGGGCCTGCTCGCCCCCCGCTGGGCCACCAGGTGTTTGCCAGCATCAGGCCTGTGTCTACCTGTGCAGGTGCTCTGGCCTGGCTAAACTCTTAATTGGTCCTCCAAGTTCAAATGTCACCTCCTCCAGGCAGCCCACAGGGCAAATCCTGTCTGGTCAGAGCCCGTGTGAAAGGATCTGTTTTTGTTTTATTTATCAGGCATCTCCTGAGAATCCCCCAAGGGCATTGCCACTGTGCCGATCCCCTGAACAAAGCAGGAAGAAATCCCTGCACGTTCGGGGAGTTAAATCCGATAGAGGACTCTCCAGGAACAGAGCAGGCAGGAAATGTGTGGAGCCCTAGCACTGTGGGGCCCTGAGCTCCTTGTGGCCGAAGCCTTCTCTTAGTGGCCAACGAGGAGCCATGTAAAATTTGGTGAATGAAGGGTGAGGGATAAACACTCTCGGATCCCCAGGGTCCTGGAGGCATCCAGACCGGACAGGGTGTCCAGCCCCCAGGGGACCTTCCCCAGAACCTACTCGGGGGCAGTGCAGACGCCATGCAGCCCCAGCGAGCCTTAGTAAGTGGCTCTCGGGCCGCGAGGCGTCCGCGCACTGCTGGGCAGCCGTGGTGCACGTTCGTGGCCCCTTGACAGAAGAACGGAGGGAGCTGGAACCCCGCGGCTGGAGGTCAGTGACCTGAACCAGCCGGGGCCCAGCCTGCGGTTGGGGTCCTCACGCTCCAACCTGAGCTTCTGCCTCAGCACGCGCCGCCTAAAACGCACCTGCTGGGCAGGGCCTTCTGCCCCTGGTGCTGCGGCCTCACCTCGGTCACTTCTGGTACTTGCTGATCGCCATCTCTTTCTTCGCCCTTGCGGATGACACCCATCAAGGAGTCCTGGCGAGATGTTGAGGGCAGAGCAGCGAAGGAGGACGTGCAGTGCCCGCCCCCCAGCTGGAGGCCAGGGGTACTGCTGAGTGCCTGGCCGCTGCCCCACTGCACTGTCTCCTGGGAGGGAATACGGCCCTCATATCACAGAGGAGGAAGCAAGGCCGGGAGAAGTGACCCAGCCACGAACGGGGCCTCCAGGTGTACACCTAGGGCGACGGGCTTGTCACAAACCTCACCGTCTCAAAACTCAGAGACCACATTGACCAACCACAGAATTCCCACCTACAGAACTCTTGGGAGCCCAGAGAAGGAGAGGCAGAAGGGGGCTGGCGTTGTGGCACAGCACGTAAAGCCGCCGCCTGTGACGCCAGCGTCCCATATGGGCCAAAGTCCCAGCTGCTTCACTTCTGACCCAGCCCCCTGCCAGTGTGCCTAGGAAAGCAGTCGAAGATGGCCCGAGTGCTCTGGCCGCTGCCACCCATCTGAAAGACCCAAGTGGAATTCCTGGCTCCTGGCTGCAGCCTGGCCCAGCACTAGGCCTTCTGACCATTTCACCTGCAGAGTAGGCATCCCACATAGGTGCCGGATCAAGTCCCAGCTGCTCCTCTTCTGATCCAGCTCTCTGCTTGTGGCCTGGGAAAGCAGTGGAAGATGGCCAAGTCCTTGGGCCCTGCACCTACATCGGAGACCCAGAAGAAGTTCCTGGCTTCGGATAAGCTCAGCTCCAGCCACTGCGGCCATTTGGGGAGTGAACCAGCAGATACAGAACTCTCTCTGTCTCTTCCTCTCGAATAAATAAATAAATAAATCTTAAAAAAAAAATCAGCTGATGAGTGGGCAAGCACAGAGTCTGTCCTCGCAATGGAATATTATTCTGCCATGAAAAGTGCTGATTCATGCTACAGGTGGAGGAACCTCAAAATCACCGTGCCACGAGAAAGCCAGAGACCAAAGGTCATAGATCCTGTGATTCCATTCAGATGCAATGGCCGGAGTCGGCAAACCCTGTAGAGACAGGAAGTTAATTTAGCAGGTGCCAGGGAGTTGGGCAACAGTGAATGACAACTAAGGGAGACAGGGCTTCTCTGAGTGACAGCAGCAGTGAAAGTGCTCCAAAACTGATGATGGCGACGGTGGCACAGCACCACACATACTAAAACCCACGCCAGTGGGTGACCCGCAAGGCGTGAGGAGTCCTTGTGCGGCAGCCCTGGGCCGTGTTGCTGTGGCGGATCTCAAGGCCGCTCCTGTTTAAAAAAGGTCAGTTCAGAAGGCAGAGAGAGTGGAGGTGTGTCAGCGAGAGGCTGGTGCTCTCAGCAGAGGGGAACAGTCCTGGGGGGCGGCTCTGATGTGACGCAGCCAGAGACTCACAGGCCGAACTGCGAAGACAGGAGGTGGGGTGGAGGGATGCAGACTTCTCCCGAGCTTTTGCACACCCAGCCCCCGCGACGCGAACCCTGGCGGACGCTTCTTCCTCAGCAGGCCCCAGCCCTGTCTCGTGTGCTCCCACCCCAGGTTTCCGTCACTAACTGTCCGAGCTGGCCACCTGGACACAGGACCAGCTATACCATTTGGGGTGCCCAGTGCAAATGAAAATGTAGGTCCCTTGTTCATGAAGTTTGAAGAATTTCAAGACAGGAGCAGCAGAGGATTCAGCCTGGCACGGGACCCTTCTGAGCTAGGGACACCACAGCTGTACTCGTCACACGCCCAGGAAGCCATCCACGCCAGGACTGGGTGTCCTGTGAAGCTACCTTCTCTCCGCCCCAGCCCCCGGAGATGCCACCAGACCCTGCCCTTCCTCCTTCCGAAGCGGCTGCTGCTGGCCCGCACCACGAGCAGGAGGCTGCAGGTCCAGCTGGAGCCCCTGTACTCATTCACACTTCAGCTTCAAGCCACGCAGAACAACAGTGGGGAGAAAGAGACAGCAGTCAGCCCCGCACGACAGCCCAACTGCCACCTGCAGCCGTGGGGAGGGCCGAGGCCTGGGAGGGACTCCAGCGGGTCCTGGTGGAGCCCGGCCGCCCGCCTGCTCCGGGAGCACCCACACCGCGGGGTCCCAGTCCCGAATCTGCTGCTTCCTGACCCATGGCAAAGACAAAACCCTGCCCCGCTGCAAACAGAACTGCCGTGCTGGGCTGGGATGAAGGGTATGTGGAGGGACCTGCAGACCAAAGCTCCTACACGCAGCTGCTGTCTAGGCCAGCAGCCAGGTGACCCCCTTCCCCCTCCTCCCTGCACCTGCATGGCCTTTCCTGCCTCCGGCTCTGACCTGACCCCAGACGCCCTCCCCTCAGGGGATGCACTGGCGGGATCCACAGCTTACCCTTGGTCCTGCCCGTGTCTTCCCCGCCCAGCAAGCTTCTCTAGACCCTCGTGCACATGGACCCCACTCCCTTCCTCTGCTATTTTTATTTTTATTGTTTTTTTTTTTAACTTTTTGACAGGCAGAGTGGACAGTGAGAGAGAGAGAGAGGAAGGTCTTCCTTTTCCCGTTGGTTCACCCCCCAATGGCCGCTGCGGCTGGCGCGCTGCGCTGATCCGAAGCCAGGAGCCAGGTGCTTCCTCCTGGTCTCCCATGCGGGTGCAGGGCCCAAGGACCTGGGCCATCCTCCACTGCCTTCCCGGGCCACAGCAGAGAGCTGGCCTGGAAGAGGGGCAACCGGGACAGAATCTGGTGCCCCGACTGGGACTAGAACCTGGGGTGCTGGCACCGCAGGCGGAGGATTAGCCTATTGAGCCGCGGCGCCGGCCCTATTTTTATTGTTATTCATTAAAAAAAGTCCAACACCAAGTTACATGCAGACATTTGTGTATACATAACCAGGGTGAAGCAATATTAACATCTTGCCATTTGGGCTTTTGTTCTTTTTAATTAGGAAATAGCACATCAGTGGCTAAAGTCCTCCCTCCCCATTCCCTGCCTCCCTCCTGGGAGGTCACCATTTTCCTGAAATTGTGGGTGTATTACCATGCAAGATGTGAATTTTTACTAAGCTAGGCCAATACTTGAGTGTTTCTGACCCCTCCAAGAGACAAAGCCAGACACTAATAAGATTTGTTTTGAATACTGAGACATCTGACATAAATGTCATTTTCTGTGATTCTTTTTGGGAACTGCTTCTTTACCCTCTCAACATTATTTTTTAGTGTGGAAAAGGTGCAGTTGCTTAAGTGCACGGGGCTAAGCGGCCACTTAGATCCCATATCAGAGTGCCAGTTTGAGTCCCAGCTACTCCTCTCCCCCTCCAGAGTCCTGCTAATGCGTCCCAGGAGGGAGCAGGTGATGGTTCAAGAGCTTAGGTTTCTGCCACCCACGGTGACCTGGATGGAGTTCTGTGCTCCTGGCTGCAGCCTGGCCCAGCCCTGGCTGTTGCAGTCTTTTGGGAAGTGAACCAGCAGATGATGATCTCTCTCTCTCCCCCTCCCTATCTTCCTCTCTGTTGCTCTACCTTTCAAATAAACTTAAAAATTGTACATGTAGTCTCTTATTCTTTCCTCCATTTTCATGTTTTAAAAGTTCTACTTATGGGGCCGGCGCTGTGGCTCACTTGGTTAATCCTCCGCCTGCAGTGCCGGCACCCAATATGGGCGCCGGTTCTAGTCCTGGCTGCTCCTCTTCCAGTCCAGCTCTCTGCTGTGGCCTGGGAGTGCAGTGGAGGATGGCCCAAGTGCTTGGGCCCTGCACCCACATGGGAGACCGGGAAGAAGCACCTGGCTCCTGGCTTCGGATCAGCACAGTGCACCAGCTGTGGCAGCCATTTGGGGAGTGAACCAATGGAAGGAAGACCTTTCTCTCTCTCTCTCTCTCTCACTGTCTATAACTCTGCCTGTCAAATAAAAATAAAAAATAAAAATAAAAGTTCTACTTACTTACCACCCTTCCTGTGCAATTATTATATCTTTCACTCCAGTATGCATCAATAAACCTCATTCTTCCATTTCTCTCTATGAAGTGGTGTTTCTCATCAAATCTGGGAAGTTTTATTATTTCCTTTCTTTCTTTCTTCTTTTCTTTTTTTTTTTTTTTTTGACTGGCAGAGTTAGACAGTGAGAGAGACAGAGAGAAAGGTCTTCCTTCCGTTGGTTCACCCTCTAAATGGCCGCTACGGCCGGCGCGCTGCACCAATCCAAAGCCAGGAGCCAGGTGCTTCCTCCTGGTCTCCCATGCGGGAGCAGGGCCCAAGCACTTGGGCCATCCTCCACTGCCTTCCTGGGCCACAGCAGAGAGCTGGCCTGGAAAAGGGGCAACCGGGACAGAATCCGGTGCCCCAACCGGGACTAGAACCTGGGGTGCTGGCACCACAGGTGGAGGATTAGCCTAGTTAGCTGCGGTGCCGGCCTTCAGCCATTACTTTCTCAAAATTATTTCTGCCCTAATATAACTCTGTCTTTCAGGAACTCCAACCATGGATTTCCAGTTGCTTGATATTGTCCCTAAAGCTTTGTACATTTTTTTCTCAATCATCTTTGTCTCCGTCCTTCCTAGTGAATAATTTCTATTGATGTTTTCAAGTTTACTGATTTTTTTTGCCAGCTGCAATCTGTTGAGGCTGCCCAGTGAATTTTTTTTGCTTCAGTTTTCTTACTTTTCAGTTCTAGAATTTCCATGTAGCTCTCTCACATTTTCAATTTCTCTGCTGAAATTCTCTATTAGTTCATTCATTAAGGTCGTATTTTTAACTCATTGACTTTATTTTCCTTTAAGAATACACTAAATTGGAGCTGGCACTGTGGCATAGCAGGTAAAGCCACCACCAGCAGTGTTGGCATCCCATATGGATGCCGGTTCGAGTCCTGGCTGCTCCACTTCCAGATCAGCTCTTTGCTTATGACCTGGGAAAGCAGTGGAAGATGGCCAAGTCCTTGGGCTCCTGCACCCGTGTGGGAGACCCAGAAGAAGCTCCTGGCTCCTGGCTTCAGATTGGCCAAGCTCCATCAGTTCTTGTAGCCATTTGGCGAGTGAACCTGCAGATGGAAGACCTCTCTCTCAGCCTCTGCCTCTGCTTATCTGTAAATCTGCCTTTCAAGTAAGTAAATAAATCTTTAAAAAGAAACATATACAAAACTTACATAATCACTTTATACATTTGTCTGCTAAGGACAACATCTGGGGCATCCTAAGTTCCATTTCTATTGACTGTTTTTAGCCTTGACTTTAGATGGTGTTCCCTGTTTTGTGTTCCCTGTTTCTTTGTGTGTCTAATATTTTTGAGTGACAGTAGCTATTGTGGTTAACACAATGGATTCTATCACTACCCTCTGGAAAGTACTGATTGTTATTCCAGCCGACAGCTACTACTGACTGGGACCCTTGGACATCTTCGGCTTGACTTTTTCATGCTTGTTAGAGTGGCTCTACAGAAACCCAAGGTTGGCCAGTGCCACGGCTCAATAGGCTAATCCTCCGCCTGCGGCACTGGCCCACCGGGTTCTAGTCCTGGTTGGGGCACTGGATTCTGTCCCTGTTGCCCATCTTCCAGGCCAGCTTTCTGCTATGGCCTGGGAGGACAGTGGAGGATGGCCCAGGTCCTTGGGCCCTGCACCCCATGGGAGACCAGGAGAAGCACCTGGCTCCTGGCTTCAGATCAGCGCGGTGCGTCTGCCGCAGCGCACCAGCCGCAGCAGCCATTGGAGGGTGAACCAACGGCAAAGGAAGACCTTTCTCTCTGTGTCTCTCTCTCTCTCTCACTGTCCACTCTGCCTGTCAAAAAAAAAAAAAAAAGAGAAAAGAAAAGAAAAAAAAGAAACCCAAGGTTTTTCTAGCGTCTCTGTCTCTGCAGGGCTCAGTCCTCAAACTGCTTCTGCTGTGGCTCTTTCTGTGGTTTGGTGGGGCCCAGGGCCATAAGGAGTCTTGAATGGAAGACCTTATTCTAGGGGAGAGATGGTCAAACCACAACCCGTGGGTCAAATCCATCCATCGCCTGTGTTTTTTGTAAGCTCTTACTGCAACGCAGCCAGCCCCACTCATCACGTGCGTCTCTGGCCGCTCTGACACAGCAGCAGCCCTGGGGGGTTGAGGCAGACGCCAGGTTGCCCGTGAAGCTTGGACTTTTTTTCATGCCTACCCCCTTGCAGGAAGAGCTTGCTTTAGGACGTGCTCCTTGCTCCTGAGGCGTGTGCTCCCTCTGGATGCCGGGAGCACTACTGAGACGCTAATGCGGCCTCTGCCCCAGCGTGGTCAGGACGCCCGCGCTGCCAGAACGGCTCTTCCTCCAGCCTCGCCTGACCGTGACCCTGTCGTCTGGAGCACTGTAGTAAGCCTGGGGAGCCTCACCCTGAGCGAGAAGAGCCCAGCCCTCCATCATGGACTCATGGGGGGCTCGGGAGGCCTCCTCCCACCCAAGCTTCCTCCTCTGCAGTGCCTCAGCCCACAGCTTTCAGCCACTTCAGGTTTGCAGAGCTCGTACTCCTGCCTCCTCATCGCAGTGTGGCCCCTGTGCACTTCAAAGCCAGGGCTTCCTCTGGGCTGAGAAACTGTCCTGAGGCGAGGAGCTGCACAGCTGTGGGGCCCACCCGTGAACCTCCCTTCTCTCGGGGGCCGTAGCCTTGTGCTGCCCTGTGTTTCGCATGTGCAGGGCTAACCCAATCCCATGGCCTTGATCAAGCACGAAGCAGAAGCTCCACGTTGTTTCGTGCACCCACTGCAGACAGGGTTTCACTCCTACCCATTCACTGAAAATTCACTTTCAGGACACCAGTGACCTCAAAGCTGCTAAATGTGATCGCTAAGCCTCAGTTCTCTTTTTTTTTTAAAGATTTATTTATTTATTTAAAAGGCAGAGTGACAGGGAGATGATAGAGAGATCTTCCATCTACTGGTTCACTCCCCAAACAGCTACAGTGGCTGGAGCTGAGCCAGGCCAAAGCCAGGAGGCCGGGACGCCATCCTGGTCTCCCATAGGCTGACTTCCAAGGTGCATTAACAGGGAGCTGGATTGGAAGTGCAGCAGTCAGGACTCAAACCAGCACTCTGTGTGCAGCACACAAGGCCGCTTAACCTGCTACAGCCAGACAGCGGCTCCCTCAGTTCCCGTCTTCCTTGGTCTCTCAGCCACACTACACAGTTAACAATTCCCTCTTTTCTTGGTATCAGTTTGGCCCTTCATGTCCATGGGGTCTGAATCCCTGGATTAAACCAAGCACAGAGTGAAAATATTTTGGGAAAATAAATGCATCAGTACTGAACACATATAGACCTTTTACTGTCATCAATTCCTTTTTTTTTTTTTTTTTTTTTTTTGACAGGCAGAGTGGACAGTGAGAGAGAGAGACACAGAGAGAAAGGTCTTCCTTTGCCGTTGGCTCACCCTCCAATGGCCGCTGCAGTTGGCGCACCACGCTGATCCAAAGCCAGGAGCCAGGTGCTTCTCCTGGTCTCCCATGCGGGTGCAGGGCCCAAGGACCTGGGCCATCCTCCACTGCACTCCCTGGCCATAGCAGAGAGCTGAACAGGAAGAGGAGCTACCGGGACAGAATCCGGCGCCCTGACTGGGACTAGAACCCGGGGTGCCGGTGCCGCAGGTGGAGGATTAGCCTAGTGAGCCGCGGTGCCGGCCAACTGTCATCAATTCCTAAACAACACGGTGTAACACCTACTTGCTTAGCATTTGCACTGTATTAGCTGCTTAAGATGATGAAAAGTATGCAGGAGGGTGTGCATAGGTAATATGCAACTATTCCATTTTACAGAGGAATTTTAAAAAATATTTATTTGAAAAGAAAAGTAAGAGAGAGAGAGAGATCTTCCATCTGCTGATCAGTCTCCGAATGCCTGTAACAGCCAAGGCTGGGCGGGCTGAAGCCAGGAGCCAGAAACTCCATCCTGGTCTCTCCCACTGGGGGCAGGGGCCCAAGCACTTGGGCCCTCTCCTGATGCCTTTCTGTGTGCATTAGCAGGAAGCTGGGTTGGAAGTGGTGCATCTGGGACTGGAACTGGCACTCCAATATGGGATGCCGGTGACGCGAGCTGCAGGTTGACCTGTTATGTAGGGTTTTTAAACATCCCTAGTTCCATATTATGTTATCGTAACAAAATACCTGAGGCTATGTACTCTGTGTGGGAATGAGGTTTACTTGACTCACCGTTCTGGAGGTTTAGGAGCACGGCATCACCTTCTGGCTGGCTCCGGGGAGGGACTCATGGTGACAGCAGGTGCAGAAGACATCCCGCAGACGAAGTCAGGGGCCGGGTGTTGCTCCGCACACAATGATCCGCTCTCCCAGGAACTACCTGGGGTCCTACAGAGGCAGAGAGCCCTTCAAACGCTGCTACCCGACGACCTCAGTACCTCCCACCAGGCCCCACCTCTCACGGGTTTCACCACTTACCAACATCACCACTGTGGGCACCAAGCTTCCAGCCTAGGAACTTCAGGGGGACATCTGCAGGCCTGCCCAAACCGTAGCACTCAAACACTGGCATCCATGGGGACCCTGGATCTGACCCCCACACGAATGCCAAGGGCCAACTGTGCTTCCCCGGGCTCCCGGGAGTTCACATTCTGTGCGCGTCTTCCTGGACTTCAGAGTATCTCCTTCTCAGTCTCCTCTGCTGGTCCCTCCTCTTCACTCTTGGTTCTTGATGTTGGAATGACACAGGGCTCAGGCCTCCTCCTTCTACACTCATTCCCCTGGGACTCTCACCGGGGCTCAGAGTTTAAATATCAGCTAAATGTCCACGGCTTCCAAAGAGCTGTCCCACCTCTCCCGAATTCCAGATAGAGGTCAAACAGATGTCTCGAAATTCACAGACTGACATCCTGCTGTGCCCCCACAATACCCATCTCGCTGCCACGCCACCACTGCCTTCTCCTTGCTGACAGAGACTCAGTTCTTCCAGTCGCTCAAGCCAAGAAGCTAGGAGTGATTTTTGATTCTTCCACTTCTCTCACCCTACATCCGACTAATGAAAAAATAATAATAATAACCAAAACCCTATAGGCTCTACTTCAGAAATTCATGGAAAATCCAGGTACTCTTTATCAGCCTCTGGTTCACGTCCCCACCATATCTCACCTAGACGACTGCTCCCACCTTGACACATGACAGTTTGCAACCAGCGCACGGTTCAAGTGGTTCTGTGGCGGCATCCATCAGACCACAACAGAACCGCCCCCTGGCTCCTCATTTCCACCATCACCTTCACCCTTATTGTAAAGGCCTTTATCCTGAGCCTCCCCCAGGCCGAGCGCTCTCCTAGGAACCGGGATGCCACCAATGAACAAAGCCAGTCTCCGCCTCTGCAGAAGGTTCTAGCATAGGGAGACAGCTTGTGGTGTGGTAGGCGGAGACAACTGACTGCTCAGACAGGACGCAGCGCAGGACTGAAAACAGAACAGTGGAAATAAGGCTGTCAAGGTGGACAGCACCGAGGTAGAGAGACGGGAGCAGAGACTAAGAGGACGTAAAAAGTCGTCTGCGAGGGTTCCAGGCAGTGGCGACAGAACAAAGGAGGTCAGAGCAGCAGCACGCGAACTGTTCTAGAAACAGCAGGTGAGTGGCTGCCAAGGACGGAGGCAAGGCCATGAGTTCAGAGGCACCTGGTGGGCCTTGGAGCACTCTTTAAGGACTTGGGCATCGCTCCGAGTGACATGGGAGCCACTGGAAGAACCCCAAGCCGAGGAATGATGTCATCTGGCTCCTGCTTCCGCTGGAAACGCGAAACGGTGCAGCCCTTTTGGAAAAGCCCGGCAGTTCCTCCAAAGTGGCGTTGCCATGTGACCCCAGGCACGTACCCCAGATAAACAAAAAGGCAGGTCTACCAGAAGGCTGGCATGTGAACGTTCACAGCAGCACGATCTGTGATGGCCAAAAAGTGGGAACAAAGCAGACGCCTCCTGAACAGAACGTGCTGTCTCACACAGAGGGCTGTCATTCAGAAAAGAGCCACCAGCTGCCACGTGGAAGAACCTGGAGAACAGGATGCCGAGTGACAGATGCCAATCACACAGGACCATGTGTTGAGTGAGTCCATGTACACAAACTGTCAGTAACAGGTAAATTTGTGGAGGCAGACAGTGGAGTTGTGCAGTGTTGAGGGGACTGGTGAATTGTGGGTGACTGGTTTAGGGGGACAGGATACCTCTCTGGATAATAAAAGAGCTCTAAAATGGATTAGAACAGGTGCACAGATCTGCGAATAGACAGACAGCCACCAACAGACACACACTAAATGGGAGAATTCTGTCACAAGTGAGTTCTCTCACAAGCCTGTGGGCTTCTGTTTTGTTGTGAAGGCTTCCTTTAGGCGTTGCATTGAGAATCAATATGGGGTTAAGGGCAGAGCTGGGAGTAAGGGAGGAGACTGCACCAGGCTGCTGTGGCTGGGACCACAGGTGACAGAGGAGATGGAGACCTGAGACTGGAAACTGGATCTACGAATATTTTAAAGGAGGGCCAACCGGACTCCCTGGTGAGCCAGAAGTGGGGCACATGACAAAGAGAGGGCTCAAGGGCTCAGTCTGAGCAACTGGAAGGGTCACCGGCCACAGAGGCGGAGACACAGCCAGGCTGGCGGGCGAGGGGGGGGGGCGAGCCGTGGGAGGGCAACAGGCTGCGCAGCTTTGGGCAGTCAGGCTTCCCGGGGTTCAGAGAGTCACCCTGCTGTCACTCGTTGGGAATTACCTGGAAGAGAGCTAGATTTCTTCAAACCGTTCTTCTGAGTTTGAGGACATTATCTTGAACCTGCGAATGTTGTGACACACACCAGTACATATTCTGATATTAAACCTTCATTTTTTTTCCTGGAGTAAACTTGACATAATTTTAATTTGTGAGTTTGTTTTCCTGCTGCTATCACTTTTAATATATTGTTGGACTTGGTTTGTTAATATTTATTTAAGATTTTTGCTTTTGGTTTCATAAATGAGATTGACTTGTAATTTCCTGTTTAAATTGTCTTTGTCTCGTAAAATTAGGTGAGTTGGTTTCTCTCTCGCGCACATTTCTCCTTTTCTGGAATACTTTGTATAAGACAGAATATAATTGTTTCTTGGATATTCATCAGAACTCATCTATAAGACAAATTTTATGCATATGTTTTTGTGTTGTTATTGTATTTGTTTGTCTCTTAAGGGATAGAATTTTAACTACTGAATCAAATGACCACGATGGCCGGAGCTGGGCCAATCTGAAGCCAGGAGCCAGGAGCTTCTTCTAGGTCCCCCATGCCGGTGCAGGGACTCAAGCACTTGGGCCATCTTCTACTGCTTTCCCAGGTTCATCAGCGGGGAGCTGGATCAGAGGTAGAGCAGCCAGAACTCCAATCTGTGCTCATTATGGAATGCTGGCACTGCAGGCCAGGGCTTTAACGCCCTGCGCCACCGTACCGGCCCCTCAAACGTTCTTTTGCTTGTTTTCTATTTATTCCAGAGCGAGGAAAGGACGGGGGGCATCGCTGTGGCTTAGTGGGATAAGCCTCTGCCTGTGGCACCGGCATCCCATATGGGCTCTGGTTCAAGACCCTGATGCTCCTTTTCAACCCAGCTCTCTGCTATGGCCTGGGAAAGCGTAGAGGATAGCCCAAGGCCTTAGGCCCCTGCACCTGCATGGGAGACCCAGGAGGAGCTCTGGATCCTGGCTTTGGATGGGCCCAGCTCCAGCCATTGTGGCCATTTGGGGAGTGAACTGACAAAATGAAGATCTGTCTTTCACTCTGTGTTGCTCTTTCACTCAAATATATACATAAATCTTTTCAAATAAAAAGTAAAAAGTACTGGGTTGAAGGTAACCACAGAAATCTCTTTTTGTTAAAACAGCTGCTAGGTCTGCAGCTGTGTTGTTTTTTCTATTTTTATGAGTCCATCAGTCTGACAGAGTTTTGTCTTATTTTTCTTTTTATAAAACCAACTTTTCTTTCTGCTGATCTACCTTACTGGTTCTTTGCTTTCTATTTCATTCACTCCTGCCCCAAATTGTAATTCTATGTAAGTAGCCTGAGTGCCCTAATTAAATGGAAGAAATTGTCATACTGGATGAAAACACAAGATACAGCTGTATGCTAGCTACAAAAAAAGTTAATTTCTAATCCTTCCAATTTCTCATTACACTTTAATTATAATGACAGAGAAAGTTGAAAATGAAACAATTAGTATTTACACTAAGGGAAGGGAAGCCGGACGGGCAGGCATTTGGCCCAGTGGTTAAAGCACGGGCCAGGATACTCATGCCCCATATTCGAGTCCCTGCGTTTAATTCCAGCTCTGACTCTGGCTCCCAATTCTAGCGTCCACTGACGCAGACCCTGGGAGCCACAGGTGACAGCTCCAGCACCTGGGTTCCTGATACCCACACAGGACACCTCTTGGCTCTGGTGCTGGCCCAGCCCTGGCCACTGTGGGCATTCGGGGAGTGACCCAGGTGATGGGAGCTCTCTCTGTCTCTGTCTCTCTCTCTTTGCCTCTTGAACAAATTAAAAACAAAACTTTTCAAAAAGGAAGCAAGAGTGATTATATCAGCATCAGACAAAATAGGTTTCAGAGCCAGGAATATTACTAGGGATAAAGAGAAACATTTTATACTCATAAAGAGCTGAATTGATTGAAAACACAAAATGATACTGATAGTACCTGCACCTAACAGCTGAACTTTAAGACGTGTGAAGGAAAAACTGATAGCTATTAAAAATACAAAGGAGGGGCCGGCGCCATGGCTCACTTGGTTAATCCTCCGCCTGTGGCGCCAGCTTCCCATATAGGCACCGGTTCTAGTCCCAGTTGCTCCTCTTCCAGTCTAGCTCTCTGCTCTAGCCCAGGAGGGCGGTGGAGGATGGCCCAATTCTGCTCTAGCCCAGGAGGGCAGTGGAGGATGGCCCAAATGCTTGGGCCCCTGCGCCTGCATGGGGGACCAGGAAGAAGCACCTGGCTCCTGGCTTCGGATCAGCGCAGCACCGGCCGTAGCAGCCACTGGGGAGTGAACCAACGGAAGGAAGACCTTTCTCTCTGTCTCTCTCTCTCACTGTCTAACTCTACCTGTCAAATTAAAAATAATAATAATAAAAATAAATAAATAAATAAAAGGAGAAATTCATGGAGGTGGAGATATTAGTGCTCTTCTCAATGGTTGGCAGAACACACACACAGAGACTGAGCAGGGACACAGAAGACGACACGGTCAGCCAGTGTGACTTCCTTGACACTCATAGAACAGAGGACCCAACAACTGGAACACACATTGATTCCAAAAACGTGCACCAGGATAGACCACATTCTGGGTCACAAAACAAATTTCAATAAACACAAAAGGACTAAAATCATGCAAAATACCTCTTGACTGTGATGCAAACTAGAAACATTCAGAAAGAAATCTAGAAAATACCTGAGTTTTCGAAAATTGACATGATTCTAAACAACCTGTTGTTCAAAGAAGAAGTGACAAGAGATACCGGAAAATATTTGTATTTTGTAAAAATAAAATCACAACATAGCACAATGTGTGGGACGTACCCAAAATAGTGCTTAGAAGGAAAAATTTAGCCTTAACAGCTTATATTTAAAAAAGAGGAAAATGCCTCAAATCAATAATCTATGTTTATATGTTTGGAAACTAGAAATAGGCCAGCGCCGTGGCTCACTCAGCTAATCCTCCGCCTGCAGCACCGGCACCCCGGGGTTCTAGTCCTGGTTGGGGCACCGGATTCTGTCCCGGTTGCTCCTCTTCCAGTCCAGCTCTCTGCTGTGGCCCGGGAAGGCAGTGGAGGATGGCCCAAGTGCTTGGGCCCTGCACCTGCATGGGAGACCAGGAGGAAGCACCTGGATCCTGGCTTTGGATCAGCCCAGCGCTGGCTGTAGTGGCCATTTGGGGGGTGAACCAACGGAAGGAAGACCTTTCTCTCTCTCTCTCTCTCACTGTCTAACTCTGCCTGTCAAAAAAAAAAAAAAAAGGAAACTAGAAATAAAAGAGCAAACTAATGCTAAAATAAGTAGAGGAAAAGAAATAAAGTAGAAATCAATGAAAGAGAACACTGGTGATACCAAAAACTGGTTCTTCTAAAATATCAATAAAGTTGATAAGAGAGAGAGAAAAATTCCCAATACCAGGAGACACCATAAACACCCTCCCGGGAAAGATAATAAAAGAATTTTATAAGTAACTTTATACCAGCAAATCTGAAAAGTTAGATGAATAAACAAATTCTTAGACATAAACTACCAAAGCTCACACAAGAAGACATAGAGTAAATTTCTATTAAAGATGTTACATTTGCAGTCAGAAGTCCTCCAATTACAAACAGCTCAGGCCCAAGTGGTCTCATTTGTGAATTTAACCAAACACTTAAGGAAAAAAAACAGGGAGCTAGCACTTAGCCTAGCAGTTATGATGCCCGTGCTCCACATCCGAGGGCCTCCCAGCGCTGGCTCCTAACACCCGCCTCCTGCCAACACAGGCCCTGGCAGTAGCAGTGACGGCTCAGTTAGGTTCCTGCCACCCACCTGCGAGGCCTGCATTGAGTTGCCTGCTCCTGGCTTCAGTCCTGGCTGTCGCCAGCATTTTAATGTGAATCAGCGGATGGGAGCTCTCTGTCTCTCCCATTCATGACTAATAAATAAAGTGAATTCTACACACAATTTTCCAGAAAATAGAGGCAGAGAGAACACCTACCATTTCATTTTATGAGGCCTGTACTACACCAAAATGAAACAGACATAAAAATACAACTGGGGCCAGTGCTGTGGTGTCGCAGCAGGTAAAAGCCGCTGCCTGCAGTGCTGGCATTCCATATGGCACTGGTTCAAGTCCCGGCTGCTCCACTTCTGATCCACCTCTCTGCTAATGCACCTGGGGAAGCAGTAGAGGATGGCCCAAGTCCTTGGGCTCCTGCACCCATGTGGAAGACCAGGAAGAAGCTCCTGGCTCCTGGCTTTGGATCGGCACAGCTCTGGCTATTGCGGCTATCTGGGGAGTGAACCAGAGGATGGAAGCCGACCTCCCTCTCTCTCTCTCTCTCTCTCCCTCCCCCCGCCCCCCGCCTCTCTGTAACTCTGCCTTTCAAATAAATAAATGAATCTTAAAAGAAAACCACAACCTATAAACCAATATTTCTAATGAACGCAACAAAACCAAACAGCACACATCACAACTTTGTGGAGCTTGTACCAGGAATGCCAGGTCTGTTCAGCATGGGAAAATCAACCATGACAATGAACCCCATTAGCTGACTACGATGCACCTAAAAATGGTCCCCAAAATACATCCACGGGAAATCCTGGAACCTACACAGGTAACATTATTTGGAAAAACAGTCTGTGGGTATGTGATTAAGGATCTTGAGATGAGGAGAAAATCCTGTATTATCCAGGTAGACCCTAGAGCCAGTGACGAACCCATACACCAGAAAGCAGAAGGATATCTGAGGTAGAAGACAAGACAGACACACAGAGAAGGCCAGGTAAACACTCAGGCACAGAGATCTGTGTGATGAGGACATACGCCAAGGAACACCACCAGCCACCAGAACCGGAAGAGGTGGGGCCGGCATTGCGATGCAGTGGGTACAGTGATGGCCCCACCCCCTGTCAGAGCACCAGCTCAAGTCTTGGCTGCTGAGCTTCTGATCCAGTTTCCTGCTGATGCGCCTGGGAAAGCAGCAGAGGATGCCCATGAACTGGGGCTCCTGTTTCCCATATGGGAGACTGGGATGGAGTTCCTGGCTCCTGGCTTCAGCCTGCCCAGCCACAGTCATTGGGGCCATTTGGGAGTGAACCAGAGGATAGAAAACGTCTTTCTCTCTCTCCCTCTCTATATTTACTTAGCTGAAAGGCAGAGAGAGAGAGAGAGAGAAAGAGAGAGAGATCTTACATCCACTGTTTCACTCCCCAGATGGCCACAATGGCCAGAGGACAGTTTGTGACCATAGGTGTTGGAAAGCCAGGAGGGAAAGTCTGAAAAAAGAGAGAGCGCTCCAAATTCTGAGTATATTTTTTAGAAAATTTTAAAAGAAGTATTTACTTATTTATTTGAGAGACAGTTACAGAGAGAGAAAGAAAGGGAGAGACAGAGAAAGAGGTTTTCCATCTGCTGGTTCACTCCCCAAATGGCAGCAATGGCCAGAGCTGAGCCAATCCAAAGCCAGGAGCCAGGAGCTTCTCCTGGGTCTCCCACGCGGGTGCAGGGGCCCAAGCACTTGGGTCATCTTCTACTGCTTTCTCAGGCCATAGCAGGGAGCTGGATCAGAAGAGCATCTGGGACTCGAACTGGTGTCCACGTGAAATGCTGGCACCACAGGCAGAGGCTTAGCCTATACGCCACAGCACACACACACCCCGCCCAGTTCTGTGTATAAACTTTGCCCGAATCTGTGGCTGCCTCAGGAACAAGGCCCGCTCACAGCAGACTCCGGCTGAGGCTGGAAGACCTCAAGTGGGGTCTGAGCGGCTGCCCGCTCTAGGGAAGGGAGGATTTGCAAGTCGAATGCAGCCTCGCTAAGCACCTGCTGAGGAAACACCCAACACGCTATGCAGGACGACAGGACTCGGAGTGCCCGCTGGGGAGCAGGAAACAGGGTTACAGGACCCAGAGTCTCTGCGCCATGAACACTTCATTGACGGCGCTCGGGGCGCAGTTCAGCACTGCCGTGCACTCTTGAGAGGAAAGGCGGCCCGTGGAGACGCACCCACACACCCAGCGATGATCACGCACTCGAGAGAGGAAAGACGGCCCGTGGAGATGCACCCACACACCCAGCGATGATCACACACTCGAGAGGAAAGGCGGCCCGTGGAGACACACCCACACACCCAGCGATGATCACGCACTCGAGAGAGGAAAGACGGCCCGTGGAGACACACCCAGCGATGATCACGCACTCGAGAGGAAAGGCGGCCCGTAGAGACGCACCCACACACCCAGCGATGATCACGCACTCGAGAGAGGAAAGACGGCCCGTGGAGACGCACCCACACACCCAGCGATGATCACACACTCGAGAGGAAAGGCGGCCCGTGGAGACGCACCCACACACCCAGCAATGATCACACACTCGAGAGGAAAGGCGGCCCGTGGAGACACACCCACACACCCAGCGATGATCACGCACTTGAGAGAGGAAAGACGGCCCGTGGAGACACACCCAGCGATGATCACGCACTCGAGAGGAAAGACGGCCCGTGGAGACGCACCCACACACCCAGCGATGATCACGCACTCGAGAGAGGAAAGGCGGCCTGTGGAGACGCACCCACACACCCAGCGATGATCACGCACTCGAGAGGAAAGGCGGCCCGTGGAGACGCACCCAGCGATGATCACGCACTCGAGAGGAAAGGCGGCCCGTGGAGACGCACCCACACACCCAGCGATGATCACGCACTCGAGAGAGGAAAGACGGCCCGTAGAGACGCACCCACACACCCAGCGATGATCACGCACTCGAGAGAGGAAAGACGGCCCGTGGAGACACACCCACACACCCAGCGATGATCACGCACTCGAGAGGAAAGGCGGCCCGTGGAGACGCACCCAGCGATGATCACGCACTCGAGAGGAAAGGCGGCCCGTGGAGACGCACCCACACACCCAGCGATGATCACGCACTCGAGAGAGGAAAGACGGCCCGTAGAGACGCACCCACACACCCAGCGATGATCACGCACTCGAGAGAGGAAAGACGGCCCGTGGAGACGCACCCAGCGATGATCACGCACTCGAGAGAGGAAAGGCGGCCCGTAGAGACGCACCCACACACCCAGCGATGATCACGCACTCGAGAGAGGAAAGACGGCCCGTGGAGACGCACCCAGCGATGATCACGCACTCGAGAGGAAAGGCGGCCCGTGGAGACGCACCCAGCGATGATCACGCACTCGAGAGGAAAGGCGGCCCGTGGAGACGCACCCACACACCCAGCGATGATCACGCACTCGAGAGAGGAAAGGCAGCCTGTGGAGACGCACCCACACACCCAGCGATGATCACGCACTCGAGAGGAAAGACGGCCCGTGGAGACGCACCCACACACCCAGCGATGATCACGCACTCGAGAGAGGAAAGGCGGCCCATGGAGACGCACCCACACACCCAGCGATGATCACGCACTCGAGAGGAAAGGCGGCCCGTGGAGACGCACCCACACACCCAGCGATGATCACGCACTCGAGAGGAAAGGCGGCCCGTGGAGACGCACCCAGCGATGATCACGCACTCGAGAGGAAAGACGGCCCGTGGAGACGCACCCACACACCCAGCGATGATCACGCACTCGAGAGAGGAAAGGCGGCCCATGGAGACGCACCCACACACCCAGCGATGATCACGCACTCGAGAGAGGAAAGGCGGCCCGTGGAGACGCACCCACACACCCAGTGATGATCACACACTCGAGAGGAAAGGCGGCCCGTGGAGACGCACCCACACACCCAGCGATGATCACGCACTCGAGAGAGGAAAGGCGGCCCGTGGAGACGCACCCACACACCCAGCGATGATCACGCACTCGAGAGAGGAAAGACGGCCTGTGGAGACGCACCCACACACCCAGCGATGATCACGCACTCGAGAGGAAAGGCGGCCCGTGGAGACGCACCCACACACCCAGCGATGATCACGCACTTGAGAGGAAAGACGGCCCGTGGAGACGCACCCACACACCCAGCGATGATCACGCACTCGAGAGAGGAAAGGCGGCCCATGGAGACGCACCCACACACCCAGCGATGATCACGCACTCGAGAGAGGAAAGGCGGCCCGTGGAGACGCACCCACACACCCAGCGATGATCACGCACTCGAGAGGAAAGGCGGCCCGTGGAGACACACCCAGCGATGATCACGCACTCGAGAGGAAAGACGGCCCGTGGAGACGCACCCACACACCCAGCGATGATCACGCACTCGAGAGGAAAGGCGGCCCGTGGAGACGCACCCAGCGATGATCACGCACTCGAGAGAGGAAAGGCGGCCTGTGGAGACGCACCCACACACCCAGCGATGATCACGCACTCGAGAGAGGAAAGACGGCCCGTAGAGACGCACCCACACACCCAGCGATGATCACGCACTCGAGAGAGGAAAGACGGCCCGTGGAGACACACCCACACACCCAGCGATGATCACGCACTCGAGAGGAAAGGCGGCCTGTGGAGACACACCCAGCGATGATCACGCACTCGAGAGGAAAGACGGCCCGTGGAGACGCACCCACACACCCAGCGATGATCACGCACTCGAGAGAGGAAAGACGGCCCCTGCAGACGCACCCAGCGATGATCACGCACTCGAGAGAGGAAAGGCGGCCTGTGGAGATGCACCCACACACCCAGCGATGATCACGCACTCGAGAGGAAAGGCGGCCCGTGGAGACGCACCCACACACCCAGTGATGATCACGCACTCGAGAGGAAAGGCGGCCCGTGGAGACGCACCCAGCATCAACACGCAGACAGCCACCCTGGAGCAACTACTCGTGCGCTGGGGCTGCCAGAGCAGGTGCTGGTGAGACAGTGGACAGTTCTCTCCTCTGGAACCCAAGGTCAAGGTGCCAGCAGGGCCGCTGTGTCTGGAGGCCTCTCCTTGACCGGCAGATGGCTGTCTGCCCCCCGAGGCCTCTGTGTGTCTCTGCCTCTTCTTACAGGGCCACTGATCAGGTAGGAGCAGGGCCCACCCTCAGACCTCATGTAACTCTGATCACTGCTCTAAAGGCCCTTCTCCTAATACTGTCCTACTCAGGGCTGGAGCTCCCACATACAGGTTTTGGAGGAACAGAGTTTAGTTTATAGCATAAACATTCTCAAAGTCACTATACATAGGAAGAAGTAGGCGAGATACATCAAAGGAAGACATAGAAATGACCAACAGACACGTGAGAACATGCCCAGGATCACCAGCCACACGGGAGCTGCAAACAGAAACCACAATGATGTATCATCTCAACATGGTTACTGGGCTATTCATCCCATACGGGCACTGGTTCAAGGCCCACCCGCTCCATTTCTGATCCAGCTCCCTGCTAATGCTGATAGCACAAGGTGGCCCTGCACCCACTTGGGAAACCTGGATGAAGCTGCTGGCTCTTGGCTTCGGCCTGGCCATTGTGGCCATCTGGGCAGTGAACCAGTGGGTAAAAGACCTCTCTCTTGGCAGGCACCATGGCTCACTAGGCTAATCCTCCGCCTGCGGCACCGGCATAGCAGGTTCTAGTCCTGGTCGGGGCGCTAGATTCTGTCCCGGTTGCCCCTCTTCCAGGCCAGCTCTCTGCTGTGGCCCGGGAGTGCAGTGGAGGATGGCCCAAGTGCCTGGGCCCTGCACCCGCATGGGAGACTGAGAGGAAGCACCTGGCTCCTGGCTTTGGATCGGTGCAGTACGTCGGCTGCAGCGGCCATTGGAGGGTGAACCAACGGAGAAGACCTTTCTCTCTGTCTCTCTCTCACTGTCCACTCTGCCTGTCAAAAAAAAAAAAAAAAAAAAAAAGAATACGCAATCTCTTTCTGTCTTTAAAAAAAAAAACAAAAAACCTCTCTCTCTTTCTGTCCTCTCCCTCTCTCTGTAACTCTTTCAAATAAATAAAATAAATCTTAAAAAAAAAAAAAGATTGGCTATCATCTGAAAATAAAAAAAAAATAGTCAGCTCTGGGGAGGTTGTGGAGAAAAGGGTACTCTAACACATTGTTGGTGGGAATGCAAATTGTTACAACCTTTATGGAGAACAGTATGGAGATTCCCCAGGAAACCAAAAATGGGTCTAGCATATGACCCAGCTATCCCATTCCTGGGACTATATCCAAAGGAGGTGAACTCAGCAGAGGTAAGAGTAACCCACCCTCCCAAGTCTGTAGCATCCCAATTCACCCAGATGTCCATCAATTGACAACTGGATAAAGGAAAGGTGGTATATACACATGGTAGAATGCTACTCAGCACTAAAGAAAATGAAATCCTGACATTTGCAACAAAATAGATGGATCTGGAGATCATTAGGCTAAGTGAAATCAGCCAGAACCAGAAAGGCAAATATCACATGTTCTATTTGTGGAAGTTAATACATGGAGAATACAAAAACCGTGTTGATGTCATACCATTTGGCGTGTAGTTACAAATATTGCTTCACTGAATCACACCAAGCACATGACAATATATCCTTCTTCCCCACATGACAGTCATTATCACAAGCCCCTCCTTGTGTGATATTAATATCCTAGTTTTAGGCTGGCGCTGCGGCTCACTAGGCTAATCCTCCACCTGTGGCGCCGGCACCCCAGGTTCTAGTCCCGGTTGGGGCGCCAGATTCTGTCCTGGTTGCTCCTCTTCCAGGCCAGCTCTCTGCTGTGGCCTGGGAAGGCAGTGGAGGATGGCCCAGGTGCTTGGGCCCTGCACCCGCATGGGAGACCAGGAGAAGCACCTGGCTCCTGGCTTCGGATCGGCGCAGTGCGCCGGCCATAGCAGCCATTTGGGGGGTGAACCAATGGAAGGAAGACCTTTCTCTCTGTCTCTCTCTCTCACTGTCTAACTCTGCCTGTCCAAAAAAAAAAAAAAAAAAAAAAAAATCCTAGTTTTCAAGGAAAAATAGTGTATATATGTATATAATAATATCTGCAGTTCAAGTGAATGAGGCAAAATGTTAAAAAAAATCTTAAAAGTATGGGATTTGATGCCTCAGGATGGAGACAGAAACCAATACAGAGAAGCAGGTGGAAATTGTAGAACTGAAAAATACAACAAATATCTTTAATAAAAAATTGTGGGATGGGGCTGGCACTGTGGCATAGTAGGTTAAGCTTCTGCCTGTAGTGCCAGTATCCCATAAGGGCACCGGTTCAAGTCCTGGATGCCCCTCTTCCAATCCAGCTCCCTGCTAGTGGCCTTGAGAAGTAGTGAAAGATGGCCTAAGTGCTTGGGCCCCTGCACCCATGTAGGAGAACCCAGAAGAAGCTCCTGGCTCCTGGCTCTGGATTGGTTTAGCTCCAGCCATTACGGCCATTTGGGGAGTGAACCAGCAGGTGGAAGACCTTTCTCTCTGTCTCTCCCTCTCTCTCTGTAACTCTGCCTCTCAAATAAATAACCCTTAAAAAAAATTGTTGGATGTACTTAATAATGGATTGGAAACTAGAACAAAAGGTCAGTAAACTTGAAGACAGGACATAAAACTTCCAACTGAAGCTGACAGACTGAGAAAAAAGTGTGAAACAAAGACTCCAGGATGCATGGGACAACATCAAGTGGTTTAACACATGAGTAACTAGAATCCCCAAAGGACAGGAGAGTGAGTGAGACAGAAATGTTTGGAGGAATTAGCAGATGGAACTTCCCCAAATTTGGTGACATTACTTATGGACTCAAGACACTTTGAAAACTCCAGGTGGACAAAGAAAACGGTGCCCGAGCACTCGACAGTCACGCTGCTGAAAACCAGATAAGGAGACACTGTCGGGGCCGGTGCTGTGGCATAGCGGGTAAAGCTGCCGCTTGAAGTGCCGGCATCCCATATGGGCACCAATTCAAGTCCTGGCTGCTCCACTTCTTTTTTTTTTTTTTTTAAGGTTTATTTATTTGAAAGTCAGAGTTACACAGAGAAGGAGAGGCAGAGAGAGAGAGAGAGAGAGAGAGAGAGAGAGACAGAGAGAGAGAGGTCTTCCATCCACTGGTTCACTCCCCAGTTGGCCGCAATGGGCCGATCTGTGCCAATCCGAAGCCAAGAGCCAGGAGCTTCCTCTGGTCTCCCATTTGGGTACAGTGGTTCACATGGCTCCGGATTAGCACAGCTCCGGCTGTTGTGGCCATTTGGGGAGTGAGCCAACGGAAGGAAGACCTTTTTCTCTGTCTCTCTCTCTCTTTCTCTCTGCCTCTCTGAGGACTCTGACTTTCAAATAAATAAATAAAAATAAAATAAAATAAAATAAAATAAGAGATAGAGAGACAATCTTGAATCCACACAAAGCAAAGCAACAGGATAGATCCGGGGCACCAAGGTCTACTGACTTCTTGTCAGAAACAATAGTAGCCAGAAGACAATGAGACAGCACCTTTTTGACAGCAACCCCAATTTATGTGTGTGTGTGTGTGTGTGTTACTTAAAGAGAACAGATTTCATGTTTTTCATACATACAGTTTTTTAAGATTTTATTTACTTATTTGAAAGTCAGTGTTACAGAGGCAGAGAGGACATAGGAGAGGCAGAGAGAAGAATCTTCCATCTGCTGGTTCACTCCCCAAATGGCTATGACTGCTAGAGCTGGGCCAGGCCAAAGCCAGGAGCCAGGAGCTTCTTCCAGGTCTCCTACATGGGTGCAGGGGCCCAAGGACTTGGACCATCTTCTGCTGCTTTCCCAGGTGCATTAGCAGGGAGCTGGATTGGAAGCAGAGCAGCCAGGACTTTAACCAGTGCCATATGGGATGCTGCCACTGCAGATGGCTGCTTAACCTGCTACACCACAGCGCCAGCCCTTGTAGAAACAATTTTAGCAACCCCAATTTCTGTATCCAGGAAAAATATCCTTCAATTTTTCAGGCATTCTCAGCAAAAACTAAGAACGAGTCAACAGCAGACCTTCCCTGCATAGGTTGGGGAGTCAGTGCATATGGAAAACAGTCTGCAACAACCCGGGAAACGGCAGCTGCGTGGCTCGACAGAGGCTGCTTCTCCTTAAAGCCATGGCTGTGAGGTTTATAACGGCGGTAGCGATAATGTCTGTGACAACCACAGCCTGATGGACTGGAGTGGGGTATGAATGGACCTGTGCCATCTGGAGATGTCTGTGGTTCGGGTGTCGTAGAACTCTACTCTGAGTAGACAAAGACAAATTACAGAAAACGACTAAGGAAATACTGCACAGAGGTGTAGCTATACACATGCAATTAATTCCATAGAAGGCAGCGAAGGATGAACACTAGAGCAAACACAGCGGACATGAAACATGAACAGAAATCGAGGTAAACTGGTGAATTACATGGAGCCGACAGATAACGACACTACACAGCAAGCAACTGAACACTCCAACAAAAAGACAGCAACTGTCTGACTTTTAAGCAAGACCCAACTGTTTGCTGTCTATGAAAAACTGACCTCAAATATAAAGACAACGGTTGGCTGTGACGGATAGAAACGGTTCCGTCATAGAAGCGTTACACGCAAGACTGCCGTGCTTACATTAATATGAGATAAAACAGACTTCATGACAAAAAATGTTACAGAAGGGGCGGGCACTGTGTCAAAGCAGGTAAAACCTCCGCCTGCAGCACCAGCATCCCATATGGGTGCCTGTTCACATCCTGGCTGCTCCACCTCCCATCCAGCTCTCTGCTGTAACCTGGAGAATCAGTGGAAGATGGCCCAAGTGCTTGGGCCCCTGCACGGGGTCTCAAACAAACAAACCCAGTCTCCAAACCTACAAAAATTATGATGAATTCCCCCTACACATCACTTAAATTTAGCAATTATTCATCCCAGGCTATATTTGTTTCTTCTTGCTTTCTCTTAAAGTTTCTTAAAAGAAATTTTGCTATTCAAAATTTTAAGTGGTTGTCATTTACTTGATGAACGAATTTTGTAAAATGAAGGTATACACTTTTTTTTTTTTTTTGATAGGCAGAGTTAGAGAGAGACAAAGAGAAAGATCTTCCTTCTGTTGGTTCACCCCCCAAATGGCTGCTATGGTCGGCGCGCTGTGCCAGACCAAAGCCAGGAGCCAGGTGCTTCCTCCTGGTCTCCCATGCAGTTGCAGGGCCCAAGCACTTGGGCCATCCTCCACTGCACTCCCAGGCCACAGCAGAGAGCTGGACTGGAAGAAGAGCAACCGGGAGAGAATCCGGTGCCCCAATTGGGACTAGAACCCGGGGTGCCGGCGTCACAGGCGGAGGATTAGCCTAGTGAGCTGTGGCGCCAGCCAGAAGGTATACATTTTTTAAAACAAATTTTAATAAGAACTTCAGGGGCCACCTTTGTGGCCCAGCAGGTTGAGCCTCCACCTTCGAGGCCAGCATTCCATATGAGTACCAGTTCAAGTCCCAGCTGCTCCACTTCTGATCCAGCTCCCTGCTAATGGTCTGAGGAAGCAGCAGAGGATGGCCCAAGTGCTTGGACCCCTGCACCCATGTAGGAACCCGGAAGAAGCCCCTGGCCCCTGGCTCCTGGCTTCAGCCTCCTGGCCCAGCACTGGCTTTTGTGGCCATCTGGGGAGTGAACCAGTGGATGGAAGGTATCTCTCTGTAACTTAGCCTTTCAAATACATTTTTTAAATTTTAAAAAAACTGACTAAAATTTTTAAAAATATAGAAAATATTTATGACCCTGAGAATAGTCAAAGAGTTCTCATATACGGCAACAACAGAACAATACATACAAGAAAAAGTTGGCCAAATGGACAGCATCCAAGGCAATGCATTTGTTCTTCCAAAAATACCACTAAGAAAAAGGACAGTGTGGCACTGCAGTGCAGTGGGTTAAACAGCCCCTAGGATGCTGGCCTCCTGTGACAGAGCGCCGGTCTGAGCCCCGGCCTCCCGTGTCAGGGCGCCAGTCTGAGCCCCGGCCTCCCGTATGAGAGAGCCGGTCTGAGCCCCGGCCTCCCGTGTCAGGGCGCCGGCCTGAGCCCCGGCCTGCCGTATGAGAGAGCCAGTCGGAGCCCCGGCCCCCCGTGTTGGGGCGCCGGTCTGAGCCCCGGCCTCCCGTGTCGGGGTGCCAGTCTGAGCCCCGGCCTCCCGTGTCGGGGTGCCAGTCTGAGCCCTGGCCCCCTGCTGATGCACCTGAGAGGCAGTGGATGGCGGCCCAAGTGCTTAAGTTCCTGCCACTTACGTGGGAGACCCAGATGGAGTTCCTGGCTCCTGGCCCAGCACCGGCCATCGTGGCCATCTGGGGAGTGAACCAACAGATGGAAGACCTCTTTCCCTCTCCCTCTCTCTTCCTTCCTCCCTCACAAATAAATAAAAACAAATAAACTTAAAAAGAAAAAAGAGAAAGGCAAGGAACACACTAGGAGGAAATATTTTCAACAACAGCTCAGTTAATTTACAAAAAATTCTGACAACAAAGAAAATAAGCAACCCAATAACTAAATGGAAAAATTTGCTCAGATATTTCACCAAAGACAATCTATAATACTACCGAAAAAGGAAAAGAAAATATACAAATAGCAAATGAGCACTTGAAAAGATGCACGAAATTATTTTTAAAAGTGCTTTCCTTTTATTTGAGAGTTAGAAAGATAGACAGACAGATTATATATATATATATAACAAAGATCCCCCATCTGCTGTCACTCCTCAAATGTGCCCAGTAGCCAGGGCTGGGCTGGACCTAGAGCCAGGAGCGGGAACACAATCCGGGTTTCCCGAGTGGGTGACAGAGACCCAAGTACCCACACTGCCCTCACTGCTTCCGGGGTCTGAACTGGAGTTGGGACTCCCACCCAGGCACAGGAGTCTTCGCCGCCGGGCTAAACACTCACTCCTCCAAAAATCTTATTCAGTCGGACATGCAGATTAAAACCACAGTCAGATAATGTGTCGCTTCCACAAGCACGGCTACAAAATAAACAGATAATGACAATCAGTAGCGCTTAGCCAAACAAGCGCGCCCAGACCTTCCTGGTGAGGCTCTACAACGGGCAGCGTTTTGGAAAAGCAGCTGGGCAAGCGACAAAAGAAAAAAAGTAAACTGGACTTCATGAAACTGCACTCTTTCATGTCTTCAAAGGACACTGCCCACAGAGGGAACGGCAGCCCAGCGTGCGAGGAAAAACTCTGCAAATAATATATCTGATACGTAACAACATGTAGCCTATATGAAGAATTCATTAGGCTCAAACACGATAAAGCAAACAACCCAATGAAGACATTGGCAAAGGGCTATTTCCCTAAAGGAGACACGTGATCAGCCAATAAGCTAAAGACGTTCAACATTGCTGAGCAGGTCAGAACCACGAGACCAGGCCCCACGTCCTCCAACCGCAAAAGAACGACGCAGGTGAGGGTGTGGATCAGGTGGAACTCTTGCTGCCAGGAACCTGCGGGCCCAGCTGCAGTGGAAAACCAGACGGCAAGACCCCAGGACGTTGGTGTGGATCCCACCAGCAGGTGCACACGTCAGGGAGTCGCCAGCAGGGACCTGAACAGACGCGGGCCCGGCCATGTCTCAGCAGCAGCGTTCCCAGTAGCTGAAACGTGGCAGCAGCCCGCGTGTCCCGTCCTGCACAGACACCTAAGCAAAGCGCGGTTTGCGTCTGCAAGAGAACGTCACTCCGTATTCAAGGGGAAGTTCTGACAGCGGCTACCGGTGGGTGACTCTCGGAGACACACTAAGTGAAATCAGCCAGACACAAAAGGACAGACACTGTACGGTTCCTCTGCCTTGAGGTCCCGATGTGAGGATAACAGTGAAATGTGCGAGATAACGGAGTGGGGGTGCAGGGGGCTCGTGTTTCTGGGGACCGAGTTTCAGTTTGGGAAGACGGGAGAGTTCTGGAGGAGTTCATGGTGGTGATGGCTGCAGAGCATCACAGAGCACCTTGCAAAGCCACTGAACCATATGCTTAGAGGAGCTCAAGATAATCTTCCTGTGCATTTTCCCACTGCAAAAATGTTAAGCATATTCTGGGGCCAACACTGTGGCGTAAGGAGTTAAGCCACTGTCTGCAAAACCGGCATCCCATATGGATGTGGGTTTGAGTCCCGGCTGCTCCACTTCTGATCCAGCTCTCTGCTATGGCCTGGGAAAGCAGCAAGGGATGGCCCAAGTCCTTGGGTCCCTGCACCCATGTGAGAGACCTGGAAGAAGCTCCTGGCTTCTGGCTTCAGATCGGCACAGCTCCTGCTGTTGTGGCCATTTGGGGAGGGGACCAGCAGGTGGAAGACATCTCTCCCGGTTCCCCTCTTTCTCTGTGTGTGTGTGTGTGTGTAACTCTGCCTTCAAATTAATTAATTAATTAAAAGAGATTTATTTATTTATTTGAAAGTCAGAGTTACACAGAGAGAGAAGGAGAGGCAGAGAGAGAGAAAGAGGGAAAGTTTTCCATCTGCTGGTTCACTCCCCAGTTGGCCACAACAGCAGGAGCTGTGCCGATCTGAAGCCAGGAGCCTCCTCCAGGTCTCCCACATGGGTGCAGGGGCCCAAGGACTTGGGCCATCTTCTACTGCTGTCCCAGGCCATAGCAGAGAGCTGCATTGGAAGTGGAGCAGCCAGGACCTGAACTGGTGCTCATATGGGATGCCAGCACTGAAGGTGGCAGCTTTACCAGCTACGCCACAGCACCAGCCCCTTAATTAAATGTTAAACATATTCTCAAGTATGACACAAAACACACAGGTTAAAAAGAAAAATAGGTCAAATGAATTCCAACATTTCAGACTTTTGTACTTCAAAGGCGCTACAAAGGAAGTAAGAAGAGTGGGGAAGGGGGCAGCACTGTGGTGCAGCAAGTTATACCTCTGCCTGCGACGCCAGCATCCCATGTGGGCACCGGCTCAAGACCCAGCAGCTTTACTTCTGATTCAGCTCCCTGTTAATGTGCCTGGGAAAGCAGCAGAGGATGGCCCAAGCCCTTGGGCCCCTGCACCCACGTGGGAGACCCAGAAGAAGCTCCTGGCTCCTGGCTTCGGCCTGGACCAGCCCTGACTGTTGCAGCCATCTGAGGAGTGAACCAGTGGATGGAGGATCTCTCTCTCTCTCTCTCTCTCTCTCTCCTCCTCTCTCTGTAACTCTGCCTTTCAAATGAATAAAGAAAATCTTAAAAACAATTAAGATCTTTACATTGTTAAAAAATAATAAGAAGAAAAGAATGGGGAAATATGTTCAGGCCATCCACTTACAAGGGGTTTGTATCCAAAGAATATAAAGCAGTCTCATGACCGAATAATGAAAAGACAAAAACCCCAGTTAAAAAAGAACAAAGATTCTAAATAGACATTCGTTCCAAATGCAGTATGCAGGTAGCAAACGAACACATGAGGAGGCACCCATCCCCCGACACACAAATCGAAGCCACAGTGAGATGGCCCTTCCCACCCACCAGGGTGCTGTAATAGAATGCAGACAACAAAAGGCATTGGTAGGAATGGAAAATGGTGTAGCCACCATGAGAATGTTTGTCAGTCCTTCAAAACATCAAGTTACCATTTGACTCACAAGTATACACCCCAAAGAAACCAAAGCACATGTCCACAAAACTTGTACATAAGGGGCCAGTGTTGTGGCACAGCAGGTAAAGCCACCAACTGCGATGCTGGCATCCTGTAAGTGTACCAGTTTGAGTCCCGGCTGATGCACTTCCGATCCAGCTCCCTGCTAATGCACCTGGGAAAGCAGTGGGGGACGGCCCAAGTCCCTGGGCCCCTGCACCCACATGGGAGACCCAGATGAAGCTCCTAACTTCAGCCTAGTCCAGCCCTGGCCATTGTGGCCATGTGGTGAGTGAACCAGCAAATGGAAAATTGCTCTCTCCCTCCTTCCCTCTCTAACTCTTTCAAATAAATAAATAAAGTTTTATTTATTTATTTATTTTTTGACAGGCAGAGTGGACAGTGAGAGAGGGAGACAGAGAGAAAGGTCTTCCTTTGCCGTTGGTTCACCCTCCAATGGCCGCCGCGGCTGGCGCGCTGCGGCAGGCGCATCGCACTGATCTGATGGCAGGAGCCAGGTGCTTCTCCTGGTCTCCCATGGGGTGTAGGGCCCAAGGACTTGGGCCATCCTCCACTGCACTCCCTGGCCACAGCAGAGAGCTGGCCTGGAAGAGGGGCAACCGGGACAGAATCCAGTGCCCCGACCGGGACTAGAACCTGGTGTGCTGGCGCCGCAAGGCGGAGGATTAGCCTAGTGAGCCGCGGCGCCGGCCCGATAAATAAAGTTTTAAAAACACAAACTTGGACATGAGCGTTCTCAGCTATCCCAGTCATAGTGGCCGGAAGGCAGGCTTGTCCCACATGCCTGTTGACGGAATAGACCAATGAAAAGCGTGTTGCCGACCAGCACTTACAGTGGGATCCTGTGCAGCCGTAACAGCGGGGAGCTGCTGACGTAAGCCATGGCATGGACCAAAGGAGAAAAGGATGGGGAAAAGTTTTGAGGTCATGCAGTTAAGAGGGACTTGTATCTAAAGTAAATAAAGAACTTTTACAACTCAATCATAAAGAGACCAAAAACCCAGAGGGAACACAGATCACCAGGGAGAAGACAAAATACCATGTAAAATAAAGAGATCACATTTCAGATGGAATATTCAGAAACCATAAAATAACTTTTGGGAATTAAATATATGAATAATTTAAAATGGAACATTTGAAGGAAAAAGGAAACAGCAAGAAAGAAAGAGAAGGGAAAAAAAAAGCTAAGAAAATCAGAGGGCTTACACAGGAGGCCCGACACCGAGCAGAGCCCAGGCGACACTGGCATAGAGGAAACCGTCTAAACCTGAGAAAAAAATGCCAGAAGGGACAGGTGTGAAGTCAGAGATGAGGGCACACCCACCACTGCCCAGCACCACCCCCAGCCCCAGTGCTCACGCTTCAGGGCAGGAGCACAGCCAGGAGCCGGTGCACCCTATGAACTGAGGTTTCTCAGTGCACACGAAATGCACTCTGCCCTGCCTACACACCTGGAGCACAGGCTTGGCGGAGTGTCAGGTCCCTCGGTGCTCCGCTGGGGAGGCCAGCCCCGCCCCGGTGACAGCCCTGCACCTATCCCCTTCCTCCTCCAATTCAGGATCCGTCTGCTGTTGTGAGGGCCCGCATGGGCAGGCATGCGTCCACCCCACCACGACCTACTCCTTGGGCCTTTCCTAAGCTAAGCAGGTGCAAACCAGAGTGGGGTTCCAAACAGATCTAGGGAAGATCTGGGTCCTGGCAGGGGGCTCTGGGTGGTCTGGGCAGGGGACCCCAGGTCAGGGCATGGGCTGTGAGATGTCCTGTAGAGCTCCCCACTGCATGGGAGAGGCAGGGACAAGGGCACCTGCCCACACCGCAGGGCAACTTCCCAGCTTGATGGGTGACAGACTCCCACCAAGCTGTCTGATTCAACACGGTGCATTTCGGAACACAGGGACCAAGAGAAGATTCTGAAACCTTACAGGAGAGAGAGAGAGAGAGAGAGAGAGAGAGAGAGAGGAGAAAAAACTGATTTCATACAAGGCGCCCATGAGAGAGCAGCAATGGTCTCCTCCAGAGTGAAATTGGGGCCTGGGGGACAAGTGAGGGATGAGATGTTTTCAACACTCTGAGGGAAGACGACTTCCTTCTAATTTTTCAAGGTTTGTTTATTTCAAAGGCAGAGCCCTGGGGATTGGGGTGGGGGAGAGAGAAGAGAGGAGAGAGAGAGGTATCATCTGCAGGTTCACTACAAATAGCCAGGGCCAGGAACTCCATCTGGATCTGTCTCCCACATGGGTGGCAGGGCCCCAAGCCCCTGGGCCAGCACCCACTGCCATCCAGGTGCACGAACAGGGAGCTGGATGGGACCCAAGAATCTGGGACTTCACCCGGCACTGTGATATGGGACGCTGCAGCCCCCCAGGGAGAACGGTTTCTGACCTGCAATTCTATACCCAGCCAAACTCTCCACTAACTGTGGCTGTGGAATAAAGGCCACTTCAGACACCCACCGAGCTCTCCACACATCTTTAGGAGGCTCCTGGTGGACGCGCCTCACTCGGGGAGTCAACCACGACGCACGAGGGCAGGGGTTCCGGGGAGGCTGTGTTTCTGCAGCAGTGCAGCCACTGCCAAAACGGAGCCGTTAAACACACCAGCCGCTTCTGTCCCTTTCCACAGATCCAAGGCAGGGGGGACAGGGCGGGGGAGGGTCTGTCTGCATCCTGTCCTCCAAGGCTGAAATCAAGATGCTGAACTTTCACAGCAGGTGGTCTGAGGAAGGCTCTGCCTCCAGGATCACGTGGTTCACTCCTCCTGATGCAGGACTGACAGCTCCGGCTCGGTGGTTCTCGGGCCTTTGCCTTGTAGCCCCTCACCTGCATCTCACTCGCTCCTTCTGCCGGCAGCCAAAGGAAACGCTGATACTTTCTACCTGGAAAACTCTCTTTTTTTCTTTTTTCTTTCTTTCTTTCTTTTTTTTTTTTTTTTTTTTTTTTTGACAGGCAGAGTGGACAGTGAGAGAGAGAGAGAGAGAGGTCTTCTTTTTCTGTTGGTTCACCCTCCAATGGCTGCTGCGGCCAGCGCACCGCACTGATCCGAAGCCAGGAGCCAGGTGCTTCTCCTGGTCTCCCATGCGGGTGCAGGGCCCAAGGACCTGGGCCATCCTCCACTGCCCTCCCAGGCCACAGCAGAGAGCTGGCCTGGAAGAGGAGCGACCGGGACAGAATCCGGCGCCCCGACTCTCTCTTAAGGTCACCCTATCAGTAGCCCACGAGCACACCTGCCATGCCCCTGTTGCCGTGGGAGGTAGCCTGAGCTCAGGAGTGACAATGCTCAGGGGGAGAAGCTCAGAGAAGTGCGGGGTTTGCTGGGGGTCGCTGTGGTCTGAGTGTGGTTTGTTCCTCTGACCTCAGGGAGGAGGAGGTCAGTCCCCAGCTCTCAAGGCAATGGCACAAAGAGCGTGGGAACTTGACCTGATTCTGGAGTTTAGGGGCAGGGTCTTTGCAAAACAATTAGTGTAGATCTGGCCACAGGGGTGGACCCACAGTTGAAGCCCAGTGGGCGAGACCACAGATGCACTACCTGCGTTGCCCTGTGATGTTCCGTCCCGTCCCTGGGCTGTACCAGCCAGAAGGCCACTGCACCCCAGAACCATGAGCCAGAATAAACCCCTCAACAGAGTGTCCCGCCTCGGGGGGAGTATCATCGTCACAGCAACAGACTAACGGGGCTGCGTGGGAATTCTGTAGCTGCTGTGAGGGTGAAAGGAGACCTGAGCACAGCCACACAGCAGGCCTGCGGCTCCCAGGCAGATTTCAAGATGAAACCCACAGTTAAGGTGCCAGTCAAGACCCTGGGTCCCACGCCTGCCTCCGTCGCACCCTGGGAGGCAGCAGTGACAGCTGCTGGGTCCCTGCCACCCACGTGGGAAACCTGGATTGAGTTCCTGGCTCATGGCTCTGTCTCCAGCCTGTGGCCACTGGAAGCATGTTGGAAGTGGGTGAGAATCCTCTGACTGTGTGTCTCCCTCGCTCTGTCCCTCAAATAACCTTTTTTCTTTTTAAGATTTATTTATTTGAAAGGCAGAGTTACAGAGGGGGAGAGAGAGAGAGAGAGAGAGAGAGAGAGAGAGAGAGGTCTTCCATCTGCTGGTTCACTCCCCAAATGTCTGCAACGGTTGGAGCTGGACAGATCTGAAGCCAGGAGCTCCTCTGGGTCTCCCACACAGGTGCAGGGGCCAAAGGACTCAGGCCATCCTCCAGTGCTTTACCAGGCCGTAGCAGAAAGCTGGATGGGAAGTGGAGCAGCCGGGACTCGAACCGGCACCCATATGGGATGCCGGCACCACAAGCGGTGGCTTTAACTACTACACCAAATAACTTTTTTAAAAAAGATTTATTTATTTTACCTGTAAGTCAGAGTTACACACACAGAGAGAAGGAGAAGCAGAGAGAGAGAGAGAGAGATAGGGTCTTCTATCCACTGGTTCATTCCCCAGGTGGCCACAATGGCTAAGCTGCACTGATCTGAAGCCAGGAGCCAGGAGCTTCCTCCAGGTCTCCCACGTGGGAGCAGGGGCCCAGTACTTGGGCCATCTTCTACTGCTTTCCCAGGCCTCAGCAGAAAGCTGGATCGGAAGCAGAGTAGCCAGGTCTCGAACCAGCGCCCATATGGAATGCCAGCATTGCAGGTGGTGGCTTTACCCACTATGCCACAGCGCTGGCTCCCCTCAAATAACTTTTAAAAATGTTTGAACACATAGAAAGAAAAATAAAGCCTAATAAAAAGATCTTTAACAACTTCTTGGAAAATAAATGTTGCTCGGGAAGAAAAAGTCTCACGGCTTACACACGGTCCAGAACTCAGAGGGCAGCGTCTACAGACATGGTCACGGTGATACAAGCCCAAATGTCGAGGGTGGGGGCCTGGCGCTGTGGCCCAGCAGGAAAAGCTGCTGCCTGCAATGCAGGCATCCCATATGGTTTGAGTCCCGGCTGCTCCATTTCCTAACCAGCTCTCTGCTATGGCATGGGAAAGCTGTAGAGGATGGCCCAAGTTGTTGGGCCCCTGCACCCACATGGGAGACCCAGGGAGGCTCCTGGCTTTGGATTGGCACAACTCCGGCCATTGCAACCATCTGGGGAGTAAACCAGCAGGTGGAAGATTTTTTCTGCCTCTGCCTCTCTGTAGCTTGCCTTTCAAATAAATAAATAAATCTTAAAAAAAAAAAAAAAAAAGGGAGAGATCAAGGCTGTGGCTTAGTAGGTTAAGCCTCTCCCTGCAGCACTGGCATCCCATATGGGCACTGGTTCGAGTCCCAGCTGCTCCACTTCCAATCCAGCTCTCTGCTACAGCCTGAGAAAGCAGCAGAAGATGGCTCAAGTCCTTGGGCCCCTGCACCCACCTGGGAGACCCAGAAGAAGCTCCTGGCTTCAGATCAGCCCAGCTCCAGCCGTTCACTGGGGAGTGAACCAGCAGATGGATGACCTTTCTCTGTGTCTCCCTCTCACTGTAACTCTGCCTCTCAGATAAATAATTAAAATCAGCCAGCACCGTGGCTCAATAGGCTAATCCTCCGCCTGTGGCGCCGGCATACCGAGTTCTAGACCCTGTTGGGGCGCCGGATTCTGTCCCGGTTGCCCCTCTTCCAGGCCAGCTCTCTGCTGTGGCCTGGAAGTGCAGTGGAGAATGGCTCAAGCCCAAGTCCTTGGGCCCTGCACCCCATGGGAGACCAGGAGAAGCACCTGGTCCTGCCTTCAGATCAGTGCCGTGCGCCGGATGCGGCGGCCATTGGAGGGTGAACCAACGGCAAAGGAAGACCTTTCTCTCTGTCTCTCTCTCTCACTGTCTACTCTGCCTGTCAAAAAAAATAACTAAAATCTTTAAAAATACATAAATAAATTAATTAACAACTTGAGTCACTGTGCACTAACTTCCCAAGCAGGACCTCTATCCTCAAGGAGTTGTATTATGAGAATTAACTGTAAAACTTGTTCTCAAACAGTTGTGTGTGTGTGTGTGCGTGTGCGAATTGTTGGAATTGTTACTTAGTACAGAGTTGGTCTTCTGTGTATAAATTTAATTGAAAATGAATCTTAATGAAGAATGGGACTGGGAAAGGGAGAGGGAGGAGGAGGGGTGTGGGAGTACGGGTGGGAGTGGAGTGTGATGGGAGGAATCACTATATTCCTAAAGTTGTACTTATGAAATTTGTACTCATTAAATAAAAGGTTTCTTTGAAAAAAAAAAAAAAGAATCCTTCAGGCTCCTCTATCTGCCTGCAGGATAAGATCTGCAGTGCTCACTGCAGAAGGCCAGGGCCGTCCTCCATCCTCTGGCCTCCTGGCCACCGGTTCCCCTGCATGCAATCCACCCCCCTCCCTGCAGCCCCCACACGCTTCCTCCTGCCTGCCCGTGCACTAAGCTTCCTCTCCACCTGCCAGCAAAGCCTTGCTCTTGCTCAAGGGCCGAAAGGCTGATCTTGCAAGGAGAGCCAGGTGCCAGCCAGGTGCCAGCCAGGGCCCCCGGCCAGTGCCTGGTGTCTTTTGCAGCTCTCACAGTGACTGCCACGGGCTCCCCACTGTCAGAGGAAAACGAACAGGAACACCAAGGGTGGGTGAGTGGACCCCTGACCAGCTAGGATGCTCCGGCTGCCAGCAACAGAAAGCACACCCAGCCCGGGCGACGCTCTGCGGTCACCAGCACACGTTCTTGATGGCGTCTTTGCATCTGGGGCTTTTACAGGGGTCAGTGGGACAGCACAGCAAGCCAACACGCCCACCACACCTTCGCTTCATTTCCTGTGGCTACAACCGAACACCTGGTACTGGGCAACGGAGAAACAAAAAGGTTTCTTCAGCTCTGGGATTTGGAGGCCTGGAGTCTGGGCAGCCGCAAGTGTCCAGCCTCTGGGCCGTGCCCCGTGGTGGCCGCAGCAAGGTGGGAGCATGGGCAAGCGATCCCACAGCTGGACCCGCTCTCCTGGGAACCAGCCCAGTCCCAGGGGAGCTGCCTTTGTTCCCCCAAAGGCGGTGGCCCTAACAACGCAGGCCCTGGCCATCACACCCAGCTCTGCAAGGTGCCATTTCCCAACACTGCCACGCTGAGAACTAAGCTCCAACACGCAAGCCCCCTGGGGACAAGCCACAACCAGGGTCACACTACTCACAGGTAAGCATGACAGCCCCCGAGCGCCACCAGGTGCGGGAGGTGAGCGGCTCTCAGGGGGAGCACAGAGGGCCATCCCTTCACACTGGAAGCGGCTGCAAAGGCAGAAGGAAGACAACGGGGTCCCTCGGAATAGAACTACCACTGGCCCCGCACTCCAGCTCTTCCTGGCACATGGTAACCCCACGGCAGACACAGCTGTGGCTGCCCATGATGGCCTGGCACAAAGAGGCAGAGCGCCGAGCTCCTGTCCCCTGGCTCCCGGCTGGCTCACTGGTTAGTCGAAGGTTGAGGTGGCGGCCTCGTCGAGAGGGGTGAAGTAGGAACAGCTGGGGCTGCTTTTCCGGCGGGAGCAAAACGTGCATGCAGTGCCGGCGGCCCCACACGGGAGCTCAGCGCTCTCCTATCTCCTTTTTTTTTTTTTTTTTTTTTTTTGACAGGCAGAGCTAGACAGTGAGAGTGAGAGAGAGAGAGAGAGAGAGAGAAAGGTCTTCCTTCCGTTGGTTCACCCCGCGATGGCCGCCATGGCCAGCAGTGGCGGCCTCTTATCTGCTTTTTTTTTTTTTTTTTGACAGGCAGAGTGTCAGTGAGAGAGAGAGAGACAGAGAGAAAGGTCTTCCTTTTGCCGTTGGTTCACCCTCCAATGGCCGCCGCTGTAGGCGCGCTGCAGCCGGCGCACCGCGCTGATCCGATGGCAGGAGCCAGGTGCTTCTCCTGGTCTCCCATGGGGTGCAGGGCCCAAGGACTTGGGCCATCCTCCATTGCACTCCCTGGCCACAGCAGAGAGCTGGCCTGGAAGAGGGGCAACCGGGACAGGATCGGTGCCCCGACCGGGACTAGAACCTGGTGTGCCGGCGCCGCAAGTCGGAGGATTAGCCTAGTGAGCCGCGGCGCCGGCTCTCTTATCTGCTTTTAAAACTGGCGTGGCACAGTGTAAGCCTGGACAGCAAAACAGATGCTAACAACGCACAGTGCTTTCTCCATTTAGAACAACGCTCAACAGCAAACAGCAAAAAAACAAAAACAAGTGCCAAGAGGAGGAGAAACCCTTAATATTTTTAGTGCCTGGAGCCACACTTTGCTGCTGACTGTGGTCTGGGCGAGGGGTGTCCCTGTATCCTCGCTGTGAGCGGCAAGAAGCGGGACCAGGTGGGACCTTCAAAAGGTGATAGGAGGGGCTGGCGCAGCGGCGTAGCACGTGAAGCTGCCACATGGGCGTCGGTTCAAGTCCCGGTTGTTCCATTTCCAATCCTGCTCTCTGCTATGGCCTGGGAAGACAGTAGAAGATGGCCCAGGTCCTTGGGCTCCTGCACCCACGTGGGAGACCCGGAGGAAGCTCCTGGCTCCTGGCTTTGAATCAGCCCAGATGCTGCCATTACAGCCATCAGGGGAGTAAACCAACAGATGGAGGACCTCTTTATCTCTTTTCTCTCTCTCTCTCTCTCTCTGCCTCTCTGTAGCTCTTTCAAATAAATAAATAAATATTTTTTTAAAAAAGGTTGGCCAGCGCCGTGGCTCAACAGGCTAATCCTCTGCCTTGCGGCACCGGCACACCGGGTTCTAGTCCCGGTTGGGGCACTGGATTCTGTCCCGGTTGCCCCTCTTCCAGGCCAGCTCTCTGCTATGGCCCGGGAAGGCAGTGGAGGATGGCCCAAGTCCTTGGGCCCTGCACCCGCATGGGAGATCAGGATAAGCACCTGGCTCCTGGCTTCGGATCAGCGCAATGCGCCAGCCGCAGTGAGCCGGCTGCAGCGGCCATTGGAGGGTGAACCAACAGCAAAAGGAAGACCTTTCTCTCTGTCTCTCTCTCTCTCACTATCCACTCTGCCTGTCAAAAAAAAAAAAAAAAGAAGAAGAAGAAGGTTATTAGAATTAATGAGTTACTGCATTAATGGTTTATCTGAATAGCTCTACTAAAAAAGCCAGTTTGGCTAGGTCTGTCTCTCTCTCTCATTTGAGAGTCAGAATGAGAGAGATCTTCCATCTACTGGTTCACTCCCCAAATGCCCACAGTGGCCAGGGCTTGGCCAGTCCATGGCTGGGAGCTGGGAAATCAATGCAGCTATCCCCGTGATGGGGGGGGTCAGGAGCCAGAGCTGAGTGTCAGACCCAGCTCCGTCCCCCAGGGTGTGGGACACAGGTATCCTAACCAGGGGCATAACTGCTAGGCTAAATGCCTGGCCCAGGACAGCTCTCCAGCCTGTCTCTCACTAGCTGACACCAAAGCCACCTGGGGACTTGGCCAGCAAGAAGGCCATCATGAGACGAGGACCCTCAACCCTGGAGCAGGACCAGGAGAGCCCAGACCAACCTCTGCTCTTCATACCTCACCGGGTCTGTGGTCTCGAGCAACAGGACACAGACTGACATTTTCCCAGCCTGGGTCCATGAGGGGGCGTGGCTCCAGGAGCTCCGTGAGGGAGTTTGATCCTGGCTTCTCTGCGGCCCTCAGGGTACGGGCAGCCACTCCAGGATGAGCAAGTGTAGCTGAAATCCCTTTCTGGGAGGCCCCAGCAGAGCCACCCTGCCTTCCATGGGCCTTGTGCCCTGCCTGGTCTTCTGCTCCTGTCACGGATGTGATGCCCAGACGGGCTTCAGCCTGCTTGGTGGACTGAGGCCGGAGGCAGCACGAGCGTGCCCAGGAAAAGCAGAAGACAGTGCCAGAGGCCAGCAAAGGAGTCCAAGGGCGATGACAGCCATAGGCCTGTTCCTGAACGCCAACAGCCACACACGGCCTCTCTCTCTCTCTCTCTCTGTCTTTAAAGATTTATTTATTTATTTATTTATTTATTTGAAAGGCATAGTTACAGAAAGAGATCGAGAAAGAGATCTTCCACCTGCTGGTTCACTCACCAAGTGGCCAGAAAGGCCAGAGCTGGGCCAGTCCGAAGCCAGGAGCTTCTTCTGGGTCTCCCACATGGGTGCAGGGGCCCAAGCACCTGGGCCGTCCTCCGCAGCTTTCCCAGGTGCATTAGCAGGGAGCTGGATCAGAAGTGGAGCAGCCGGGACTTGAACCAGCATCCAGGTGGGGTACCAGCCTGAACCAGCCCCCACAGCCTCTCTCTTACTCAGGGCTAGGAAGACGCACCTGCGCCCGCCAAAGATGCCCCCAGCCCTTCCTCCAGGTACTCTCCAGCCACAGCTTCTGCTCCAGGAGGGTGCTGTCTGGTCAGGTGTGGTCTTCTCTGTTGGGGGTGGTGCGTGGGACCTCTCACGCTGGCCACTGACGGTGACTGATGACTGTGACCACCCGATGAACAGGTTGTTCTAGAAGGATCTCTGCAGAACCAGCCGAAGGAGCCGTCACGGGGAGAGGGGCGATCAGGAAAGAGCGGTCTGGTCTGGAGCAGCAGCAACGGCCCGGACCCCCCGGTTCTGTGGTCTGGGAGATGCAGGCCCACCATGTGGACCATGCTGGAAACAGGTAAGTCAGGTGCTGGCGAGAATGCCCCTCCTGCAGGGGCTTCCGCGTCTTCCACAGCCGAGAGAGAACGTGGAAAACACCCCGGGTGACGTCCTGGCTCCTTGCTCGCTGCCAACGCCCAAATCGAAGTTGCTGGGTCTAAATCAGGCATCCCTGTGGATCTAAGCAGTGGTCCAGGAGCGCCGTGCCTTAGCAACAGGTCCCTGCTGGGCCTGTCCGGCCATCTTGGCCTCTGGCTCTGCCACATCTGGACTCTGCCCTGGAGAAGCTGCCCTGCCGCTCGGACCCCAGGCTGCACCACAGCGCCCTTCACCCTCGCACAGACAGACGCTGAGATCAGCCATGACCAACAAGTCACTCATTCCTCTTCCCCACGGACAAAAAGATTTGGGGAAAAAAAAAAAAAAAAAACCTACTAAAAAACAAATTAATTCATGCATCACTTGTGTAATTTTTAAATGAAGTTTAAAAAAAAACATGAGAAAAACAGTGATCAAAGGAAAGAAACTGGACTTCATGAAAATTGTTAAAGATCGTGTATCTTTACCGTGTATCTGCCGGCGCCGCAGGCGGAGGATTAGCCTATTGAGCTGCGGCGCCAGCACACTGGGTTCTAGCCCTGGTCGGGGCACCAGATTCTGTCCCGGTTCCCTTTCTTCCAGGCCAGCTCTCTGCTGTGGCCAGGAAGGCAGTGGAGGATGGCCCAGGTGCTTGGGCCCTGTGCCTGCATGGGAGACCAGGAGGAAGCACCTGGCTCCTGCCTTTGCATCAGCGCGGTGCGCCGGCCACAGCGGCCATTGGAGGGTGAACCAACGGCAAAGGAAGATCTTTCTCTCTCTCTCACTATCCATTCTGCCTGTCAAAAAAAAAAAAAAAGATCATGTATCGAAAGATACGGTCAACAAAGTAAGCAGGCAAACCCGAAAGATGGGAGAAATATTTGCAAATCATTTATCTGAAAAGGATTTGATGTGCAGACTGTACAGAGATCTCCTGGAACCCAACAACAGAGCAAGCTGGCTTCGCAGTAGGCAAAGGGCTTGAATGCACATTCCTCCAAAGACAAACAAGTAGGCAATCGGCACACAGAAAGGTGCTCGCATCACTTGTCATTAGGGAAATCAAGTCCAAACTGTGATGAGACACTGCTCCGTGCCCGTCAGGACGCCCCGATTCCCAAAAACGAAGTGACAAGCACTGGTAAGGAGTGGGGACACTGGAGCCCTGGTGACCGGGGGTACTGTGAAGTGGCACAGCTGCCACAGACAACAGCATGGCGGCACCTCCAAAACCGACGCACGGAATCATGTGGTCCAGCAGGCTCACTTTCCGGAGTGCGTCCAAGGGCACCACAGTCAGGGTCTCAGGGAAATATTTTCACACCCACGTTCATTGCAGCATTACTCACATTTGCCAACACGTGTCCATGGAGACGAGTGATAGAGGGTGTGCTGTGGTGGAATACTACTGAGCCCTGAAAAGGAAGAAAATGGTGACCCATGTGACGGCCCGGATGAACCCCAAGGACGGCGCACGAAGTGAAATGAGCCCCTCTCCAGAGGCAGGTGCACCGAGATTCCACTCACGGGGCCCCCGGGTACTCTGACTCACAGGGACAGGAAGTGGGGTGGCGTGGGACGGGCAGCCTGCTTTTCACGGGTGCGGAGTTCCAGTTTAACGAGAAGAAAAGTTCCATGTGATGGCCGCACTGAGAATGCTTGGCTGAACCGTACACTGGAAAACAGGTAAAATGGAAATTTTTAGATGTAATTTAAAAAGTAGCTAAAGAAAAAGAATTATGGGAAAAACTCACTGACCAGAGGGACGGTTGCCAACTAGGGATTGGATCATTAGCTTTAAGGAGGGGCCGAAGGGGCCGCCTGGACAGCAACGGGTGACTCGTGTGTGGGCGAGGCCAGCCCAGGCTCTGTCCTGCCTCCCCCGTGGCTCCCCAGGTCCTATGTGGGGGTGCTGGGTGCAGAAGCCGAGGGGATGGAGTGCTTTCTCTCCCGTTGGGTGCTGGGAGACGGGCAGGCGGAGGGCAAACCCATCTGTGGTGAGGTACACCTGACCCATCTGACCCGCAGTGGTGACTGCAGGCTCCCATTGTGTAACTCTGCGTCCTTGGCAAGCGTGTGTAATTAGCCACATTGTTGTCTTGTTTACCAAGCATGCGTGGCTGGCCACAAGACGGGGTGGGACGCGGGTGGGGGGAGGGGACTGTGTGCTGAGGCCCTCTGAAGGCCCTGTGACCACAGCCCAGCAGGAGAGGCCCAGGGACCAGGGCACGGCCAGGCTGGGACTGGAGGTGGACACCAAGTTTCAGGTTGCATTTGGATCAGGGCCAGCACACCTCCTCGCCCTGGAGTCGGGGAGGTGTCTGCTCAGTGTTGGCCTGAAAGACTCTGGGGCACCCTCCTCTGCCCCCACCCCCACCCCAGGGTCGGCTTCCAAGCTGGGAGACACAGGGGCAGGAGGCTCAGCCCCTCCCTGGACTCCAAGCCTGAAGGGTGTCCGTCTTCCTTGGCCAGGCCAGCTTCTGTGCCTTGCCACCTGCCTTGGTCCTAAGAGCTGCCAATCACCCCTGAGTGTTCACTGCCACCCTAGAGTCCTCCTCCCAGGTAACCCTGGTGATGGTCCCGGAGGCTGCCACACCTCAAACTTGGTGCTTAAAACACAGGAGGTCATCTCTCGCAGTCTGGAGGCTGGGCGTCGGGGACCAAGGTGGCAGCAGGCCTTGCTCCCCACAAAGATCCAGGGAGGACTCTCCCTCGCCCCCACAGCTACCAGGGGCTCCAGGCCTTTCTTGGCCATGGCCTCCTCACTGTGGTCCCCGCCACCTCCCTCGGCCTCTGCACCTGCTCCCCTATCCCCCACTAAGGACTGGTCATTGCTCCAGGACCCTGTGTCCAGGAGGGTCTCATCTTGAGATGCCGACCTTAACCCTATGTGCAAAGCCCCTTATTCCAAACGAGGCCCCATTCTGAGGTTCTGGGTGCACCCATCTTTTGAGGCCACCCTTGAGTCCTCTGCATTTGTCTAGGCTTCTGTTTCTATGACAACAGTGATGGCCCCCTGGGAGCTCCAGAGAGGGCAGGGTCTTCCTGGTTTATCTCTCCAGGGCCCCTCAGAAGGGGCAACACCTCAAAGTACCCAGCTGCCGCCGCCCTGAACTGCCCTCCGCCACTGGTGCTCAGAGGGATGAGCGGGGAGTGGGCAGGGACACAGACCCCACCCCATGCCAGCACTCCCAGTGCTGAAGGCACTGGGAGCTTCCTCCCTGCCCCGGCCACTCCAGGACAGCTTTGCTGGGGGCCTTGACGTGACCAGGGGAGAGGAGAGGCCTGACGGTGTGGGCACCTCTGGAAGCTTCCGACTGCAGGGAGGTGGAAATGTCTGCCACCAGGGACGCCGTCCGGGCTAAAGGTCAAGGTGCTTGTGTGGGAACCAAGCCAGGAAAGCGGGGCCCTGAGACATCAGCCGGGAGACACAGGACAGGGACGAGCAGGAGGGGGATGAACAGCAGGAGGGTGGCTCACGTGGTCACAGCGCCTGCTGTCCACAAGCCCAGGAATGCTGATGGGGTTTCCAGGGCAAAAGCGCAGGGCCGAGAGCTGGGGGCTGACAGCATAAGAAGTGACGACTTCCCACAGCGCCCGCAGCCAGATCCCGCCCTTCCCCTGCCTTGCCGGCCTCTGTGGGAGGGGGTGCTATACTTGGTCCACCAATACAAACACCAGTCTCCCCCAGGACCCCTCGCAGACACAGCTGGAAATTTGGCCTTGTCAGCTGTCTGCCGTCAACCCCACGCCAGGACAGAAAATCCACGGCTCCCGAAGGCCAGGCGCCCTCACCGGTAAAGCGGCATCTGTCAGGCGGTGGCGAGCGTGCGTCTTTAGGAACCACCAGGAGCACCCTCGCCAGGCTCTTCCTTTCTTTAAGGATTTAGTTACGTCGAAAGTCAGAGTTACAGAGAGGGCGAGGCAGAGGCAGAGAGACAGAGAGAGGTCTTCCATCTGCTAGTTCACCCCCCAAACGGCGGCAAGTGCCAGGGCTGGGCCAGGTGAAGCCAGGAGCCAGGAGTTTCTTCCAGTCTCCCACATGGGTGCAGGGGCCCAAGCACTTGGGCCATCCTCTGCTGCTTCCTCAGACCAATAGCAGGGAGCAGCCAGGACTGGAACCGGCTTTACCTGCTACGCCACAGCGCCGGCCCCACCATGGTCTTTCTTAGCCGTCCATGTTCTGGGGTCTTAGAACGGGGCCTCCCCTGGGTCAGGAGTTGCAGACTCTCTGTGCCTGGGAGCCCGGGACGCTGAGGGCGCTGAGCTGGGACGGAGGAGCCACCAGCAGCCTCTCGAGCCTGGAGCTGCCGGGGAAGCCAACAGAGGGCCCTGGGGGGACTCAGGGGGACAGGGGCTCCTGGAGCTGCCAGGGAAGCCAACAGAGGGCTCTGGGGGACTCAGGGGGACAGGGGCTCCTGGAGGTGGAAAGGGCAGCAAGCAGAGGGACGCGCCCTTTCCAGGAGGACGTGGGCGGCTGTTGACAGTGAAGGTGCTTGGCAGCGGGGGCTGGGGTCTAACCAGGGGGTCCCCAGAAAAACCACTGCTCTTGGGAGTGACAAGCACATGAGGTCAATTGCCAGCAGCTCCTTTAAAAAAATTTTTTTTAAATTTATTTGAAAGGCAGAGTAACACACAGAGGGAGAGAGCGAGAGAGAGAGATCTTCCAACTACTGGTTCACTCTTCCTAATGGCTGCAATGGTTGGGGCTGGGCCAAGCTGAAGTCAGGAACCAGCAACTCCATCCAGGTCTCTGAGATGCGTGACAGGGGCCCAAGCAGAGCGGCAGGAACTCAAACTGCTACTTGTATATGGGATCTAGCATCGCAGGCAGCGGCTTCACCCGCCAGCCCAGGAGCTCTTTCTCTGTCCTGTTGCCCTCTGTCCCCTGTGCGATGTCCATGGATGCCAGGGGCAGCCTGGAAGACCACGGAGTGAGGCTGAGCCCCAGCCTGGCCCTGCAACACCTCCCCTTCACAGTGAGGCCAATCTCACCATCCCACGTTCCTGCCAGGTTGCAGGACACAGAGGCAGGGCCAGCACGGCAAGCTGAGCTTTGGACCCACACAGGACGGAGTGACCCATCTGTAGCCCTTGCCACCCACTCGCAGTGACCTGGACAAGCTGGGTCCTGAGAACCCCAGGATGAGATGCTGTGAGCATCACAGGAACGCAGCACTGCTCCCAGAATGGCTCGCAGGAAAGCAACCAGCTCGGCGCTCGGCGCTCGGCGTGCACTCCTCGTGTGAGTGCACTCCCTCCCTCAGGGCCACTGGTGCTGGGGCTGCCATGGCGGTAGGGACTCAGCTGTCTCTGAGAGTCCTGGGGAGGGAGGCCCGGTGGGGATGGGCATCGGTGAGGTACGCCTTGATGGTCGACTCACTGCACACTGAGTTCTGACTCACTTTGAGGACATGGCTGGGTACTGGTCAAGGCCAGTCCCAGCTGCAACCCTGGAGTCCTGTCTGCCGTGGGGTTCTAAGTACACGGCAGCTGCGTTTGTTCCCTGTGACTCACGAGGCCCAGAGCCCTTTAATTGCAGGGCGCGAGGCTTGCTGCCTCCATGTGCGCACCACAGATGCAGGGACCGGCGGTAGCTTCGGCCTCGGAGGTAAGCCCAGATCGCCAAGTGCTGAGGTCTGCAGCTTGGCTCCAGGGAGTTGTGCAACAAGACTCGGCACCCCGAAGACGAGCTGGCGGACGTCGGGGGAGGGCGGGGCTGCGTGGCGTGTCTTGCACACACAAACACACACGGGAGTCAGAGGCTCTGCGGGGTGGGGTCCACTATACGATGGGACCAGGATCCAGCACTGGAACCTTCTCCGTCACACACACTCCTGGCTCCCTGGTGGTCTCTCCTGCCCCTTTAAGTCCTGCTGGTCCTCTCTGCTTCTCTCGACCTTCTGCACCTGTTCCATGCACATGTAGCCATGAGCTTTTTTTTTTTTTTTTTTTTTTAATTAATGACAGAGCGAGTGCACTGCTGTCCGCTGGCTCACTCCCCAGATGCTCACCACAGCCAGGACCAGGCCAGCCTGAAGTCAGGAGCTGAGAACTCCGTCCAGATCTCCCACATGGGTGGCAGGCACCCAATCATTTCAGCCATCACTGCTGCCTCCCGGGGTGCGCACCAGCAGGAAGCCAGAGCTGGGACGCAACCCGAGGCTTCCCCACCAGGCCAAACACCTGTCCCTGGCCGTGAACTTCAGTGGGTGCTCTGCTTCCCTGTATTGCCCTTAACCCTCCAATACAGGCACCCATGACCTGGGACACATGTGATCTCCCATGGGTAAGCAACACCCCTTATGTCACAAGCTCCTCCTTGGAGGGTAGAACCGGTTCCAGGGAAATACACTCGACCTCCATGTTGTTGGAGGCAACTGGTCCCCCGCTCTCCTGACCCACAAAGGTCGCTGTCTGGCCCCCGGAAGAGGCCTGAGCTCCCCACCCTCTCTGGGTCTAGACCCTCCTGGAGTCCAACCAAGGCCACACCCACAGCTCCGGCCCACAGCAGCAGTCCTGTGGCCAGTACCACGGCGCCAGGTGCAGGGAACCGGCTGCCTCTCTGAACAGTGCTGGCGGCATCAGACACCAGGCAATCTCCGAGCGCCTACCATGCGCTGAGGACAGAGCCGAGTGCCTTCCATGCACTGCCTGACCCTCTCGGCAGCCCTGGGAAGCACACGCTATTCTTGGCATTTCCATTTCACAAATGGATCACCCCAAGCTCAGACATCTACCCACGCACCCAGCACAGGGAGGGGAGGTGTGTGTGAGCAGGCGGGATCCACCCGACTGCATGGCCCGGAGTGGCCAAACAAGTTCTATCACATACCAGCCCCTGGCCAGCCCTGCAGGCCCCTCTGGCTCTTTGAAGAGGCCCCCAGCAGCTCTCGGTGATGAACTGCGGCCATAGGGAGAGAGGAGGTCCTTGCCCCACTGTGTGGGGATGCCCTGGGAGCCAGCCTGGTGGGTTGACTCCACCCCCACCCCAGGCCTCATGCCAGCCCCACCAGGCAATGTCTGGACAGACTCACGTTTATGTCGTAAGCCTGAGGGGTACTTTGGGCACAAACACCCTCTGGCCCACAGCTGTACTGTCCTCTGCCCAGCAGGGGGAATTCTAGTTTGGGGCCTGGATTGCTGGACTCAGACGTTGTGGGAAGGCGTGCTGAGCTGGTGGGTCTGACCTTCCAGGGAGGAACTCAGCTGAGGAAGGCGGCACAGCACCTGGGAGACGTGCGTGCCATACCTAACAAGCCTCGGGAAAGCAGGGGCAGAGGCGTGTGCCACAGATAAACGCTACTGGAGCCGACTTATCCATAAACCAGGGCATGGCCACGGCCTTGGCATGACAGCAGCATCACGCCCGAGCCGAGCAGACGAGGCCACGGCACACACGTGGACGCTGTGTCTGGCTGCATCTCCTCGGGGGCTGCGGCCACTTCCCTCCCTCGGAGGCAGCAGCCCCCAGGGCAGGGACGCAGGCCAGAGCCTGGCCTGGCTCTCTTCATGCCCCACGTTAGTTAGACTCAGCCGAGGGAAAGTCCCCAGGTCCTCTTCTAAGAGGTGCAGCTGAATTCCTCTCCCCTCGTTTCTGGCTGGGATCCGTGACTTGCGCCTAACAGAGCAGGGCAGGGGCGATGCCGTGCAGCTCAGAGACCCCGAGTTTCTTGTCCTACGGTCCCCTCCCCCTGGGCAGGAGAGAGGCAGCCGGTGAAGAGTAGAAGCCGCCAGCCACATGGGCTGTCATCTGGAGGGGGAGTCCTCTGGCCTCAGGGCACAGCAACACCAGCAACCGCCTCCACTGTGAGCTCTAGAGAGACCCTGAGTCAGAGACGCCCAGTGAAGCTGCTCCTGAATCCCTGACCCTGGAAACCACGACACAGTAAGAGTGCCTTGGGCTGGCAGTGTGGTGCTGGCACACAGCCCGATGTGCACCCTGTGGCAATCCGGGTACCATGCACTATGCTCACTGCTCACATCAAAGCCCAGCCCAGCCTGTGACCATGGCGACAAGCCTCTGCCACCTTCCCCCTCCCTCACCGTGGGACCACACATCACGCTCCTCTTCCTCCCCTCCAGCCTGCCAGACCCCCATACTCTCTACTTTCCACTCAGGGTCTCCCCCTCCAAGCCCCCCACCCCACGTCCTCACCACATCCACCTTTGATCCCTTTTATCACCAGCTAAAATACCCGACCTGCGAGCGTCTTGTTTGAAGTCCACCCTGGCACAGCAACGCCTCCATAGCCCAACGCCTCCAGAGCTCCTTTTTCTGGGAGCCAGGGGTTTCCAGCACACTCGGGCAACCTTTGTAGGCTAAAGAACTTTGTGGACATCGATCGGTTGCTTCCCAAGGAACCCCCTGGGAAACCCTCCACAAAGGAAGCCGATCACCCTCGGCTTTCCTTACCACCGGCCACACCTGCGTCTCCGTCCTTTTAATCCAGGAAAGCTCTTGGTGGCTGATCTGGGGGCTGGTGGGGGTGGGAATCTCTCAGATGCAGCCCCAGGCGCAGGTGTGAATTGGTATGCCCTTTTCTTCCTGGGGGGTCTGCCAGGTCAGCTGTCCCTCTGCAGGGAACAAAGGTGCGAGGACCACCTGGCCGCATGACACAAGCCTCCTTGGAGGGGCTGCTGTGTGCAGGACGGTCCCATCAGCCCCGCAGGCAGGGAGCCCCCTGAAGGAAGCTGACCTGCGGGGGCAGGACCCGGGACCAGGCTGGATTTGGGGAGGTCTGGGAGTGTCTGTGGATGCATCTGGGGCCTTGTGAGGTGGGGTTGTTCAGAGTTGATGCCTGGCCCAGCTGGGACCTCAGGGGTCCTCCCCAGCACCAAGGTGAGTCCACCTGGGTCTGCAAGGGGCAGGAGGGTCTGGCAGAGGCTGGGAGTGGCAAGCCTCCAGCCCTACCTGGGCGGCGGCCCAGGACTAGCATGGTGGCTGATGAGGCCTGAGCCCACACAGACTCTCCTCCTGCACCCCTGGGGCGGCTCAGCACCTGTCTCGTGGCGCTTCCGTGAGACCCCAGTCCCTGGAGCAGCGCTGGCATCACCCATAACCAAGTGACTCTTGCATGGAGGTTCTTTTCCCCATGGAAGTGGCTCGTCCCTTCCAACCGGCTGCAAAGGCGGCAAAGCAGACGCACACGCCAAGCGCTCAGAGGCGTAATCAGACTGCGTGGGCTCAGCAGGAGCACTGCTCGGCCACCCCGCCCTTCCTGCCACACCAGGCAGCAGCGGGGGCACAGGGCAGCCCCTCCTGCAGCCAATGTCTCAACCACCTACACTGGGAAGGTTGGGCCGGCCAGTTCCCGGGACTCACTCCCCCACGGCTGAAAGCAATTTGGAGGGGGAGGCAGTACACACTCCCACCACGGTCACCTGGTAAGGTGCCAATCATCACACAGGAAGTCAACCCCCTGCCAGACTCCCCCAACTCCACCCTGCAGAAATGCCCTGGGGGGCAGCTGCCAGAGGCCAGGGCTTGGAGAGGGCAGGGAGGAAACCAGCGGCTGGCAGAACCAGGCCAACCTGTTCCGGTGCCTGCGGAACTCCGTGGGCGGCCCTTGCCCATCTCCAATGGTCTCCTTTTAGGAACTGGGCTTGTTTACTTGGGGAAGACAAGGTGAGTTAAGTGTTAAAATCCTGGGAAACTTGCTCCTCAATGGAAAACCCCAGAGGGGGCAACTGGCCAGAGGGAGTGAAGCCTCAGGGGTGCTGCTGAGAGAGGCTGGGGAGCGCAGTGAGTGCTGTGGGGCCCTTCCCAGGTAGGAAACGGAGAACCCACAGGCACCACTGCTGTTCCTGTGCCAGCACAGAAATGCAAGGCAGAGCCACTTCCCACCAAGCGGGTCATACAGAATCCAAGACACACAGCGGTGGGTACATGGAATCCAAGACACAGAGCAAGCGGTCTCTCGGCAGGCTCCGGCTCCTGCCTTCAGCTTCCTGCTACCGTGCACTCCCACGTTGGAGTCCCAGACGGGATTCCTGGCTCCTGGCTTCAGTCTGGTCTGGGTTCTGGCTGTTGTGGGGAGGGAACCAGTGGAGGGGTGCGCTCTCGGTCTCTGTCTCTCAAGCAAATGAAATAAATGAATACATATTTTGAAAAGAATGAAATGCTCAAGTTATAACACAGATGAGCCTGAAACCACTGTGCTCGGTGGAAGAAGCCGGAGACCACAGAGTGTGTGATCCTGTTTATATGAAACATCCCAAAGTTGGCCTTCTGCAGAGACAGACAGCAGAGTTGCGATCGGGGTTTGGGAGTGTTAGGGGAGTGATGTGAGACAGGGGGCTCCTTTTCTGGGGGGAAATGCAAATGCCCTAAAGTTGGCCATGGTGATGGCAGCACAGCTCTGTGAATGTATGAGAAGCCATCGAGTTACACACTTGCAGTGGCCAGATCCATGACATGGGACTTCTACCTGAGCAAAGTTTTGCAAAGGAAAGGGTCTTGTGGGGTCGAGGAGTCTGCTACGCCCACTGCCGACCTGGGCGTCTGGATAAGCTGGAAGCCTGCTAACGCCACAGCAAGCTCATATTGGCACAAGTGCGTAAGACAAGGGGTCTGGGCGCCAGCCCCCAGCACCCACAGAAAGCGAGGACTCGGAAAGCAACCATCAGCCCGCACGTTCCGATCTAAATCAATACGTGATGAACAAGCACAGCAATGCGCAGCGTAAGAGCTTAACAAGACACTGCAACAGACAAGAGATGAAATCAATAATTAATAACTTTACAAAACAGAGAATACCCCTGGGCTCACTGGCGAATTCCACCAGACATCGGAGGGAGAAGCTACAACCGTTTCTTTCACGAGACAGAAGCAGAGGACACGCTTGCTAACTCGTGCCGTGAGGTCAGCACGACCCTGATATGAAACCCAGCAGAGGCATTAGAAAAGGGAACTGCAGGCCGACACCTCTTGTCAACAGAGATTCAAAAATGCTCGACAAAATGTCAGCAAATCAAATGCAACAATGTCCGAGCAGCCTTGCACACCACCACGAACGGATTTATTCCCTGCACACGTGGCTTGTTCAACATGTGAAAATCAATTAATGGGGCCAGCGCTTCTTCTTGGTCTCCCACGTGGGTGCAGAGGCCCAGGGACTTGGGGCGTCCTCCTCTGCTTTCCCAGGCACATTTTCAGTGACCTGGATTGGAAGTGGAGCAGCTGGGACTCAGAACTGGCGTCCATATAGGATGCCAGCACCCCGGAAGGCAGCTTTACCCGCTACGCCACAGAGCCAACCCCTGGCTCATTTCTTATATACCAGCAATGAGCAGGTGGATTTGAAATTAAAAACGTAATACCATTTATATTAGCATGCCCCAAAATGAAATACTTAGGTGTCAGTCTAACAGATGTGTACGAGGTCATTATGAGGAAACAAAACCTGATGAAAAAAGTCAAAGACCCACGGCAGATGGACAGGTGCCACGTCTGCCACAGGAAGACTGAATGTGCCAGTGCTTCCCAACGTGACCAAAGACTCCCAGTAAAAACCCCATCAAGTTAAGCTGTGGATACCAGCAAACCAGCGTGAGCGGGAGAGGCAAAATACCCATGCGGTCCGTACGACACCAGCTCCCCACGGGTGCTCAGGCTCCAGTCTCGGCTGCTCTGCTTCTATACAGCTCCCTATTGATGCACCTGGGAAAGCAGCAGAAAATGGCCCAAGTATTTCGGTCCCTGCCACCATGTGGGAGACCTGGGTGGAGTTTCAGGACCCTGTGGCTCAGCCCTAGCCATTGTGGCCATTTGGGAAGTGAACCAGCAGATGAAAGATTTCTCACTCTGTTGCTCACTCTCTGTCTCTTTCTGAAACTCTGCCTTTCAAATAAATTACATCTTTTTTTTTTTTTTTAAAGCTAACTGTAAACTACAATAATCCAGACAGTGCAGTACTGGTGGAAAAAAAAAAAGACAAACAGGTAAGTGGGCCAGAACAGAGGATCCAAAAAGAGACCTAGAGAAGGGAACAAAAGCAACACGATAGAGAAAAGGGAATCTTTACCAAGTGGTGCTGGCACAGGTGGATATCCATGTGCATTAAAGAAAAAAAAAGCACGTAGATCTCAAAATTGCTCATGGACCTAAGTGTAAAACACAAAATTGCAGAACGCATAGAAGACAGCACAGGAGCAAATCCAGATGCCCTTGTGCGTGGCCACAAAGTTTGGGACCAAAAGACAAAAGTACAGCTCGTGACAGAAATAACTGGTAAAACCTGGATTTCGTTAACATTTAACATGTCTGTTCTGTGAAAGACACTGCCAAGAGAGTGAAAAAATAAGCCACAGATTGGGAGAAAATATTTATAAAAGATAAATATGATAAAGGATCGTGATCCAAGTTATACAAATAAATCTTAAAACTCAACAAGAGAATGAACAGCTAGGGGCTGGCGGTGTGGCGGGCGGGTTAAGCTGCTGTTTGCAACACTGGCATCCCATCTGGATGCCAGTTGGAGTCCCAGCTGCTCCACTTCCAATCCAGCTCCCTGCTAAGGCTCCTGGGAAAGCAGTAAAAGATGGTCCAAGTTCTTAGGCCCCTGCACCCACGTGGGAGACCTGGATGAAGCCACTGGCTCGTGGCTTCAGCCTGACCTAGTGGCTGGCCATTGTGGCCACCTGGGGAATGAACCAGCAGATGGAAGATCTCTATGTGTGTGTCTTTCTCCTTCTGTAACTCTTTCAAAATAAATAAATCTTTAAAAAAAGAAAACGAACAACTAGATTTTTAAAAATGGGCAAAAGACCTGAACAGACACGTCAACAAAGCAGATACACCAATGGCAGGAACCCCTACAAATGATGCTGCACATGGGCTGGCGCTGTGGCGCAGTGGGCTAAGCCTCTGCTTGTGGCACCAGCATCCCATATGGGTGCTGGTTTGAGTCCCGGCTGCTCCTCTTCCTATCCAGTTCTCTGCTATGGCTATGGCCTGGGAAAGCAGTAGAAGATGGCTGAAGTTCTTGGGCCCCTGCACCCGCGTGGGAGACCTGGAAGAAGCTCCTGGCTTCAGATCAGCACAGCTCTGGCCGTTGTAGCCATTTAGGGAGTGAGCCAGCAGATGGAAGACCTTTCTCTCTGCTTCTCCCCCTTTCTGTAACTCTGCCTCTCAAATAAATAAAATATTAAAAAAAAAAAAAAGATGCTGCGCATGGTATGTCATTAGAGGAACACGAAGGTGAGCCGCAGAGAGCTAGGGCTATGTGCCCATCAGAATGGCCAAGATCCCCACCACCAACACCACCAAATCTAGGCAAGGAGGGGGAACTCTCACTTCTTCCTGGGAGGAATGTGAAACAGCAGAGCCATTTCAGAAGAGTTTGTCAACGTCCTGCAGACTAAACGTACTCTTGGGCTGTGACCCAGCAGTCGGTCTTTGGTATTTACCCGGATAAACACTAATAAATAATGAAAAGTCACATCCATGCCAAAACGTGCACACACACATGGCAAAAGCTGGAAGCAGACAGGCCGCCCTTCAGTAGGTAGAAGAGCCAACCACAAACAGACAGACAGTGGAATACCGCCCAGTGCTAAAAAGACAAATGGGTTCTCAAGCCGCGGGAAGACATGGAGGAACTTCAAGTGCAGGATACCGAGTGAAAGACCCCAACCATGCAAGGTTCTGGAAGAGGAAGACTACGGTGACCATGAAAGAGCAGTGGCTGCCGAGGGTTAAGGGGCGGATGACCGAGAAGTTTCAGGACAGTACGACTATTCTGCGTGATGTGATAAAGTCGGATATGCTTTGTTATGCATTTGTCCAAACCCACAGAGTGCACAAAGCCAAGGGCAGACCCCAAGGTGACCTCCAGGTCCAGGTGATGGTGCTAAGCACATCGGGCATCCCCCCACCCGGGGCACAGGGTGCTGATGGTGGGGTGAGGCACACAGGCGAGTTCCTCTGCACCCACAGCTGGGAACCTCAAGCAAATAATAGCTGAAAGAATGGAAGAAAACGGTTCTGTTCCAAAGCCCCACCCGTGACTGTGCCCGGTGCCCACTAGGGTTCCTGTGTCCCCTTGTGACCATGCACACAAGGTGTTGTCCCCAGGACGCTACGTCTGGGGCTACGGAGAAAATGCCGGAAACCGGGGCCTGCCTGTGGTCAGACCCTCTGGCTAACTGCTCCCAGCTCCGGGCTGACCTCTAAGTAGTCAGGTGGCCCAGGAAACAGCTCTAAAATAGGAGGAAGGAGGTCCAAAGGGCAAATGTCCCCAGGCACCTGTCCAGAGCTGGAGACCTCTCTGGAATGAGACAGCATCTTCAGCCCCAGGCCCCGTACTTTCCTACAAATCGTTGTCTGAATGCCGCTCCCCAGCGGAAGATGGCGTTCACTGGACGGCCAGAACAAGAACCACAGGAAGAGCAGACAAAGGGAATGGCTCCCTGGGGTTCCGAGATGCCAATCAGAAGCAGAGTGTGAGAACAGAGCTGCTTACTCTACTCAAGAAGATAAAACCTGGAGATTGTATCAGGAAAGTGGAAATTACATTTTAAAAGAGGCCATGAGCAGTATGGAAAACAAAACAAACAGAAACAGTAGCAACGCAGAGAATGAAATTAAGAAGTGGAGGCAAGTTTAACAGGAAATCAGACACAGCTAGAGAGTGAGTTAGTAAAGTGAAGATGTGCCCAGGGCAATTAGTGTACTGATAAAGGATGCTTTGTTTCCCCCCCAAGTGAGCTTCTCCAGATACTGTCCTTTTTACCACACTGTTAATACTGTAAACATCTGGTTGTTCTCTCTGTGCAGGGGGAGGCAGCCTGCCAGGTTTCCCCCACCCTTACTCCGGTGTTCGGTGTTTTGTGGTGGCCTTTCCTTTCACTGGTGCTGGGACTCCCCCATCCACCTTGCTCTACCTGAGCTGTGTTTGGATCCTGGACTTCTGCCAACCACAAAACTCACCCCCGGACCTCCTTCCTTGCCACTGAATGCTCTGCCATCTCCACCCATGCACCAGCCCCCCAAAATTCCTGAGTAAGACCAGGCGGGTGGAGAGTCCTCTCACTGTGACTCTATGGGTTGTGGTTCTACGCAACTTCGCCCCAGTGGGCTGGTACCAGGCATCACAACCCCTACAGCCTCGTGCCTCCATCGACTTTGTGTCAGGGCAGTGGTGGGTGTGGGTGACAACTCAACCCCGTTTCCCTTCTACAGGGAAGCTATGCCCTGGGCTCCAGTGGGTGCATGGGTGACAACTCCACCCTCTGTTCCCGTATCTTCCCATCAGATGGCCGTGGTCTCAGGGGCGCCTGATATCCGCCAGTCCAACTCTCTGGGTCCCCATGGGAGCTTCTTCGTCCCCCGTTCCATCTGATCTTCCTCACGGTTGTCTCCTACCTCGACATCCTGTTAACATAGCACATTTAACCCCAACATTATTGGGGTCTCTACCACTTCTATGAGCATTTGGAATCATGGAAGATTTCCAGTGTCTAAGCCTTCTATCTCTATTCATGTTCTTCAGCTCAAACTCTCTTAACTTCCAAAGCTCTTGCTAAAAAGCCAAAGCTCTGGCTCTCACCATCTCACTCGCTGCATCTCCCCCTCCTGTCTGGGAATTCTAAGCTCTTCCTCACCCTTATCTCAGAACCACGGCTTATCCAAGGTCTACTCCCTCTGCCTTATCTATGATCCTAACACCCTCCTCCTGGAGAAGCAAAGCCAAGTTTGGGAATGGGACCATCTCCATGCCATCACCCTCCAGCCCTGGTCCTCCAACTGGTCTTCGCCTCTCCCCCTCCTGATCCAATCTTACCATAAGAATAGCAAGGGAGTGGCGATTCCATCCTTTTAAACTCAGTTTACTGTAAATAAGTCACCTGTGGCAGGAGTGATACAGGATCGCAAATCAGGTCTTCCCATGGTTTTTGTACCTGCCTGGTACCTGAACGTGGAGCTCACCTTGGCAGGACCCCCTCGGTTCCTACAAACTCAATTTCCTGGTCCCATTAGTGAGCATTTCCTAGGCTGTCCCGTCAAGTCAAACCAGCCGGCTCAATGGGTTAATTACTATTTCCACTTGAAAGTAACTAGGGTTGGAATTCAACGTTATCTTACTTTAAAATGTTGTCTTAATTTTGAGATTTTTAACAGGTTATTTCAAAATGTAAATCAAGGAAATTGGCAAATGGAAAACATCACAAGTATAGAAATGTGTTCTTGGTAAGAAAGGTTAAGAAGGAAAGAGTTTTTAAGGGAAGGATATAGTTTTTAAGAATTACTTCATCCTGATGACAAGTTTACTCTAGACTGGAATGAAAATGATAGAAAGCTTCAAGTAAGTTGAAGAAGGTGTGTGGAAGTCACAGAAAGTTATGAAAGAAATTTTTGGATACAAAAGCTATTCTCTTTCCCCTAGTTCTGACTGTTAAAACTGTTCCAAATTATGGAATTTGATCCAATGCACTAGCTCTTAAATTTAAGGTTTTATTTCTGATTTTTGGAACAACCAAAGAGACAAAAAATTTGCGTTTTGCTAAACTATTATGTTCTCTTAATGTATCTGTTAGGTTCTAATTATTTAAAAACAGCTGAGTTTTTTTTATTAAGAGTTATGGTTTGTTTAAATATATACTTATTCTAAAACATTTGAGTAATCACTTTGTAACAGTGATCAAATCTGGTCTATATTATGTTATGATGTTAAGGGATCTTATTTCTACAGATATTTTAAGCCTTCTTGGCATTCTTGATAGGCATTAAAAAAAAATCAAAGTTCCAAATTGGACTTTGATATTTCCAGTTGGGCCCCTGGAAATGTCACAGGATATACCTCTCTCATCTTGTAGAAACACCAACTAATCAGGCTATTTGGATTACATTACAGGTACTGTCAAGATGTGAAGTGGAGCTAAGTTTTAAGTTATGATAATGTAAAATGCTATTGATACAAATGTCTAAAAGTTAAAAAGTCTAATGATCTTATATTAACAGACATGATGGTTATCTCAATGAGAAAGGCCCAGAGGCCTAAAAGGGATAAATGTTTTTCAAAATTCTACCATAGACTTCAGCTTTAGAACATCAAAGATTAGAAGATGGGACTGGAGCCACCCCCTTTCCTCTGGTCTGCTTTAATGGAAACCAGGAGGAAGAAAAGGTGGGGCGGCAGAAGCTATGCATAGACAGGTGGCAGGGCAATTAATGGCTGCTCTACACAGTGGTCTGCCATCAAGGAGACCCAACAGGCCAGGCCACTGCCTCGGTTTATACGGAAAGCTAGGGCTTCAGCAGAAGTCAGCTTATGAAGAGCCCTGGCAGCTCCGCCAGCCAAGAGTTGGATCACTGGACAAAGAACTGCCCTGGAGTTGAAGGACTCCAGGTGAGAACCATAGATCTTGCTGGTTCTAAGCTGAAAAGCCCTTCACTCAGCCCAGCTTCCAAAGTAACCACCACTGCTGCAGGGACAGCCAAGTAGGGTCAGCAAGATCACAGGCAGAACTGTACATTGCTTCTTTTTTTTTTTTTTTTTTTTTTTGACAGGCAGAGTGGATAGTGAGAGAGAGACAGAGAGAAAGGTCTTCCTTTTTTTGCCTTTGGTTCACTCTCCAATGGCCGGTGCATCGTGCTGATTCGAAGCCAGGAGCCAGGTGCTTCTCCCGGTCTCCCATGCGGGTGCAGGGCCCAAAGACTTGAGCCATCCTCCACTGCCTTCCCGGGCCATAGCAGAGAGCTGGCCTGGAAGAGGGGCAACCGGGATAGAATCCGGCGCCCCAACCGGGACTAGAACCCAGTGTGCCGGCGCCGCAAGGCGGAGGATTAGCCTGTTAAGCCATGGCACCGGCCTGTACATTGCTTCTTAGAGATGCCACCTACCTTTACCTGGCCAGCTCTCCTCCCAGGCCGGCTAGGTAATGGAAGTCAACAGGGTTCCTTCCCAAGGAGGTTCACACCTCCCTTACGCTGTACCCCACATGAAGAGACAGATTGGTCTGGGCCTCATAACTGGCAAGGCAATGGAGCCCACCTGATTATTGTTAAGCCCCTTCCGTCAGTTTCTATTTGCCTCTCAATCAGAACATTTATCCGTGGTTTAGACAGCACCTTTCTTAGTCCTCTAATAATGACTGTCCTTTATTTTAGACCCTGTCTAACCCACTTGGGGCCTCATCCTTTGTAATCATACCCTCTACTCTTACAGCAATGGCTGCACTCCCAACTGTGTGGACTGATGGCCCTCTCTCCCCAATTAATGTATGATTGTTCAGGATTTTTCTAAAGACAAACCCCTCTACCCACAAGAGACGAGCAGCCCTTCTCCCAGTTTTGGCTGGGATCAGCTTCACAGCCTCCCTCTCCTCAGTAGTGCTCTCAGGAACAGCTTTGGACCACAACATCTTCTCAACTCAAAACAACTCCAACAGGTACAAGAAGTCAGTAGGTCCACTGAGACCTCAGCTGATGCCACCCGAGGTCCCCAAAGCCAAATCACCTCACTAGCAGTTCTACAGGTGACAGTGGGACAAGCCAAAGCCTTCACCAACCAGGCGGCCAACCAAATGCTACCACAGGCGTATACTCGGCTCCCTACCCAGGACATCACCATTTTAGACATCACCCCATGCCAGCAGGAAGCAGCTCTAGAAGATAGATCATCATCCCTCCACCCCTCCTGGACTTTTGGGGCTGATGCGATCCCTTATAATACTTGCTTTATAAAAAACAAAAGGGGGAATGTTAGTAAAATGGTACCATCTTCCTGAGCCCAGCCTGGCTTACTAGAAGTCAGGTGACCAAATGGCCCAATCACAAGTGTCAGGTCCACCCCCACCCTAACGGGCTTTGCTGCTCCCACTTCCTTACCTCTGCAAAGCTATGTGAGACTGTTCTCCCAGTACAGGCTGCTGTTCTCTCTGTGCACGGGGAGGCAGCCTGCCGGGTTTCCCCCACCTGACAATAAACCTTTTCCCTTAAAAAAAATTGTAAATATGCTGCTCTTCTAAAACATCATAAATATGTGTATGTAAAACTTTTGACCATAACCTTCTTGATAAAAAAAAATGTTTTAAAGAAAAATGGGGCCAGTGCTGTGGTGTAGTAGGCTAAATCTCCACCTGCAGTGCCAGCATCCCATACTGACGCTGGTTTAAGTCCCAGCTGTTCCTCTTCCTATCCAGCTCCCTGCTGATGCGTGTGGGAAAGCAGAAGATGGTCCAAGTGCTGGGGCCCCTACACCCATGTGAGAAACTTGGATGAAGCTCCTGGCTCCTGGCTTTGGATCAGCCCAGCTCTGGCCATTGCAGCCATTTGGGGAGTTAACCGGAGGATCGAAGACCTTTCTCTCTGTCTCTTCCTCTCTATCTGCAACTCTATCTCTCAGATAAATAAATCAATAACTTAAAAAAAAAAAAACAAAAAACCAGAAAACTATGGGAGTGGCCATTGGCCTGGCAGTTAAGACATCCAATCCCACAGCAGAGTACCTGGGTTTATGGCCAACCCCGGCTCCTGACTCAGCTTCCTGCCAGTGTGCAGCTTGGTCATGGCTCAAGAAGTTGGGTCCCTGCCACCCAGCTGCAAGACCTGGATTGAGTTCCTGGCTCCCAGCCTTGGCCTGACCCAGCCTGGGCTGCTGCTGGCATCCGGGAAGTGAGGCAGTGGACGGGAGCGCTGTCTCTGTGTCTCCACCTCTCAAATATACAGATAGATAGATGATTCATACATAAACACACACATCTTTAAAAATAAAAAAGAAACATATTAATGCATACATGAAGGTAGTCTGCAAAAGTAAAAAGAAAGAACAGAAGTCCCATTGGTAGTCGATCCCAGATCAGTGACAGGGATGCTAAGGGGGCTAACTGCTCCAGCTATCCGCCGAGACCATCATGCAGGCATCTCTTCCCCCAGTCCTCCCCATGGTTACACCTTACACAACTTCTCAAGACCAGGTCGCGGACACTGGTCAACCAATTATTCCAAGCACCGAGGCAACTTGGTGAGCAACTGATCTTCCAACGAACGTCGCTCAATCTACTGGAATCTGCTCAGGAAAGAACTTCAACGGTCCACTCAGAAAGGATCCTAGGCCTAGACATAAAAAGCTAAAGCTATGGAACTCCCAGAAGACGACGCAGGGAAAATCTTTATGACCCTGAGTTGAACAAAGATTTCTTATGACACAAAGAGCACTCAATGTAAGAGAAAACAAAATGACAAAAAAGGACTCCATCAGAGTTTTAACCTTCTGTTCTTCAAAAGACGTCATTAAGAGAAGGAAAAGAAATTCTCAGTGCACACATCTGGCAATGGGATAGTATCCAGAACACTTGGAAACCCGATCACAGGAGACAGGCTCCCAAAAAGCAAAAGCAAACAGGTGCAGTGCTTCTCCTCAGAGTGATGAAAATGTTTTGGAATTAGTGGAAAAACATGCACAATCTTTTTAAACAATTTAATATTATTTGTTTCTTTGGTTGAAAGGCAAGAGTTGCAAACAGAGGGAGACAGATAGACACACATACATCTTCCATTCACTGGATCACCCCCAAAATGGCCTCAATAGTCAGGCTGAAGCCAGGAACCTGGAACTCCAAGTCCTGGGCCATCTTCTGCTGCTTTTCCAGGTGCGTAGGCATGGAGCTGGATCTGAAGTGGAGCAGCTGGGACCTGAACCTACACCCACCTGGGATGCCGGCCCTGCAGGTGGCTTTACCCACTGTGCCACAGGGCCGGCCCCCAAGTGGTGCACACTTTAAAGTGGCAAACAAGATTATGCAACGTGATCTTGATTTTCTAAAACGGGCAAAAGACTTGAACAAACACTTCACAAAAGACAGAGTAGAGGACACGACAACATGTAAAAAGATTACTCAAGCTAATGTGTCCACAGGGTAAGGGGCGTGCAGATGAACACCAAGACAGGCACCTTTCTGTGCCAAGCAGTGTGGCTGGTGATGCCGTGGCGCAATAGCACTCCATCCTGTTGGTGGAACCGTAAAGGGTTACAACTGTGGGCTCCGCCTGCGAGGTCCACTCTGCCGGGACAGTGGGGTGATGGCATTCTTCGACAAGAAGCACCGGAGACAAGTTTTGGTGAACGTGTCTGTTTATTAATGATCAATCTCAAGCTTTTAAAGGGCAGGCAGAGGGGCGTGGCTAACTCAGGGCAACACTGATCCTATAGGAGAAAGCTGGTACTGGCACTGATACGCTTCTCCAATCAGCTTGAAGATCACGGAGCCTAGGTAGCTTTCCAGGTGGTCCTCACAGACCTGGGCCACACCCAGAGCTGTCTGCCTGACTGGCAATTATAAGGCCCTTCAGCAGGGAGCGGGAGTGGGGGAGATGCCTGGGCTCCTACGCCCGCCAGCAGTCACGGTGTGCCACACCCTCTAACCTCTTGCACAGGCTAGGCAGAGGATCACCCACATACAACCACTCAGCAACACAGCCTGCCAACTCATTTTATTATTACTTTCTTAAGATATATGTACTTAAAAAAAAGATTTATGTACTTACTTTGAAAGTCAGGGTTACAGAGAGAAAAGGAAAGACAAAGAGATCTTCCATCCACTGATTCACACCCCAGATGGCCGCAACAGCCAGGGCTGGGCCAGGCCGAGGCCAGGAGCTTCACCCAGGTCTCCCACACGGGTGCAGGGGCCCAAACACTTAGACCATCCTCGGCTGCTTTCTCCAGGCCATCAGCAGGGAGCTCTTTCAGAAGTGGAGCAGCCAGGACTCGAACCAGTGCCCATATGGGATGTGGTGTCACAGGCAGTGGCTCTACCCACCATGCCATGATGCTTGGCCTGGCAATTTATTTTTATTTATTTGAAAAGCAGAGAGACAGAAAGACCCTCCATCTGCTGGTTCGCTCCTCAAATGTCTGCATAAGCCAGGACTGGGCCAGGCTGACGCTGGGAGCCTGGAACTCCGTCTGGGTCTCCCTTACAAGTGGCAGGGACCCAAGTACTTGGGCCATTACCTGACCACCTGGGTGCTAACAGGAGCTGGAGTCTGCCGTGGAGCTGGCAGGGGGACTCAGGGACCCTGATGAGGGAGGTGGGTGTCCTGGGGGTCATCTTTGCTGTGCTAAACCCCTGCCTAGAAATTTCTTAAAATGTTGAACCTACGCTCCATATAGCCAGCAGTTCCTCCACCAGGTATTCACGCAAGAGAAAAGAACATTGTATTTCGCACACAGGTCCCTGCGGGAATGTTCACCGCAGCCTGATGTGTAGGAGCCCCAAACCAGAAGGAGCCCAAATGTCCACCAGCAGCTGAGCAGCCCATCCGAGTGTGACCCTCCCCCAGGAACCGAGCCTGCACCTGACTCACAGAGCGAGGGGTCTGGATCGCGCGGCCTCTCGCTGAGCCAAGCACGCCCACATAGAATGACGCATTATTCAGGATTCTAGAGAGAAGTCAGCTCAGCAGCTGCCCGGAGCAGGGGAGAGGGCCGGGGAACTGACCGGGCAGGTGTGTGAGCGAGTGTTCTGGAGGGAGGGAAGTGCGGTACCCGGGCCGTGGTGGTGGCACATGTGTCACGACCCAGCAGCCTGGACACCTGAACCACGCATCTCACATGTGGACAACGAGCGACAAAGCGGAGAGCAGGGCTCCGGAAACCGACGCCTGGTGTGGACCAGCCACCCTGCTCTGCAGTCTAAAGGCTTCGTCTGCAACCTGGGGACGTGCCTGGGTCTTCCCAAGGCACCATGGGGACCGAGAACAGTCGTGTGTGCACGACCTGTCAGGCAACAGACAGAGCCTGCACGCTGGGCTACAGACTCCCACCCCTGGCCCTCATGCACTGGTCCTCTCTGGGTGCTGGAAGCAGACCTGGCACACCGTGGTTCCTCGAGGTCTGGAGGCTGTGGTTCTAGGATCAAGGTGCCTGCAGGGTCGGCTCCTTCTGCAGCCGCCTGGGCTTGTTGACGGCATCTCCTCCCTTGAGCTCAGGGTGTCTCGGTGCACCCTTGTCTGCTCCCCCAAGGGCACCCACCAGCTGGGATGAGGACCCACCTTAACAACCTCATTCCCTATGTCTACATCCCGTCCCGTTCCACGTAAGAACCTGGGGGAGTGGCCGGTGCCGCGGCTCACTAGGCTAATCCTCCACCTAGCGGCGCCGGCACACCGAGTTCTAGTCCTGGTCGGGGCGCCGGATTCTGTCCCGGTTGCCCCTCTTCCAGGCCAGCTCTCTGCTGTGGCCCGCGAGTGCAGTGGAGGATGGCCCAAGTGCTTGGGCCCTGCACCCCATGGGAGACCAGGAGAAGCACCTGGCTCCTGCCTTCGGATCAGCGTGGTGTGCCGGCCGCGGCGGCCATTGGAGGGTGAACCAACGGCAAAGGAAGACCTTTCTCTCTGTCTCTCTCTCTCTCACTGTCCACTCTGCCTAAAAAAAAAAAAAAAAAAAAAAAAAGAACCTGGGGGAGGACACGGGACCTCACAGCAGGGGATGCACCTGGGAAATCAGGTGAAGGTGGCCCCAGTGCTCAGGCCCCTGCCGCCCACAGGGAGACCCTGAAGAAGCTCCCAGCTCCTGGCTTCAGCCTGGCCCAGCCCTGACTGTCGTGGCCATTTGGAGAGTGAGCAAGTGGATGGAAGATCTCTCTCTTTTTAAGATTTTGCTCTGCCTTTCAAATAAATAAATAAATCTTAAAAAGAAAATTTTAAAGGTGGGATACGGTCTTGTTTTTGGAGATATAGGTGCTTATGCTTATTTTTAAAGATTTATTTATTTATTCAAAATGCAGAGTAACAGAAAAACAGAGACAGAGAGGTCTTCCATCTGCTGGTTCACTCCCCAGGTGGCCACAATTGCTGGGGCTGGACCAGGCTGGACCAGGAGCTTCCTCCGGGTCCTCCACGCAGCTGCAGGGGCCCAGGGACCTGTGCCACCCTCCGCTGCTTTCCCAGGCGCATTAGCAGGAAGCCGGGCGGGAACTAGAGCAGCCAGGACAGGCACCACAGGCTGCGCCTACCCAGCTGCGTCCCTTAGATGCGGATACTTCAAAGACAAACCACAGACAAACAGTGGTCATTCTCCGTGGTGACAGCGGGAGGAAAGCGCTCACGCATTTGTGCGTGGACATCGCGGGGTCCTCACAACCGAGGGCGACCCCGTCCTTCTCCTGCCTTCACGCTTGAGGAAGGAGGCGCGCTCACAAAGGCGCAGGTGCAGGCGCCGGGGCGGCGGCTCAGGACGCGCCCCAGAACCCGACGTGGTCCGGGAGACAAGAGGAGCCTCGAACCCACAGCCCGCACACCGGGCCCGCGCCTCCTCCCGGAGCTGACCGCGTTCTCTGGAGACGCGGATCCGGGGTCGGGGACGGAGGGTCGCAGGCAGGGCCGGCTCCGCTGCTGCTGCTGACCGCGGGGAACCTGCGTTTCGCAGGTGCCGGGAGGTTCTGGAGCCGCGGGACCCGAGACTGCACGGCCGCCACCCCTGCTCCTGCCGGGTGCCCGCAGCCCTCCGCCCTGCTTCCTTCTCCCCGTGGGCGCGGGGAACCAGCGCGGGACCGCTGGAGCTCAGGGCGCCCCCGCAGCTCCCCGCCCCGCTCACTGGGGCACGGACTGACGCGGGCCCCGCCGCCCAGGGCCATCCCGGCCAGCTGTGCACCGTGGCCCAGTGGCCCGGGGCGCGGAGCCCCCTCCTCCTCCTCCTCCCTCGTCTCCGACTCGGAGGCCGGGGCGGCGCAGGGGGAGTCGAGGGAGCTCCCTCGAAGGCTCGGGGGCGCCTGGCACGCGCAGCCGTTCCGCACGCCCCGCGCTCGGTGGACCTAGGGTAGGGCCCAGATACCGGTCTCTGTAAAAGTTCCCTCGGGATCCCGGCGCCTGCCAAAGTTAACAAACCACAGCAGTTTGGGCGCTGTCCAAGGCGGGCCCCGGCGGCGTGAGGAGGCGGGGCCAGGGGCTCCGCCCGCCCCGGGCCCCGGAGTCCCGGCGCGGCGCCCTGCGCTCGCGCGGCGGCCGGCGCTAGGTGGCGCCCGCGAGCGCCGCACGCTCTCCGCCGGCCCGGGCCCCGCGCGCCCCCGCCTCCCGCCCGCCTCCTGCGGGGTCCGCCGGCCTCGCTTCCTCCCCCGCGATCCGCCGCCCCTCGCGGGCCCCAGCGGCTACGACGGAGTCCCTTGGCGGGGCGGGGGTCTCTCATTACAAAGTTCGTCGAAGGTGCAATTAGAAGGAAAACTTTGGGTGTCGGTATTTCTCCAAAGTTTTGGAATTCAAATTTTTTGTTTTCCATCGAAAGAAAGGGACCTCCCCGCGGCGCTGTGCACGAGCCCTGCAAGGCGCCGCCGTGGTCTCGGGGCTCCCTGGACGGCGCGGGCGGTGCGGGGGCGGGCGGCGGCACGCACAGCCCCGTCGCCCAGGGGACCGGTGGAGACCCCGCGGCCTGGCCCGGCCCCGGCGGCTGTTATGTACACGTAACTGTGCTGTCCACACAGATGAGCAGATACAGCAACAAACCCACCGATTCCCTCTTGTTCGGCGTGCCGTGGCTCCACACGAGGCTCTCCCGCCGCGCGTGCGTGCGTGGCCGGCTCCGAGAAACCCCAGCTGCTTCGGAAATCAGTGTCCCGCGTCACCGACGTTTCCTCTTCTCCCTCCTGACTTTACTTTTTTTTTTTTTTTAATTTTTGACAGGCAGAGTGGACAGTGAGAGCCTCCTGACTTGACTACGTTGATTCTACCAACGTTACTTGCCAGCTTCTGAGTCAGACCCTGGGGAAAAACCACGCACAGCACAGAAAGGGAAGCGACCCTGCCTCGGAACCGCGCGTCTCCCAGGGAGAAAGGCGGGTTCAAAAGTCATGCCGCCGGCGCTGTGGCTCAACAGGCTAATCCTCCGCCTTGCGGCACCGGCACACCGGGTTCTAGTCCCGGTTGGGGCGCCAGATTCTGTCCCGGTTGCCCCTCTTCCAGGCCAGCTCTCTGCTATGGCCTGGGAAGGCAGTGGAGGATGGCCTAAGTGCTTGGGCCCTGCACCCCATGGGAGACCAGGAGAAGCACCTGGCTCCTGGCTTCGGATCAGCGAGATGCGCTGGCCGCAGCGGCCATTGGAGGGTGAACCAACGGCAAAAAGGAAGACCTTTCTCTCTGTCTCTCTCTCTCTCTCACTATCCACTCTGCCTGTCAAAAAAAAAAAAAAAAAAAGTCTTGAGTCTTCAGGGTTAGTTCCACCACCAGGAGGATAAAGGCATAGAAATATTAAAAAAAAAAAAGAAAAAGAAAAAAGTCATGCCGCTGCGTGCGCGTGCGGCCACGAAGGTCGCGTGCGATTCCACGCACGTGGTGACATGCCCAGATGCCCAGAGTGGGGACAACCGCAGAGGGAGAAGCAGGTGGGCGGGTGTCGGGCTGGGCGGGAAGTGAGGAGAGCCTGCTGCACTCCACAGAGGTGACCTGCTGTGACCTGCGAACCACCAGGCGCCACTGGACTGCGTGTTCTGAAACCGTCAACTTCACACCGTGCACCCGTGCACAGCCTGCCTTAATGAAAAAATGTACGTATTTGTTTATTTGAAAGGTGGGGTGAGAGAGAGAGATGCCCACAACAACTGGGCCTGGGCCACGCCAACGCCAGGAGCCGGGCGCTCCACGCGGGTCTCCCTCGGGGGCCGAAGCTCCTGAGCCCTGCTCTGCCCTCCAGTGTGCACGAGGAGGAAGCTGGGTCCCAAGCAGTGGAGCGGACTGGGACTCGGGCCTGACCTGGGGATGCTGGCGTCCCCAGTGGTGGCACCACGACACCTGCTCCCCCACATGTCACCTTAACTTCTAGAGAGAGCTGGGGCATGAGGCAGGGACAACAGCGTTCAGCTTTCTCTGAAGAAGCTGCAGAATCTTTGGCTCAGCTCTGAGCTTCGGTGCGTGAGCCAACCGTATATACTTAACATGAAGGAATGTGCTGGAACATTAAGGAATTCAAGCCACAGGCTTATTCCTGGCTTTCTTCCAAGGAGCTGGAACACTGGCTTCCCCAGGCAGAGTCGGCTGCAGCCGTCCTGAGAAGTGGGGTGGGTGTGGGGCCCTGCGTGCTGAAGTCCCAGAGCTCCCCCCCAACACTCTGCTCCGAGCCCCGGCATAGGGAGCGAAGCAGCCCTGGTCTCGTTCCTGGCTTGGCTCTGGCTCCCATGACTCCAGGTATCTGTGCCTTTGTTTACTGACCTTATACAATGCATTTTCTGGACTTTAAAAACATTATCGGGCCCAGCACTGTGGCGCAGTGGGTTAATGCCCTGGCCTGAAGACCCAGCTGCTCCACTTCCAGCTCTCTGCTATGGCCTGGGAAAACAGTAGAAGATGGCCTAAATCCTTGGGCCCCTGCACCCGTGTGGGAGACCCAGATGAAGCTCCTGGCTCTTGGCTTCGGATCGGCGCAGCTCCACCCGTTGCAGTCAATTGTGGAGTGAACCATTGGATGGAAGACCTCTCTCTCTTTTCTCTCTGCCTCTCCTCTGTGTAACTAAAATAAATAAATAAATCTTTAAAAAAATTATCAAAATTCATACATTGGTTGCTGGGATGGGGGAGGGGAACAGGAGTCCATGACAGAGAATTTTTCCCTTGTAATTGTAGCACCTTTGTTTACTTGGATTTACTTATTTATTTGAAAGCAGAGTTACAAAGAGAGAGGGAGAGATAGATCTTCCATCTGCTGGTTCGCTCCCTGAATGGCCACATGGCTGGGGCTGGGCCAGGCAGGAGCCAGGAGCTTTTTTCAGGTCTCCCTCATGGGTGTAGGGATCCAAGCACTTGGGCCATCCTCCACTGCTTTCCCAGGTGCACTAGCAGGGAGCCGGACAGAAGTGAAGCAGCCAGGACAGGAGCCGGCGCCCATATGGGATGCCAGCGTCATAGGTGGCAGCTTTACCTGCTATGCCACAATGCTGGCTCCTTGTAGCACATTTTGATTTAATGCATTTTGGTGGGTGTGATGGGGGGGGGTTGTAGGGGCAGCTGCCGACCCTGGATGGAGGAGCTGCCGCAGAGGAGCACGCCTGGGCCCTCAGGGTCCCTCCAGTGGGGAGGGCAGCACAGGTGCGAGAGGCTGACCGTGGTCCCCACTGTAGGAAGAGCCCCCCGCCTCGCCCCGAGCCTTTGGAAGTCAGCAGAGGCCAGGGCAACCCCAGCCCGTGGTCACTGAAGACCTAACTCAGCGGGAAGGGCCACACAAGGTTCCTGAAGCTGGAGCTGGCCCCTGAGGGACCTCCAGGGCCCCAAGCCACTGTATCCACATCTGCACTGGTGGCCTCCACCACCCGCTGTGGCCAGCATCTCCCCAGCGTCACAACTCACTCGTGTGGCAGCAGGTGCTCTGCTACCTCTGATGGGCGAGCAGAGGAATGAATGAGTGAACGGAGGAACCAGGGGCTGGGGCGGGGCTTCCGGAGCACACATGCCTCCTGTGCTCTCCTGGACCCTGGCTTCCTCAGTTACATCTTGGATGCTGCTGCTGGGTCCCCACATGTGCAGCCTTCCACCTCGGCCTATGCGTTCCACAATTCTGCTTCCTCGTGGAGAGCTGATTCTCACCGTGGAATGTACCCTTGAGATGTGCACAAGTTGGTGGGTTCTAGCCTGCTCACAGTGAGCTGAAGTTTTAGTAGGTCGATGAGGGGCCAGCGCCGTAGTGTAGCAGGTAAAGCTGCCGCCTGCAATGCCGGCATCCCATATGGGCACAGGTTTGAGTCCTGGTTGCTCCACTTCTGATCCAGCTCTCTGCTATGGCCTGGGAAAGGAATAGAAGATGGCCCAAGTCCTTGGGCCCCTGCACCCACATGGGAGATCAGGAAGAAGCTCCTGGCTGCTGGCTTCAGCCTGGCCCAGCCCCAGCCATGCAGCCATTTGAGGAATGAACCAGCTGATGGATGACCTCTCTCTGTCTTGCCCTCTCTCTCTCTCAAATAAATAATCTTTAAAAAAAAAAAAAACCTCAATGATTACCAAAGAACACTAATAAACTTCCTCCCACTTTGTCTCTCATAAATAATCCATGGTATCCATTTCTGCACCCTGCTCCTCTGGTTACGGTATACAAATATGAGCAAATACATTCCTTCCTAGGGGGCGCTACTCTGCGCTCGGCTTTTTAAAACAACGCAACTTGCAGCTCTCTCCACACCAGGGCCGGCTTCCCTGTTCCTTCTTGTGGCTGCTCGTCCTGTCTGCGGGGGACCTTCGTGTGCTGATGGGTGGTGGGGCGCAGGCACCCTGCCTGTCTGAGCAGTTCTGTAGGCTCTGTCCCTGGGAGGGCGTGGGCTTTGCCTAATTTTCCTAGCTCTTGCTAATTTGCCCTCTGTTAGGGTCTGCTCCAGTTTAGAGTCCCCCAGGAACTAATTTCCAAACCTGCAGGCAGTCGCCGACAGGATGGACAAGCAAAGGCAAGGAGCGGCTTCGTCAGGGAGCAAGGTGAAGAAGCAATCCTGGCCACCAGCATGGAGGGAGCACCCAGGCGTGTGGATTCGCGAGAGAGGCCAGGCAGTACCACTTCTTGCTGTGTGAGTCCAGGGATGTGAACGGAGCCAGAAGCAAAAAGGAAGCAGCAGTCTGTGATGGGTCAGGTCAGAGCAGGAGCCTCGGGTGCTGGGGCGTGGCCTTGGGTGTTGGGGTGTGGACCACCGCACAGGAGGGGCTATGGAGCTTGTGGTCCCCAGTGCTGCTGGGTCATGGGTGGAGACATATGTGACAACACGTCCAGCGCTATGCATTTCCCGATGTGAGTTACACTCCATAAAAAGTAAAAAGGTTAAAAAAAATGCCAGGCTGGTGTGCAGACTAGTCAGCCACTGAGGCTTGCGGCATCCAGGCAGCCAAAGGTCCGATGACAGACAGACGAGGCTTCATCCGGTCCCGAGCCAGTGGCGCTGGCTCCCTCTGCTGTCCTTAGGGCTCTCTGGGACATCGGAGGGGCAGTCATGCTGGCCAGAGCACCCTGGCCCTCCTTGCACCGTGTGACCCCGGCCCGCTCACCGCTCCCATCAGCCCCTGGGACCTCTCTTTGCACCCCCTCCCCAGCTCCCTAAGGGCCTGGCTGTGTACCGCCAGCCAGAAGGGTGCCGATGGTGGAAGCCGGCTTGAGGATGAATACCTTAGAACGCAAGTTTAGAAAATGTTTCTGGAATATTCCAAGATCTGCTGCTGTGGTGAGGGCCTGCTTCTGCAGAGCCAGTGCCTAGGGCCAACCTCCAAGATTCTCCTGGCCTGACCTCAACTACTCTCGGCCTGGCTGCTGGACCCGGTGGGGTGGACCCTTCCCCTCCAGACCCTGAACCCGTGATGCTGAGCCCTGCGCCTTCCCCTGCGGGGGTGGGGAGGAGGCAATGTCCCTCATCCCTCGTCTCTCCTCTCAGCGTCTCCTGGGCTGAATGGCTCCAGAAGCGGTCGGGTTTGTCCAGGGAAGTGTCTCCAGGTTAGGAAGAGGCCCCCACCATCCTGCCATCCCCTAGCCCCTCCGGGGGAGGCTGAGAGCAGCATCCTTCCGGGCTGAGTTGTGAATCTTCAGAAACCCGTAATGACCCAGCTTGTCCCCGGCCCCAGCACTGCTCCCAGCTGGCCCGGGTTGGGGGAGGGGGCTGCCTTGCCAGCCATGGAGGAAGTGAGTCAAACCCCAGTACTTCCTGTTGGTTTGCTTCCAACCCCATGGGGGAGCCCACTCTGGAAAGAAGGCGTGCTCACTCAGATTAGAAAATGCGATATAGAAAATGGACTGAAAGTGTCAAACCCAGGGCCCGGCGCTGTGGCACTGCAGGTTAAGCCGCGGCCTGAGACACCAGCATCTGGTATGAGGCAGGGTGCCTGTCACCCTTGTGGGAGGACAGAGTTCTGGGCTCCTGGCTTCGGAATGGCCCAGCCCTAGCCATTGCTGTCATTTTGGGAATGAACCAGCAGATGGAAGATATCTCTCTCTCCCTCTCCCTCTCTCTCCCTGTCTTTCCCTCTGCCTTTCAAATAAATACATACAATCTTTTAGAAAGTCAAATCCATTTTAAGTTGTATTTTTATTTATTGAAAGACAGAGTGGCAGAGAGAGGGAGAGAGATCTTTGATCGGCTGATTCACTGACAACGGGCAGGGCTGGGCCAGGCCCCAGTGGGGAGCCTGGAACTCCATCCTGGTCTCCCAGCTGGGTGGGCAGGGACCCCAGCCCTTGCCCAGTGTGACTGGCAGGAAGCTGGAATCAGGCGTGGAGCCCGGACTTGCAGCAGTGTAGGAGTTCGGTGTCCAAGGCAGCGGCTTAACCAACCGCTCCACAAGCCCAGCCCAAGTCCACTTTAAAAGCAGAAAAGGCTCCCCCCTCCCTCTCCCTCCTCTGCCTCCCGTTTTCCCTGCTCCTTGGTGAGGTAAGGAGGACTCTCTGGGTTCCAGGAAGCAGGAGGGCCGTCCCCTCCCCTTGGTGATACACGAGCCCAAGCCGCTCCCGCCCTGCGGAGCAGCCCGGCTGGACCGAGTCCCGGGGGAGTGACCGGTTCCCTTCGCTCGTCGAGGTTTTCGGCTTGCCCAGAACCCGTCCCCGGCCCTGCCTGTGGAGGCTGAGGAGCGGCTGGCAGAAAAGCAAGAGGAGACGTACGTGCTTGCTCCAAGCCTGCGGCTGTCTGCACGCACGCACGCGCACACACACACACACACACTCTTCACGCCAGTGAGCGCTCGGCTTTTCCTCCTGGAAGCTGTGCCAGGGCGACTGGTGAGCAGGCAGAAGCCAAGGGACAGCGGCTGGGCAGGAGGACCGCTGAGTTCTCCAGCGCCGGCCAGCATGAGGCCCTGCCCCACGAGGATTCCATTCCAGGGGGCCGGCCTGACTTCAGGACCTGTCTGGGGTCTCAGTGCACACATCCAGTCCACAGGGAGACCCCCCACAAGCCACCGCGGGGAAGTGCAGGCCAGGAGAACGGAGACGGGGGATGGGTTTCACTGGCAGCTGCGGACTTCTGAAGATCCTGAGGCTACCATCAGTGCCCCGCGATGGGACAAAAGTGACTGGAGAACAAAAAGCCTCGCAGGGAACTTAATTCACGGACCAAACCTGAAACCACACCCGTGAAGGAGGCGGAGGACGCCGGCCCCACGTGTCAGCCTTTGCTCTCAGACCCCCGGGCTCCGAGAGTGTGTTATCCAGGCTGCTGTCTTGTTTTTCAAAGCACTGCTGTGGCACTGGCAGGTCGGCCGCCTCAGCCCCTCGGGCTCCAGGGGTCCCCCGGGGACGACGGGCTGAGCGTGTCCCTTCCTCGGCACCATACGGTGTAAAGAGACACTGGACGAGAAAGGTCATTGATTTTCCTACCTGGACACAATAACGTAAGCACAAGGCGCGTGCTGGAGCGCACATCCGAAGGCCACCCTGCCTGCTCTCCTCTCCGGGCACAATGCTAAGTAGCCGGCTTCCGCTTCCTAAACAGCGGCAACCAATCGAAACACAAAGACCAGCGGCAGGCTCTGCATGGTGCTTGCGAATCAGCGCAACGCACCTGCTTGCCCAGGGACGGCCGAGAGAGGCAGCTGGGGCTTGGATCCGACCACACGGGGAAGAGCTTCCCGACTCCCGGGCACCGGAGCTCGGCGGCTCAATAGCCCCTAAAAATCCAGGAAACTGGCAGCCGCCCTTCTAAGTTAAAGGACTGGGAAATCGGGCCAGTGGATAAATACTTACTTTGGATCTGTGCTATTGATGAACTTTTTAAAAAAAAAAATCACTGGAAAAAATGAGCCCCTCTCTTCTGTTTTTTACTCATAGCAGTCCAAGGAAAACAGGTTTTGGCTCAGCCCTGTCCATGAGCTCAGTGTTGAACAGACTCCACTGAACTCGGAGAGAGCTGGAACCAGACGCCAAGGCGTCTCAGCAGAGAGAGGCTGCACCCGGCTTCTGGCCATTGGGAAGGGAGACCACCGGGGCGGGGCCGCTGGGCCGCCTGGCCAGGTGTGCCTGGCACAGGTTCCCACCTGAAGCCAGAGGCTCATCACCAAGTGGCAGCCAAGGCCTCAGAAACGCACAGCCACGCTGTGTGTTCCGGACAATTCTATCCAAGCCCAAAGGTGCTGGGAGTGGTCCAGCAGAGGGGCTGCACACATCCTCCCTGGAAAGGGCCTACTTCGGGGCCCAGGACTGGCCACCAGGAGCGGTGGCCTCCCAGCCCTGGTGGGCCGCTTGGCGGAGAGAGATGCCAGGCTCCCCAGGGGCCCCTGGTGACTCCGCGTACCACAGGTCTCAGCGTTCTCGCAGAGAAACATTTTCTGCTTGGTAACATGTGTTACTGCACACTTTCTACTTGAACCTGTACCAAGCCCAGAATAAATAAAAAACACAATTTGAGCTAATTACACTGAATTTTGAATTATTTCCTCAGCTCTTTTCGGTTTGTAGTGTGAAACTGTTTGATATGGTAAAACATTCGGGCCGGTGTGGCAGCTCACTAGGCTAATCCCCCACCTGCGGCGCCGGCACCCCGGGTTCTAGTCCCGGTTGGGGCACCGAATTCTGTCCCGGTTGCTCCTCTTCCAGTCCAGCTCTCTGCTATGGCCTGGGAAGGCAGTGGAGGATGGCCCAAGTCTTTGGGCCCTGCACCTGCATGGGAGACCGGGAGGAAGCACCTGGCTCCTGGCTTCGGATCAGCGCGGTGCACCGGCCATAGGGGCCATTTGGGGGGTGAACCAACGGAAGGAAGACCTTTCTTTCTGTTTCTCTCACTGTCTAACTCTGCCTGTCAAAACAAAACAAAACAAAACAAAAAAAAACATTCGAATGTATAACGGGCTCTAAGGCCTGTAGTAATGGATTCAAGATACTGTACTTCTCACCTACACAGAGATACAATTCTTCTGGTGCTGTGGCCTAGGTTAGGTCTCCATCAGCAGCGTCGGCATCCCATATGGGCGCCAGTTCCCTGGCTGCTCCTCTTCCGATCCAGCTCTCTGCTATGGCCTGGGAAAGCAGCAGAAGATGGCCCAAGTCCTTGGGCCCCTGCACCTGCATGGGAGACCTGGAAGAAGCTCTTGGCTCCTGGCTTCAGATGGGCCCAGCCCTGGCTTTTGTGGCCATCTGGGTAGTGAACCAGTGGAAGGAAGATTCTCTCTCTCTCTCTCTCTCTGCCACTCCTTCTCTGTAACTGACTTTCAAATAAATAAATCTTAAAAAAAAAAAAAAGAGGATTGCCCATGCTTTGGGAATGGCAAGGTTATTTATGATCTGCGACTTCTTCATTTAATGCCTCTGTCAGTGCGGGTTGGAAAAACGTCAGCTTCAGGACGATACCACAACGGGCGCAGGTACACGGCTGCTGGACCCGCAGCCCCGCGAGCAGGCCGGGGACGCCGCAGGCCAGGGGAGGCCAAGGGGGCGGCTGAGGCGACGCTGGGGCTTCGGTTTTGCACTCGGTACTCACCCACACGTCGGGCTGCGGTGTGAGAAGGACGCGGAGACCTGCCGGGCACCCGTCGGACGGGCTGTGGGGCGCGGGGGGCCGGTGGTGGGCTGGGGTCAGGCCTGAGCTCCCTGCCCGCCGCCGCCACCGCCGCCGGGCAGCCTCCCGGGGCTAAAGCCAGAGGGGCTTCCAGACGACTTTCTGGAGGCTGTGGGGGTCGCAGGCTTCCCAGGACCTGGGGCAGCTTGGCCGGGCCAGGAGAGGCGGCACAAGCGGAGGCCAAGACGCCGGCGCCGGGGCGTCGCTCTCCTCAGAGGAACCGGCCCCGGCCTCGGGACGTCGCTCTCCTCAGAGGAACCGGCCCGGGCCGGTCACCCGCTCTCCCGGTGCGCACTGGGAACTTCCGGCCCGGAGAAGGCTCGCCGGAAGTCACCCACGGGGCTGGGAGCCGGCGGCCGCCTCGGCGCACTAGGCAGGCGGGAGTCTGTGGAGATGGAGCTGAAGGCGCCGACAAGAACCCGTGCGGAGAGCGAATGGAGGAGCCGGAACCGCTGGCCCGGGCTTCGGCCGATGGACTCACTTTGTCCCGCTGGGATTGTTTCTGGAACAAGGATCCCGATAGCCTAAACTGCCTGGATATTTGCTTCGAATCTCATTTAAAAAAAAAAAAAAAGCTGCGCTCTGTTTGCTTTTCACTTAGCGCCCAGAAATCCAGGAGTTCCTCAACGTTAGACCCAGACCACACAATCTGCGAGAGGCAGCCTGGGGCCAGGGGCTAGAGACCGGGGCCTGGCCCGAACATCGTGTCCCGGGGGCGTTCGCCACAAGCGTCCCCAGCAGCACCGTGGACCACAGCCTCACCGCAGGGAGAATGAGAAGCAGCATGTGGGGACAGCAAGGGGGCCCCAGCCTCATTGTCCCACTGTCACCAGCCCCAACTTGCGATGCTCGATGGAACCCAAGGAGGTGGCCAAGGGCCGTTTTCAGCCTTTTCTCTGCCTGTTTCCAGTTCAGCCCCTGCCCTGCTGGATGAGGGGTTGAAAACCCACCCAGCATCAACTCACTGTGTGGTGAGCAGGCGGAAGGAACACCCCGCGACGCGCTGAAGGTGTGCGTCCCATTTCTGTTGGTGGAAAGGACACGACACAGCAGGCACCAGACCGCGCGACTCCCCGGCAGTGCTCCAGACGGCTTGGTTATCCAGGGTGCTGTCTGCAGAAGTCAGAGTCAGCGCAAGAACTTCAGAACCTCCCTGACACACGTGATTAAAGCTGCGTAAGAGCGAGCAAGGGAGAGAGGTGGAAATGCATTTTCCTTGCGGCTCCCTTGCTGAACTAACCTGGTGCAGCTCCACCACCTGGATTCTTTGTTCTTTCCTTGCAAAGAAAAGGGGAGGAAGGACAGGAACTCACTTGGGCTCCTGCTCCATTCGCCGCTGTGGGGGGAACGACGGCTAACTGGGCTGAGCTTTCGGACCTGTCTCCAGAGAGGGGTCGCTTCTGCGGGCCCACTTCTGGGAGGCCATGTGAGGTTCAAGGTTCAAGGTTCAAGGTGTCCTGGGTGTCACCACGTGACAGAAGACGCCGCATCGGCGGAGGCACAGTTGCATACGTGAGCATGGGATCATTGTCTTTGAGCCAGACAAGTGTCTTGTTGCCACGCTGCCGACGGTGCACCTGCTATGCATGGGGGTTCGGGGTGAGGACCACGTGCTGAGTGGAGAACAGGACTGTCCTGGGGCTCGCGCCACTGAGACAGAAGCAGTGCTACATCAGGAGAGCCTTGAGGGCAGTTCCGGAGGAGACCGTTGTGGGGCAAGAGGTGGGTGGTCCCCAGGAGGAAGGGTGAGCAGGAGCAAGCCTTCGTCCACGGGAGCCCTCCACAGGGTCCTCACCTCCCTCCCAGCCTCGGGGCCAAGACATACTTGACGAGGAGAGGAAGGCAGAGGGACGGCAGCTCCGGGAGGCTGCAGAGGCTGCCTCTGCCTGCTGAATGCCCAGCTGCGATGGGACCGGCGGAGACGGGGCCCCTCCCAGCCTCAGCTCCAGACAGGAGGCGGGGGCGGGGCGGCGGGATTCTCCGCTGCGCGGGACACGACTCCCACCACAAGGCTCTCTCGCCTGCCAAACCAGTGTTGTGCTCAGCCTGGAGGCCCTCACGCTATCAGGAGAGGGCTGTGTCGGAAGTAGAACCTACCATCTTCCAGGTGGCATGCGAAATGGGCGCCTCGGCCAGCCGCACGAGCATGCGCAGTCGCTTTCTCGGCACAGGTCACATCTGCGGCTCTTTCTAGGGAGACCCAATGCGATCAGGAAGCGCTTGTAATCTCCAGTGATTGAGACGTCACTGTTCTAAAGCGTCAGTCACTCAAGGATGTCCCCGTGTGGCTTCCGGCGTCTTGGAAGTGCTCTCATTTTTCTGGTGGAATTCATACTGATAAAGCCATCATGGAAAGCAGACTTTCTCAAATATCCTCAAGTATTGCACCAAGTTGAATGGCCTAACTCCAGGGGAGTTTTGAGCTATTTGGCACATAATAGGCACTCATTGAACACTGGCTGGATTTTATTTATATTTTGGAAATAATTTGACTGTATTTATATACCAAAAAGTTCTTTGCCTCATCAAATATATACCTTGCTCATAAAATCCCAAAATATAAAAGCCAGAAGCAGTACGTGTTGAATGCATTCCCCAGGGAGAGTCTGGGAGTGCCTGGGGCCCTGACCCGGACGCCACAATCCGAAGCTGTTGTCTCTCTGGCTGCTGGGATCAGGGGCGCTCTGTTTGGATGCACAACTCCTGAAGGGGTTAATTTTCCTGCGCATTTTTCGGGAGAAAGGAACCATAGCTTTCCTCAAACTATCAAAGGCTTTGTAAGAAGAAGAAGAAAAAAAAACCACCCAAGGTCCAGAACCCCTGCTGTTGATGCGGGAGGTCGCGGGAGGGTTACCTCCACCACCCCAGCACACGCAGGCGCAGTGGGATATGAGCACTCCCCCAGCTTTTACTCCAACACTCAGGAGCAGCTCTTTGGAGTCACGTTATTAAAACAAACAAACAACAACAAAAAAACAAAAACAAAAAGAGGACGTTTGCAAGAAGAAGGAACTGTATAAAAACAAACACTTGGGAAGACTTTAAGTGGACACGTGTACAGTGGGAGAATACGCACTCGCCTTAATCACTTCCTCTCCAGCTGCCTTCCTCTTCCTGGTTCCTGGCATCTACTCCAGCTGGCCACAATGACAGAACCCCTGGCAGGGCAAAGCAACCTTGTGTGGAGATTTCAGATGAAAGGGGAACCACAAATGACAAGTTCTGGAGCTTGCTGTGAAACACAGGCCGCCTCCCATGACGGTCCTCGAGGTCCCCAGGGTGCCCTTCCGTGCAGCCAGACCTCATTCCCTGACTCTGGGACATTCCTGGGGGTGCCCTCAGCACTGGCACAGGGCTCCAGCCCAGAAGCACCTGGGTCGCACCTGCAGTCTGTGCGGGAGGGACTGCCTGGGTGCATCGCCTCAGAAAGCCTACTCTGCCTCCTCAGTCAATTCCTCCTCTTAGCAAAACAGGGGACAGTCACAGCAAAGCTTTCCTATAGCCTAATCTTTATTTTTAAATCCCGGGTAAAAATAAATACTTCTTAACCAGAGTTAACCAATAGGAAATAGGTCCATTAACACACATATGCACGCACACTCACACATACACATGGTCACACACATAGGCACACTCTCATGCACACACTCACACACACACACACACAGGGTTCCTTCATTCTGTTCTTTGTCATGTGACGGCAAAGCCGATCTTCCTATTTCTGCCACAGACCATGCAAGCATGGGCTTCCCCGACCTCTGAGGTGGCCCTGATCTTTTCAATGAGGAAATACCAGGCGTCGGATGTTCAGATTTTAGAATATTTTAATGTCCATTTCTTCAGTGGATGCATTTTCAAATGATCAGAATTAACAATTTACAAAGAGCAGAGCAAAGGAAATACAGGAAATGCAAACAGTTGGTTCTTGCTAATTTAATTTTCAGATTCTAGGCATGATATGATTTTCCAAACAACCAATCAAGAAAATGCTTGCCTCGGAAATCTAGAAATTCAAATGCAGACGTATCTTTGGGAACTACAAATGATCACAGCCCAGGTAGCGGGTCGCACGCTGCCTCTGGCTCTCCAGGTCATGTGCAAATGTGCAGGTGCGGTCTCGGCAGGAGTCGTGCGCGGGCGTGGCACAAATGTGGGCCCCTTCCAGCTTGCTGAGGGCTCGTAACGGCTGCTCTACATGTGTGTGCAGTAGATACAATGGCGTGTGCTTGTTGACCGTGTGTGTCCGTGTGTGCACGTGTGCATACATGTGTGTCAACGTTCTGATCTGAGCTGGGGCGGAGAAGAGCGACTGCGACGGAAGCGGTTATTTACACGTCTTCACTCGGGGGGTATTGCTTCCTGCCCTGTGCTGCTAAGAGGCACGGCCACCCTGGGCACGTGAGCCCACCGCCTAGGAACCTGTCTGTCTCCAGCAACTCGTGGTTCTGTGACAACAGGCTGACGCACAGTGTGTCCGCTGTGGAGACCCTGCGGCTCCGTGTTGAGGTATGCTCTGGAGCAGGGAGCTGGGAAGGACCCAAGGGGCCTCCTTGCCCAGGAGAACATCTGTCCTGGTTACTGAGGGTGGCTCGGGGTGCTTTGAAAAGACCACATAACATGCTGGAGGAGGTGCCCTGTGTCAGAGGTCCCCCCGGAGGTTACCTATTCTCTCCCTGGGGTTGGCAGCTCCTTGGGGTCTCGGGGTGAGGAATCGCCGACACCTTTGTGGTGGAGAAGGAGAAGAATGTGATAGGGAAGAGGTGTGTGTGGAGGGGAACCTGGGAGAGCACACCTGGAGCGACACAGCAAAGACACTGGCCACCGCGCAGCCCTTCAGAGCCACACAGCCTGGAGGTGGATGGAAGGCAAAGAAGGGTGACACTCAGGTGCACACCTTAATACTGATGGAGGAAAACCCCAATGTGCCCGCAATCCCTGCGTACAAGGAAAGCATCAGGTAGTGTTTTAAGAAAAAAAAAATGTCTGCAGTATTTTATAAGAATACATTCTTCAGAAGCGAGAGGTATTGTCACAACCATCTTCTTCGGTATTGGAAGACCAACAGGCTGACAGTCAAACCTGACGGAAAATCTTATCAACTGAGAATGTTCTCCATCGCTCTGGGTGCCCTGGCACGGCCCTGGATGGCCAGCTGGCGGGAACCAGGGTTTCATCGGGGCCTGAAGCGGCAGACTCTGCCCATCTTTGGGGAGGAGGAGTGGTGAAAGAACAAGGCAGATGTGGAAGTTACCGGGGAGATCTACCAGGGAGAAGAGCGTGCACAGGGCGTGCCTGGGCCGGCCTTCAGCAGGCAGGGAGCCAGCCCTGCTCATCTCATGAGCTGCCTACCTGCATCACCTGCTACGGCCACGATACGGCGCAGTCCGACTCAACACAGGCTTCTGACTGGACGCCACGAAGCAGAGTGCCCAACAGGACCAGCAGCCACATGTGTGGAAGGGATTTTCCTCAGGCTTTCTCCAAAGCCTTCCCCTGGCTGGACACCTCATTTGCACACAGATGACTCTATCCCTCCTCTCAAGGGGCTGCCATGAATTCGCAAGGTGAAATCGTACCACCACCAACAGGCCCTGCCCAGCCTGAGGATGGGAGAGAACGGAGAAAGTGTGGAAGCCAAGATGGCGCCAGCACTGCCCTCCCAGACCTGCCCTGAGCCCAGGCGGCTGACAGACACCGGATGGGCAGCCTGCCACACCCTCGGTGGACTGCCCTCTTTCCTAGGCCTATTTCCCTCCACAGAAAGACTCAGCACCCCCTCCCCGAGATACTACATCTCCTGATAAATAAATAAATAAATAAGTGCAACCCTTGAGCGTCAGCTTCCAAGAAAAACACCTTCACTCCCAACTGGAAGACCCTCCCTCGGCGGGAGTCAGGCTGAGACACCTGAGGCCTGGGTTCACAAGCTCGGTGCCTGGTTAGCGTCTGAGATCTCGGCCTGTGCATGGGTGAACCCCCAGACCACTTGGGATCGGGAACAAGGTCCGCCCGCAGCCCACGACATGGCCCCTGGCGCTTGGGAAAGTACGGGAGAGGAGGGGCTGGCTGGGCTTCTCTCAGCCACGTCCCCACCCCCCTTCTCGGCCCCTCTCGGTGAATTACTGGCACTTTAGATCAGATTCATAAATGCAAGTGTGCGTGTGTGCATGTGCTTACAGAGAAAGGCCAGGTAACTGGGAAATGCTATTATGTATACTAGAAAAAAAGAAACTCAAACACATTGTATGAGCCAAAAGGAAAAAAAAAAAGTGTCTCGTGAGAAAAAGCAATAAAGATGACATCTCACCACGACTTCTGTTTTAAATGTCAAGTGACAGCCAAAGCCATGATGTCCACCAGCAGCCTCGGTCCTAGCCTCGCGGCCAAGGCCGACCTGAAGGCACTTGTTCTCCTCCACACGGCTGAATGGATGACCCCAAGGAGGGCAGATTTCCAGGGAAGGGAGCAAAGGAGAGGAGACACGGATGGAAATGAACCCTGAATAACTGTGATCCACACAGAAGTGGGGCAGGGGCTGAAATGACCACGTGACACCACATCCAGGGACAGGAACCGTGGGGCCTGGGCAGCACCGCAGCCAGATACAGATATTATTGTGTTTCGACGAACGGAGCACCGCAGGCAGCTTCCGTGCCGCTTCACACGCTCTTGGAAACGTCGAGCTTGGTGAGTTCGTTGGCTTCCTCCAGCCCCTCGTCTTCACAGTCATCTTTCTCTATGGCTTTGCCAAACCGACACCTTTCTTCGGCTTTGATGGGCTCTTTCCAGGGCCTCTTGGAAGATGGGTGCGCGTCCCTGGCCTGCGTGTTCTCGCAGCCCAGGGACGTCTTGTCCGAATACTGGACAGAAGGCACCAGGGTGGCGATCTCGTCCGTGGGAGACCGTCCGATGCTGCCGTCCACCTGGACGCGGATGTCCGGGGAGATGGACAGCTGGTGTTGTGGCACGACCCCGTTGTCCGTGCACTTGGGGTAAAGGTAGGTCTTCATCTGGCCCTTCCCCTTGACGTTCACCGTCCCTCTGTAGTCGAAGTCGTAGCCCATCTTGCTCAGGACGCGGTAGCTCTCTTCGCTCACCTGGATGCGGCACTCGACGCCCGTGGTGTCCATCCTGCTGGCGATGTTGACGGTGTCTCCCCAGATGTCATACAGCAGCTTGGTGGTGCCGATGACCCCTGCCGTGAGGGGCCCGTGGTTAAAGCCAACTCTGAGCTTGAAGTTGAACCATAGCATGTTGTTGTTGAAGTCGTCCACCACACGCATCATCTCCTTGGCGAACTCGAACAGGATCTGCAGGTGCTCCTGGGGGTGGCTGCCGTCCTGGCACTGCGCGGTGTTCAGCCCCGATGCCGCCATGTACGTGGCCCCGATGGTCTTGATCTTCTCGATGCTGCTGTAGTCTGGCTTGCTCAGCAGCTCGTCGAAGTCCCCGATGAGCTCGTTGAGGACCCGGTAGCACTCCTTGCCGCCCTCGTAGTTCTCCTCATAGAACTCGCTGAAGTTGACGATGCTGGCAAAGATGACCCCTCCGCTGTCGTGGTTCTTGGAGTAGGTCTGGGACACCTTCAGCTGCTCCGCCACGTGGTAGGGGATGATGTTCCTCAGTAGCCAGTCGGCCTGGTCCCGCATGCTCTGGATCTTGGTGCGGTGCAGATCCGCTTCCACGTCCCCGTGGTAGTGAAGGCGGTAGCTGACTTCGAACTCTCGGTTCAGGAACCAGACCAGCAGGAGCAGGAGGAAGAAGACGAGGATCAGCTCCTCGCCAACGAGGCTGGCTGGTCTCTTGCTGTCCTGCAGCAGCGAGCTATTGCACGGACTCCTCCCGGAACTGGAGAGCAAGAAGATGAGAAAGGGCACAGCTGCTGAGTGCATCTTTTATTAAGGGAGCGTGGGGAAACAGCCGAGCCAGCTGGCATCCCATGCAAAGTTTGCTTGAGTCGAAACCTGCAGCAACCTGAGGCCGACGTGCAGCCTGTTTCTGTTTGATTGACAGGAGGACACGAGGGGATAAAGACTGACTTTCATAATTGGTTTCTTCAATAAACACTCTCTAGTTATTTTTCCCCCCTTGGTTTTTTTTTTTTTTTTTTTTTTTGACAGGCAGTGAGAGAGAGAGACAGAGAGAAAGGTCTTCCTTTGCCATTGGTTCACCCTCCAATGGCCGCCGCGGCCGGCACACTGCAGCCGGCGCACCGCGCTGATCCGATGGCAGGAGCCAGGTGCTTATCCTGGTCCCCAATGCGGGTGCAGGGCCCAAGCACTTAGGCCATCCTCCACTGCACTCCCTGGCCACAGCAGAGAGCTGGCCTGGAAGAGGGGCAACCGGGACAGAAACCAGCTCCCCGACTGGGACTAGAACCCGGTGTGCTGGCACCACAGGCGGAGGATTAGCCTATTGAGCCGTGGCGCCGGCCCCTCCTTCGTTTTTTAAAATGTGTTTTTCCCCCAACTTTTTTTTTTTTTTTTAAATCTCAACTATACATTCTTCCCCCAGATTCAACAATTGTGAATATTTTGCCTCTTTGCCTTTCTTCTTTACACACAAACACACACACACAGAGTTTAACATTGTGGAAGTAAGTTGTTGACATCACGGCACTCCAGTCTTTAATATTCTAGTAAATGTCTCCTAGGAGTAAAGGCACTTCCCTACATAACCACAGTGCAAATTTTTAATGCCATCTGATATATTTGCTTCTTACATTTCTGAAAGACTCATTATTTTATAAAGAATTATGATCAATTCCCTAAATCTCTACTGGTATAAAAATTTGAGTAAATTTCCTCCTCTGGGATAGTTCTATTTTGCCAAGGTCATTTTAATACAACTTTTTTTTTAAAGAGCCTAAGATATGCACTTTTAAAAGCAATGTACACACACTGAGAAGCTCAAACAGTGTGAATGATAGGAAACAAGTGTCCTGCGTGCCTAGAATCAGTGCTGTAATTTTCCTGTGGCTGCACGGCACTTCGATGCAGGAATGCACTTAGGCTCACCAGATCCCTGCCGCCAGGCATTGGGGCTGCGTCCGTCCAGCGCGAGCAACCATGCAGTGAGTGTTCCTGTGCTCAATCAGTTCTTCCCGTGTGTGGCCGGGGAGGCATTTGAAATGCTGCACATTTAGAACCACACTGGAACTTCCCACACCTTCCTCCTGTGACGCTGAAACCACTTCTGTCCCTCTGGTCCACAACTGCTCCTGCCTCCCTGGGATCTTCTCCAGCTGCGTGGGGTCAGGGCCAGGCAGCTGCTTTCTGGGGGCTGAAGAGCAGTGGCCAGGAGCACCGTCTCTTAATGTTTGCTTTTTAAAATACAGATTTATTTTTTCTGTTTAAAAACACTACCTACTCATAGAAAATTTAGGTAAAAAAGCAGAAATCTAAAAATGATTCACCCATTATAGGATCATTCAGGTACAATTCCTATTAACATTCGTTGAATATTCTTTTAGTTCTTTCCCCTATTTTCTTTTTTTTTTTTTTTAAGATTTATTTTATTTATTTGAAAGAGTTACAGTGAGGGATAAAGACAGAGAGAGGTCTGCCATCCACTAGTTCACTCCTCAAATGGATGCAATGGCCAGGTCTGGGCCAGGTGAAGCTAGGAGCCAGGAACTCCATCTGGATCTCCCACTCGGTGGCAGTGGCCTAGATAGTTGGGTCATTATCTGCTGCCTTCCCAGGTGCATTAGCAGGGAGCTGGATTGGAAGTGGAGCAGCTGGCACTTGGACTGGGACTCTGATACCGGATGCCAGCACCGTAAGTTGCGGCTTAACCCACTGTGCTGCTATGCTTGCCTCTATTTAACATGTTCTTCCTAGATTTTATATGAGGGTACTTCAAAACATTCATGGAAACAATTAAAGGATGCTTAGTTTGGTGCAAAACAGTTTGAAATTAATACATATGAGAGGTCTTTAAAAAGTTCATAGAAAACACATATTATGAAAACTGTTCAAGGATTTCTAAAAATTTTTGCACCAAAATAAATATCTTTTTTAAAGAAAATATTTATTTATTTATATTGAAAGTTAGAGTTACAGAGGGCGAGAGGGAAAGGCAGAGGGAGAGATCTTCCACTTGCTGGTTCACTCCCCAGGTGGCTGCAATGGGCCAGACTGAAGCCAGGAGCAAGGCGCTTCATTCAGGTCTCCCACATGGATGGCAGGGGCCCAAAAATCTTCTGGCATTTCCCAGACCATTAGCAGGGAGCTAGATCAGAAGTGGAGCAGGTGGGACACAAACTGGCACCCATATAGGATACCAGTATTGCAGGCAGCAATGTTACTCACTATGCCACACTGTCAGCCTCCAATAAACATACCTATCAATTCATTTTCCAAAAAATTTTTAAACAACCTCACATAATTTAATTTCTATTTTTGAATCTTCACTCTATTTAGAATTTATTTATAGTAAAGCAAGGATCCAACATTGATTATTTCAAATTTCTAGTCAGTTATTTCAAAGTATTTTGGGGAATAAAATAACATTTTTTAAAAAAATCTGTGAGACTTCCTTTGTAACATATGGCTTACAAAAAATAAGAGCAATGCCAGTATGTCTTAATAATCATTTTACTTTCCCAATAAGATATTGTAACTATGTTGTGACATTCCAGCAAGTACACGCATTCCCTCTTCTAAGAACACACACATCAGTCATTTCATTCAAGATACAGCCGTTCCCAGGAAGCGTAGAGACGAGCAGTAACAGCACAGGCTATCTCAGTTGCTCAGAGATAGGCACAACAGTAAAAGCTTACCTGAAATTCTGTACTGCGTCCAGGGGTGAAACTACTATGGGACTGAAATTAAAGCACAGGAAAATACGATTACAAAGAAAACTCTCTAGAGAGCAACCTGAGGGGGGTTTAAACAAACTTTCCCTCTTTTAGACGTGGTCTAAATGATATCTCTGTGATCTATGTATGTCCTCCCAGTACTGAGGGCAGCTCTCTGAAGTCCCCCCTTTTGTAAAACTGAGCTAAAGTTTTTGTGTACTGCGCCACGCACTTCGCACGTAGGCAGGCCTGGCAATGATGACGGCGGTGGATGGGCTTGGCAACGTCTGGGCCTGTTGGGGCCCTGGGCTGGGGGAGCTTCAGCCTCCAGCCCCACTGCTACCTGGGTGCACAAGAAGGTGATGGGGTGGCCCCTCGTGTTTTGGCTCACTGGACCCGGGTGGGAAAGCCCCACAGCTGTGACTGAAGAACGCTGGGCACGGCACTGTAGATCTGTGATGGACAGGAAGGGTTAAAAAGCCAACTTCTGGATCTCACGCTCCGGGAAGAAGGAGCTTCGTAATGACCACAATTCCAGATGGCTCCACCTTCAGACAAGTAAACACACGCTGTGTTTTGCTTAAAGTAATTTATTCACTAAAAGCTTCCTTCCAAACATCCAACGGCAATTCTACTTTAAATTCTCTGTTTGATCTTGATCTGCAGACCATCTTTCATATTGTTACTAGGTGATTAGTAAACTGAGCCCATTACTGACCACCGCTTTGCTAATATCCAAAGCTACATGTGGACTACCACATTTGATGCTGCCGCTATCAGACGAGCTGGACCGTTCTGCGTAAAGCAGTGGTCCTCAGCCACAGCTATGCCCCACCTAGGAAAGGCAGCCCTCTGGTTGTTGGAGTAATTCAGAGGGCAAGCCCATCGGATTCCTGCAAAGCACAGTGAAGAAATGTCCCGTGTGATTTAAAAATATCCCGCTAGCCTAAACCTTCTGTAATTATATTAATAGTTAAACATTTGTATAAGCAGTTATATTTAGAAATTTGTTACACAAACAGAAGCTTAAACGGTTAAGATCCCATGGACTTTTTGAACACACTGTTCACTCTGTGCTTTCTGCCATCCAAGGTATCACTTTATTTCCAGCTGCATATTTAGACAAACAGCTTAAAAGTCACAAAACCAGCTGCAATGTGCTATAGGCAATTTGAGACTGATTTTGACAGCCTAAGAACGAGACAGTATCAACTAGCAGAAGCACATGGAAGTGTTTCAGACTTCAGATTGTGTTTGGAGTTTGGAATATTGGCATGCACATTAATAAGCTATCTTGGGAATGGGACCCAGAGCTAACCACAACATTCATTCATGCTTCATATTCCCCTAATATGCATATAGCCTGATAGTAATTATACATAACTTATAATATCTTATATTGTTTATACCACATATATAATATTTAACATTTTATTATAAAGATATGTAATATTTTATAATGATATTTATATTATATGTCTTTAGTAATTTTGTACACAACACAAAGTTAGAATATACCAAACCATTAGACCTGTGGCATCTCATATGCACTCAGAAAGTTCTGGAGAACTTCAGATTTTTGGACTAGGGCTGCTCAACCTGTGGTATTTTGTCAGGACTATTTCTTTGGCATATTCCTCTTGGAGCATGTTGTGACTTTTCAGACACTGTATGTTCTGTGAGCTACCTGGGGTCATAAACGCGTCGTAGGAGGTGTCTGTGCTGATGCACAAGTGGATGAGCCCTAAGTGACCCTGGGCAAGGTGACCCTGAGTCAAGGGTGCCAGACACGCAGTGCCGGTCACATACCTGTCCGGGCACAGCGAGATGTAGAGCAGAAGCAGCGGCCCAGCCCCCACGATGGTGGCCAAGGAGGACCTCATCCAGGAGCTGAGCTGGCAGAAGTTACAGTAGTGCACCACGGCAACCAGCACCGCCGAGCCCGTGACCACCGGGAACTGCAAGAAGAGCAGACGTTAGCAGGGCCTTCTCCTCCTCCTCTCCCTGTCCCGCCCGAGCTGCCCTGGAATTACAGGTCTAGCCAATATTAAACTATTGTTGACACCACCACACTGCTTATCTATCTGCTGTAATTTAGACCTTTACCTAGCTAGCAGTTTAAAGGCACATCATGCGTCTTTAACTTCATTACCCAGCACTTCAGCTTGTAGGTCACTAAGCTAACACCTCAGTCACTGAGGCTGTCCTCCAGGTGTGTGTTACTGCGGACAGCACAGAGCGAGGCCATGCTTGGGAGCTACTGTCGGGTAACTGGTTACCTTCAGAGAGTTTCTCCTTTGGGCACCTGCCATGTGCCCACTGAAACGTAGTTTGGTGTGAGAGCAGCCTGTCCCCATAGCCTGTGTTGTCCCCACTTGCACCAGAAGTGTGATGTACAACAGCGCTAGCTTACTCTTCATGGAGGGGGCGTCAGAGGCTCCTGCCCTGAGTGGCAGCAGCTGATCCAGCGTGTCAGCCCTAGAGACTGGCTCACGATCTTCAATTGTCTGGAAATCGGGGAAGATGCTTCTTTGGAAAGCACAAAGGAAAACATGGGTGCTCCTCGCCTTATGATGGGGTATGTCCTGATAAAGCCGTCACAGGTCAGAACTACCACGTGGCACCAACTCAGCCTAGCCTACCCAAATGTGCCTGCACGAACCCGATTTATAACAAGATGCTGAGAATGTTGTGTAAATTCCTGGATGCTGGACTGAAAGTGACAAACAGAACGGCCGTGTGGCTGTGTTTGTGCCCCTCCACAAAGTGGACCCGTCAGCTGTCACGTCTGTCTGTGACTGACGTGGAACTGGAGGATGATCAAGCTGGTGAAGTTGGGAGGCATACCTGCCGGCCAGGGAGTTTGCCCAGCAGAGCCAGTTTCGGGGCTCAGTGCCTGGACAGGCTGTGCCAAGTCATCTCTAAAAGGCAGGCTCAAGGACTAACAGACCGTTGGCCTCTTAAAGGGCATATCCTGTATTTAAATTGCTGTCCCGAATAATCAGGCTTATTCAAGAGAAGAAGGAGGGAGGGAGGGAGGGAGAGACAGCACCAGGGAGCCCAGGGGAGTGCGGAGATAAAACTGTCAAGCCGTTACTTACATGTATGTTTGTCTCAAATTCCGAGGTGACGTGGGAGTAGACAGCGAGGGCAGGCAAGGACACCAGCACGGCTCCCACGCAGTGGCGCGGGAGCCAGCCTGCAATCCATTCTAGCAGACGCTTTGTGCAGGCCATGACGTCCTCCAGGAAGAACACCATCCTGGGACAGGAAGTGGAGGTCAGGAGTGTGGGGGCCTGGGCAGGTCAGCCTGCCGGGACAGCAAGGACAGGGGCCTGGCCAGTGCTGCCCTTGACTCTCTCCAGTGCTGCTGCTGGCCCCACCCCCCCAACAGGGGTGTGGACCTCAGGAAGAGCCTCCGCCTCCCTCATGTTTGGTAAATGGCAAGGAAACTGGCCTTGCTCAGCTCATCACACCTTGCATTGCAGTAAAATGTGTCGGTCAAAAACCACAAGGGCTTCACTGGGTTCAATGAAGCCTGTAGGAATAGTCACATTAATAGGCCCCAACTGTCACCTGTTCCCACCTGCTCCTGGGGTGAGAGGACTTGAATGGAGCGGTTCTGGAGGCATACTGCAGTTTTGGGGGGGTGTGTGTGTCTGGTTCCTACAGTGACAGAGGGGCACTACTGCCAAGAGCCGGGGGGGCCGTTAACACACACTCAGTTTCCAGGAATGCAATTTAGCCCTGTGCAAACCAAGCAAAGATCATCTTTGCTCTGTGTGGGACATCACCCAGAGCCATTCAGCACTGCACAAAGTCACGGCACAGACTGAACCCAGCTCACGGTGCTTGGCTCACCAAACTCGCCAACCCGTGTGGCTGTCCCCAGTGCTTGTGTGCAAGAGGCAAACAGCTCTGTCCTGATCTCCCCGGTGGCATACCCAAGGGCAAGCACCGTGTACTTTCCTTCTGCTTTTCCTGCATATTACCAACTCCTTTTGCATCTGAGTGCCAGGATGGGCCACACTCAGGGTGATGACGTAGTATCTTTGCATGAACAGGGGGAGCCCAGTGGGTGGGCCTGGAACTGCTGGTGAGGAGGAGGCTTTCTAGGCCAGGGCAGGGGGAGGCAGAGAAGGAGGTACTGGGGGTGTCTTGGGGGGGAGACCAACACATGTGCTGGGGAGACCAGCCCCTCCCTCAAGCCTGCTGCTGGGGAGCTAGTGAAGCCTACCGTCTTCACCTGTGTAGAGACCAGGAGCCGCTACTGCAATCCAGCAGACTAAGACCCCTCCCTCGCCCCCACCCAGGCCTCCGAGCCTTCCGCAGGCCCCGACACCTGCAATGCATAGAACACCCCGGCTGAGCTTGGCTGTGACTGGGAACTAGTGACTAATGTCCTACTGAGGGTGACAGGGTGACAGGTCTGGGTAAGGTGGGCACGGTGCAGGGACCCCATGGCACGGGACCCAGGATGCAGGTAGTGCAGGGCAATCCGCCTGCACGTGGTCAGGGAAGGCACAGTAGCCGTGAGCCTCCTCTGGGGGCAGGGCAGGTCCTGAGGGCCCAGCCTCCCTGGCAGGCACCTGTGGCCTGTCTGGATCCTTTCTCCTTTTTAAAACGGACTGGTTTTGTTTGCTTTTAAAATTGAGCTGTATATGTTCTTTACAAATTCTAGATTAGGGCTGGGGAATGTCTGGCCTGTAGGCTGTATGAGCCGGTGAAATCATTTGGTCTGCCCCTGCCAAGGCAACCGAGAGTGGGGGCTTAAAATTCTACAGCAGGCTAGTTTTTTGAAGTTGATAATTTTGTGAGACCTGCGAATGATGTTATAAATACCCAGACGGCCACGGCAGAAAACAGTTCCCCACCCCTGTTCTAGATCTGACTCTTCACAGATAGGACCTGCAAATACTCCCTCCCATCCCGTGAGTTCTCTTCCACTTGCTTGCTTTTTAAAAATTATTGTTCATTTGAGAGGCAGAGAGAGAGAGAGAGAGAGAGAGAGAGAGAGAGAGAGAGTTCTCGTCTGCTGCTTCTCTCCCCAGGTAACTTGAACAGCCAGGAGGCGGGAGCTGAGGAGTTGTAATCTAGGAACTGGGTGAGGTCTCTTACAGGGATGGCAGGAACCCAGAGCCTGAGCCTCACCACTGCCTCCAGGGTGTGCATTAGCAGGAACTGGAGTCAAGAATGGAGCTGAGATTGAGAGTCACACACTCTGCTGAGGGACACGGGCTCCCAAATCTGCATCTCAACGGCCAGGCCAAAGGCCCACCCTTTCGCTTTTTTGAGAATGCTCTTTGCAGCATGAAGTTTTAAATCTTGATGGAACCACACCTACAGTTTTTCTTTTGTTCCTAAGAAACCACTGGCTAATCCACGTTTATGAAGACTGAGGCCGGCCCGTTCCTCCGGGGCTTCGCGGTTGGCACTTGCTGATTTGCGCGCGCCTGTCCTTTTCCTTCCCACCTCCCTCTCTCATTTCCTGTCTCCCCACTTTCTCCTTTTTCATCTCCGATCCAGGGGACCCAGGGAGACCTGGCAGCAGTCGGGGCTGCAGTGGGCACCGGCTTTCTCTAGTTAAGTGCCAAGAGCCGGCCAGGAGGCAGGCCGCTCTGAGGCCATGGTGAGGGAGGGGCAGCTGGCTGCGGACCCCGGGCCTGCTGTGGGGCAGTCGGAATGCCCCGCCCTAAGCCGTCCAGCCAGAAGGGGGAGCTACAGGCTCAAAGCTGGAGCGGAGGCCCTGCCGCAGGCGCCTTACCTGACAGATACCACGAGGGACAGCACCTCCAGCAGCAGGGCTGCCCCAAAGACCGCCAGGGCGGCCGGCGGAGGAGGCGTGGCCGCAGCCCCATACTTCAGGAAGCAGGTGGCGGACAGAACCAGGAACACCGTCGTGGACAGGAACACGTCCAGGAGGGAGCTGAAGGTGGCGCTGGCGAAGGTCTTCACGGGGGAGTTCTTTATGACCTGTTGGGCGCGGGAGAGGCGGAGCAGTTTGAGCGCCCGGCCTGCTCCCCACCGGGCACAGGGCCGAGGCCTCAGGCGGATCCTCTCCCCGTTACTGTCATGTTTCACAGTGAGGAAACTCAACTTTCCTAAGGAAGCTAAGAAAGTTGTCTGGGGACCCGCAGCAATCCACGGCAAGCCATCATGTATTTCCCCAGACTGGCAAGTTAATGATTCCGCATCTGTAAAGGCCATGGCCTGGGAGCTTCCAGCCGTGCTGGGCCCCAGGCTGAGGTGGTGCGAACGCTGGCCTGGCGGCAGAAGCAGCCGTGGACGGGGTCTCGTGAGGGCACACAGGATGTCCTGTGCGAGCACGCGTGTGCCTTCCCTCAGCCTGCTCTGGCCTGGCCCTGCTGGGTGCTGAGGGCAGGCAGGGAGCCGTGCCCTCGCAGAGCTGACAGCCTACCGGCGGGAAGGGATGGCCATGTGAAATGTAAGATTAAGCATGATAAAGAGGCACACATGTCGTGTGAGGCAGTTAAAGAGGGAGGAAACAACATGTGAACTTGTCCAGAGATCACTGGTTCCAGGCCCCTAGTGGGCCCCTCAGGGCATGATCCCCATCAGCACTCACACCAGCCCTTAGGGAAGACACACTACCAGGCTCTGTGTGCACCCTGCACCCGGTCAGGGCTAGGTGCCTGCGCCGAGGCCAACGGCAAACAGGGAGCGAGGAATGAGCCCAGACCTGCTGACTCCTGAGTGCAGCCCTGACCCGGGTCCTAGGAGTCTCTCAGGGTGAAGATGCGGACCCTAAAGGCAGGGGCTACAGGTGGGACAAAGACAGCAGTCAGCCATTTATGCTGCTTTCCATCTGGCCCCGTGACAACGGACACCAGCTCAGCCTCCCCCCAGGGCTCCACACTGGGGCCCACAGCCAGCCCCTTGCTCCAGGACAGACTGGCTCTGGGTGCCTCAGCCACATCCCAGGTCCTGGGAGCTGAGTGAGCTTGGACGGCTAGGGCTGAGGCCACCAGTCAGCCTGGACCCTGGCAGAGCAACCTGGGGGCAGGGTTGGGTTCCAGCTTGCCGCCAAGAAACCTGGGAGTTCTGCAGGTATGCCTGCATGCCAGGAGGGTCAGGCTTTCACCCACGCTGACCCACCTCTGCACAGGCACACACAGCTCTCTGGAGCTGCATCTAGCACCCTGGGGGAACAGCTAGGGCCTGCTGCCACCTGCCTTTGTCCAGCAGAGGGGGCCCAGGGGCCCACTGGGATGCTCCTGTGGACTGTTGCCATGTGGGGGAAATTCATTTCCACCTGAACACAGAGGTTTCTCCCCCAGTTTCTGGCCTGAGTGGGCTGAGACCCATACGCATTACTTCTGGTGTTGTGACAACCATCACCCAGACACTGCTGATGCAAGCAAGTGCTGACATCTTGGGTTTGATGCATATGACCAAAGAGGACCCCAGCACTGCCAGGAGCCCAGGCAGGAGACCTAGTATCTAGTATAATATCCAGTATCACTGAACAGAGGCTGAGAGTCACCGAACACCTGGGGGGGGGGCGGGGTGTCCAAGTGTAACCATTCACTGCTGGGAGTTGAGGCCCAGAGTATTGAGATGCCTCCCCCTGCCCCAAGCAGGGGTCCAAGTCAGAGTTGAGACCACCCTGCTGCCTCTGTGGCAGCCCTGGAGACCCCAGTGCCTGCTGACCCTAGAATCCAAATGCCTCCACCTGCACCTCTGTGCTTTCCAAGAGCCTTGAACTCCCACTTTCCAGATCCATGGGCTCTGGGTCTCCCCCACCCGGCAGGGAGGTGCTGTGATCTCCTCCATGGCACAGCCCCCTCCTTGGACTTGATGCTGGCCTGGGATCCCCTGTGTGCCCCCTTCTACCTCCTCCATCATCTCCCCAACTTGCTGTGCTGCTCCTGCTCTGCTGCTTCTGCCTTGGCCCTGTTCTCTCCTCTCTGGGCTCCCTCGCTGGCCCAATGAGGAGACTGGGGCAGCTCCTCCCCACACCTGCACTTCTAGGCAGTACTGCCCACATGTCCATGCCCAACAGCGAACACTACTCACCCAGCAGCCCTCTCTGCCCTAGGTTTCAGACCTGGGACGATGCCACCCATGAGGTCACTCGGGCCAGCGCTGCCCCCTTACTTGCCCAAATCTGGTCAGGCTCAGTGCCTGGGGTGACCCAGTCCTCAGAGCTCTGCCCTGCGGGAGGCTGCCCAGGCCTGACTAGGCTCCACTACTACTTGCTGTGATGTCACTCACCCTTCCCATGCCTTAGTTTCCTGGAAACAGGGATAAAACCTGCAACACTTGGGTGGGGTGATGCTTCCACAGGAAGTCACCTTCATGGAGCACGGAGGACGGTGAGCGCCAGAATGTGGGGCAGGCTGGACCCTCCCTTCCTTGCCGCCTCCCTCCTTTCCTCTCCACCCAGCCTTGCCTCTGCATCAGCTTCCTATCCAACTTGTCCACTCTGTGCCAGACACAATCCGATGGAGCCTCTCCTGTTCCGGGTCCCTCAGTGGCTCTCTCTGGACTGCAGCCTAATGCCCAGGGGTGGGACCCCCCCCCCCCTTCTGAGCCCTGCCCACCCCTACCCTGCCATCCTACTCCACCCCACAGAGGCTCCTGCAACTCCCTGGATGCAACAGGTTCTCAGATCTCCAAGGCTTGTGTTGGTCCCTTCTTCACTGGGTCACTTCCTCCTCCTCCCCCCTCCCTCCTCCTCCCGCCTAGGTGAGGAGTTATTTTGAGCCTCCATCTGGGGTGACGCCTTGCTGCGTGCTCCATCTGTGGCTCTGGGTTGTCATTTCTGTCTCATGACGACCACCCTGTTAGAGTGTGACTTTCCTCTTCAAACCCTGCACCAGGGGCCAGAGCTGGCAGAGCAGAAGCCTGGTGAACACTCGGTGACTGGGGGAGTAGGGGACTAACTTCCGGTTGGGAGGCTTCTGCAGTGCACACAGCACAAGGCGAGGCTGAGACGCCTGGCCTTGAAGCCAGATACACTGGTGTCAGCCCTGGAGGGTGGACCATGTACTTGGCTTTCCTTAGCCTTAACATTCTCCTTTAAAACAGAGATAATCATAAGCGCCCTTAAAGGGTTTTGGGAAGCTTAAGTGAGATAATGTTTTGCTGTACAGCACACCAACCAACCAACTGGCAGTTCCACTGCGGGAACTGCCTGGGAGGTTAACTGACATTCAGTGTCCCAACACGGCCGTCAGAAGGTGGCGCTTCTGACCCACGAGGCCTCTGGCCCGCTACAGTCTCTGGATAGCCTAGGCCAGGGGTAGGGACCGTGACGGAGAATGGGAGAGCAGACAACCTGGGGAGACAGGCACATGGCTCAAAAATCACACGTGCAAAGGCTGCAGAGTCGGGTGCGTGTGCAGAAGGAAAAGAATAAAGGGAAAGGAAGTCCGGTCTGGGGTTAGGGAAGGTTTCTTGGAGGAAACGCTGATGTCCGAGCAGCGTTGAAGGACAACAGGGGCTCAGGCGGTGGCAGAGCACGGGCAGCAGAATGGAGAGCCCGAGTCTCCGGGAGAGAGGTCAGGGCCTCCCGAGCTCCCGGGCCCGTTGCGGGGGCAGAGAGCAGACAAGGCGGCAGTGGAGGAATCTCTCTGGAGAAGCTAAGAGAGATGTGGCTGGGCCTTCCGGCGCTGAGGAGGGTGGCGGGGCTGGGAGGCACCAGCCACAGAGGAAGGGTCTGGCTGGGCCTTGAAACAAAGGACCACAGGACGACTGTTTTTTCTCCTCCTTCTTTGTGAAGATAAATTCATTACAGACAGAGGGAAATCAACATTCACCTTCATGTCCCTTTCACTTGCTGAAGCACAAAACCAACAATGAGCCATCCAGTGAGAACAACAGGCTTCCGTGGGTGGAGTTACAGGGGACTCGTACCTCCTCCTGATAGCTGGTCCTGTAGGATCGCTCCAGCTCCGGGTCCAGGAAGTTCAGGCTGAACTGATTGATGGGTGGCTTAAAAAAATAATCCTTCATCAGGCTAAAAGACACAATAAACACAAGCCATCAACATTCAGCCATCACTGGACTCACTTTTGTCAGGAGATGACAATCAGCTACCAAAACACCATTCATTAGGCACATCACAAAAGTCACTATGTAACAGAGACTGAGCAACTGTCCCTTTTATTTTATTTATTTAAGCTTTATTTATTTATGTGCAAGTCAGAGTTACACACAGAGAGAAAAGGAGAGGCAGAGAGAGAAAGAGAGGTCTTCCATCCACTGGTTCACTCCCCAATTGGTGCTAACAGCAGGAGCTTCTTCCGGGTCTCCCATGCAGGTGCAGGGGCCCAAGGACTTGGGCTATCTTCTACTGCTTTCCCAGGCCATAGCAGAGAGCTGGATCGGAAGTGGAGCAGCTGGGACTTGAACCAGCGCCTATATGGGTTGCGGGTACTGCAGGCTGGGGCTTTAACCCACTGCACCACAGCGCTGGCCCCACAACAGTCCCTTTTAAAGACCTATGTCTGTGGGGCTGGCGCTATGGCGCAGTAGGTTAACACCCTGGCCTGAAGCACCAGCATCCCATATGGGCACCGGTTCAAGTCCCAGCTGCTCCACTTCCCATCCAGCTCTCTGCTATGGCCTGGGATTGCAGTAGAAGACAGCCCAAGTCCTTGGGCCCCTGCACCCGCAAGGGAGACCTGGAAGAAGCTCCTGGCTCCTGGCTTCGGATCGGTGCAGTTCCAGCTGTTGCAGCCAGTTGGGGAGTGAACCATCGGATGGAAGACCTCTCTCTCTCTCTCTGCCTCTCTTCTCTGTGTAACTCTGACTTTCAAGTAAAAATAAATAAATCTTTTAAAAAAAGACCTATGTCTGGAGAGTCCCTCATGTCCCTACATGTAACCACATTGTATGCTTCACTCCCATTCAGGAACGACCATTCCCCACAATTAAACACAACCAGTAGAACCCTGGATCTGAAAACACATTGCTGACACCCAGGATTAGAAGAGGAGGAGGCAGCTTTTTGTTGTTGTTCTGAGAAGCGAAGAAGCTGTGGATCCGTGCGCTGAGAGTGCTCATACTGATTGGGAGGCTTCAGATGGAAATGCAGTTCAGAACCGCTGTCCTGTCATTCAGAGGCTGACAGGAATCACCACTGTAAGAGTGAACAGGTTGTTATCGCGAAATTGTGTTTATAGCTGGTGTAATTTCGGTGCTATTGTCACACATGCAGATTGCGTGTGAGACCTGAGAAACGATGAGGCCAGAGGATTTCAATAGCACAGAAACCAAGCCAGCTTTCTGGGACTCTTTCGTGCTTTGATAAATTGCCAGCAGATAGTAATATCCTTTTTGTATTGTAGAAAATTACCATAAATTCAAGGGAAAAGTGTTGACATGATTTCAGAAGGCAAACACAGCCGTGAGGTGCTGTCTGTCTCTCATACAGCAGCTATTAGAATGAAACCAGGGGCCGGCGCTGTGCATAGTACGCTAAGCCTCAGCCTACAGTGCCAGCGTCCCATAGGGGTGCCGGTTCGAGTCCCAGATGCTCCTCTTCTGGTCCAGCTCTCTGCTGTGGCCTGGGAAGGCAGTAGAAGATGACCCCCCTGCACCTGCATGGGAGATCCAAAGGAGGCTCCTGGCTTCTGGCTTCAGATCAGCTCAGCTCCATCCATTGTGGCCATTTGGGAGTCATCCAATGGCTGCAAGACCTCTCTCTGTCTCTCCCTCTGTAACTCTACCTCTCAAATAAATAAATAAAAATCTTAAAAAAAAAAAAAAAGAATGAAACCAGACAGGCTGTGTCAAGTGCATTGCCTGTGCCTGACATACTGGAAGGCTCACCCTGCACACACTCCTTCCTTGCCGGGCTGTGCAGGGCACTCTCTTGTTTTTGGTGACAGACGTGCAGTAACGTGCTGCATTCCCAGGCGCAGAAAAGAGAAAACTCTATCTCCTGATGTCAGCCCTGTCGCCTTTCTGCCACTCGGGTAGTACGGAGGGATGAACAGCAGAGCCGCCATAAGTGGATGTGCAGCGGCCACATGCTAGCACTCAAGTGCAGAATGAACCCTGCTATGAGCTGTACCTCTGGGTCCACCTCTGGGACTGGAAGACAGTTCCTTTTAGACTGACCCTCTTCCAGGTAACTATAACCTCTTGACAAGGCATGTAAACAAATACATGAACCCTGGACAGAAGCCAGAGCAGGCAGAATACGGAGGGGAGGCACATGTGGAAGATGGGAATAATGCCAGTTGAATTTCCTATTTTTCACCTTTGTGTGTGGAATGTGCTTGAAGATTAGTCTACACAACGTGGAGGGTGGCTAGATTGAAAAGCCACAGTCTTATTGCTTAAAGAGACCGAAAATAGAATTTGTGGTGACAACAGATAGAGAATGAGATTGTACAGCCCAAGGGGTAAAGAACCAGAGAAAGGGAGCCCCATGGTCTGCAAATAAGCACTGCTCAGACCTCTGGCTGCCGTTCTGATGTGGATGCACGTGGCAGCCTCCAAGGACCCGGGGGAGCTACAAGGACAGCTGCTGCCCACCTCAAGGGGACAGACTCTGGAGTTCAGACTCAGGGGAGTTCACTGCCAACCAAAACAAACAAAAATGACACCCTTCAGGGGAATAAAACAAAATCCAGAGCTTCTAAGAATCTTACACAATGTCTACAACACAATCCAAAAATTACTAGGCATATCAAGATACAGGACATATGATCATACTCAACAGAAAAGCAATCAACAGAGACCAATGCAAGATTACCTACAGGTTGGGTTTAAAATGGACGTAGATGCAGCACATTTGACCACTATCGCAAAAGGAAAGATAAGAGGGTAATGCACCTATGTGGTAGCGATACTCCCTCATTTAAAAGGAAGTGATATAATATTAACCCTAAAATGACTATGACAATTGTGGATGTATAACTGTAACTCCTAGAGCAATCTCTAAAAGAAAAATAATGCCAAGAAGTATTGCTAAAATATTAGAATCTATTAAAATGGAACTAAAAGGTAAATGTCAGAGTGGATAAAAAAATCAAGACCAATAAGAGACACATTTCAAACACATGAATAGGCTGAAAGTAAAAATTTTAAAAAAAGGTAAAAATGATACTGTATGCAAACGGCAAGCATAAGAAGGCCCAACAGCAGATAAAACAGGTTTTCAAAGAGAACCACCAAGGACAAAAAGGGACACTTTGGCATGAAAAAAGAATCAATTCATCAGGAATATGTGATACTCATCAATGTGTGTACATCTTTAAAAAGTCTGAAAATGCTTGAAACAAAATTTTCACGACTAAAGAGAAACATGGGCCCTTCCACAATCATATGGAGCTGGAGATTCCAATACTCATCTCTCAACAACTGATAGAAAAATAGATAAAAGTAACAGAGATAGATGTTTTGAGCAATACTCCCAACAACTGACACCTCACATCTTACAAATGCAGAGTTTACCTTTTCTTCTGTATGCTTGCCAAAACAGGCTGCACACAGGCCATGACACAAGCCCCAGTTAACGTACAGGATGGAAATCCCTCAGAGTATGTTCTTGGACCACACCAGCATTACAATGGACGTTAGCAGCTGGCATGTCTATCACATGACTCAGCACAAGCAGTCAGGGCTCTTTGAGCCCAAGCAGGGAAGGAAAAAAAAATTAGCCTGGGATTGCCCCCAAACAAGTGACAGGGCTGTGTCAAGAGGTTGCAGAAGGCTGGTGCCAAGACTCACTAGGCTAATCCTCCGCCTGCGGCACTAGCACTCCAGGCTCTAGTCCTGGTTGAGGCGCCGGTTCTGTCCCGGTTGCTCCTCTTCCAGTCAGGCTCTCTGCTGTGGCCCGGGAGTGCAGTGGAGGATGGCCCAAGTGCTTGGGCCCTGCACCCGCATGGGAGACCAGGAGAAACACCTGACTCCTGGCTTTGGATCGACTGGCACAGCGCCGGCCATAGCGGCCATTTGGGGGTTGAACCAACAGAAGGAAGACCTTTCTCATTGTCTCTCTCTCTGTCTAACTCTGCCTGTCAAAAAAATAAAATAAAATAAAGTAAAAGGAGGTTGCAAGAGCCAGCCTAAAGGGGGCTCCCATTAGCCAGACTTGGGGCCATGGGAACAGCCAAACGCGTTAAGAACGGTGATGCCTGCTAGCCCATGAGATGAGATGGGAGTGCTGAGTTCAGGCTGGAAAAGGACGGATGGGTAAAGCTGTCATGGAGAGGGATCTTCTTCTTCTTCTTTTACGATTTATTTATTTATTTGAAAGTCAGAGTTACAGAGAGAGAGGGAGAGACAAAGGGAGAGAGCAAGATCTTCCATTCACTGGTTCTCTCCCCAGATGGCCACAACATCCAGGGCTGGGCCAGGCCAAAGCCAGGAGCTTCATCCAGGTCTCCATGTGGGTGGCAGGGGCCCAACTACTCGGGCCATCTGCTGCTGCTTTTCCCAGGCCGTTAGCAGGGAGCTGGATTGGAAGTGAAGCAGCTGGTACATGAACCAGTGCCTGTATGGGATGCCGACATCAAAAGTGGTGACTTAACCTGCTATGCCACGACACCGACTGTGGTAGGGCTCTTCTTACGGTGGGATGCCAAGAACCAAAAAATGAATGTGCAGGAGACGAAAAATCACCATTTTGAAGCATCAAAGCGATGACTGCTTTAGGCAAAGATCATCAATGGATATCAAAACTAAGGAAATCTGACAAGGAATGGGATGTTTACAGCACCTTCCCACAAGCCGCTAACCAGTCAAAGGAGAAAGTAACAACGACGGATGGGGGCGACCGGCTGCACCTTGCCTGCAGCATCAGGACGAGCGTCACCAGTGAGGGACCACCGATTTCCCTCTGAGACAAGACCCTCAGAAGGACCCAGGACCACACATGTGGCGTTGGGCCAGGGGTGCAGGACCTCAGTGGACTCGTGTGGGAACATCACACAAACCCAACTTCAGGAATGTTCGGTGGAAGGACTGGGCCTGCGTTTCCTTTTAAAGTCAGCGTCGTGACGACAAAGCACATCTGAGGAGCCGGCCCAGAGTGAAGACAAAGCGCACTGAGGAGCCGGCCCAGAGTGAAGACAAAGCGCACCTGAGGAGCCGGCCCAGGTTTAAGACGCACGACGCAGCAATGGGGCCTGTGATCCTGATCTAGAGTGAAAATGTGCTCTCCAGACCAGAACAGGGACGGCAGGTCAGGCCGGCTAGCAGATCCGTGTGAGACTGCCTGAATTTGTTAGCTTCAGAAAGTTCACAAAAATGCCTACTATGAAAAAAAACAACAGCTATGGACTGGATTTCAAATATTTCTGCACTGAAATAAACTTATATTTTAGCTCCATTCTTCCATAGACTTTTTAAAGTACACAACAACACAACATTCCTGTCTCTAGGAAGTACAAGAATAAAAGGATAAACAACGTGAGGCATGCAATTTACTGTCAAACAGTTCAGAAAAAATAAAGATAAATGTCACAGACAGAGGGGAGGGGAGGGAGGACGCAGACATACTCAACGGTGGCAAGTTGGTCAACTGGGCACAGGGCATCAAAGGAATTCTACCTACCATTTGTTCCACTCTTCTGTAAGTGTCAAATGAAAGCAAAACAAAATAAAGAAACATACTGAGGAAGGCGGCTAAGGAGAGCTTTCCACCTGCAGACCCTTGCCGTCTCTACCGACAGCCCCAGTCGTACCTGTCTTCTTTGATAACGTCCACAAAATGGGCATCGGTCTTCTCCCGGATGTTCTTGAATCTCAGCGGAAGCAGAGCCGACTGGTCCAAGCTCACCCCCGCCCACCGTCCTTTCTCCTGCAGGATCTCACACAAGGAGGTCTGACTGTTGGTCAGCTTCTCCTGCTGGGGAGGGCTCAGGAGTCCATTCTGAGCTTTGGAGCTGGGGCCTCCAGAAGCCTGCCTCGAGACAAAGAGGAAGCAAACACAGGGGGTGAAGTGGTGGCAGGGAACACGAGCTGTCCCCACGCTGCAGCCCCCTACACTGCGCGCCGGATGCTCTGACCTGTGCCAGGGGCCCACACCTGCAAGTCTCTCCTCTGAATGCTCAATCTCTCTGCCAACCTGCACCCTCTCCGGGCAGCCAGGAAGGTGAGGGCGTGGGAAGAGCCAGCAGGAGGTGAGAGAGAGTGGAGAGCTGAGGTTCTGGGAGTTTGCTTATCCCAAAACCAGGGTTGCAGGGGCTGCTGGACGGGTTGGAAGGGCTCAGGGGACGTGCGAGGAAAACAAACCCAGAGCTGTTGGGTTTGTCTTAGGAGAAGGTGGAGGGAGACAGGTGGATATCAGCTGGAGTCGTGAGAGACCTGGATTGATCTGCACACACATGGAGGGTGGAGGAGGACAGAGATATACGGGCTTCCCTGGGGAAGGCAGCCTTTGTGAGAAAGGCTCCTGTCCTGCTTTCCCCTCTGGCCTGCTCGCTCTCAAAGGCCCATTCTCCAGCAGCCTGCCAGCTGCTTGCCCGCCTTCTGGCCTCTCTCCCGTGTTTTTCATCCGGAAGAGGCGCCTCTCCTCATGGCATGCCTGTTTTCTACCATACGCCAAGTCCAGCTTCTAGCACGAAAATCATTCCTTAACCACCCTCATGCACAGGTGTTAAGATTCTCCCTCCCACGTGGGGAGTCCCACCCAGCAGCAGGTCCTCGCTGTACTCTACCCTGCTCCGTCCCCTGCTTTATCAGTCTGTGCACCACCCAGAGACTGGAAGGCACCGTGTTACCTAACAGGACTTATTCTCAGAACTAAGAAGTTGACAAGAGAGGAATGTCACCTTAGGTGGATGCGCCAGGAGAGGAAGTGACAGGAACAACAGCCATGAGCTTGTTACCTTGGTGCCGCCCTTAGGCTCATCCTGGCAGCCATTCTGGACAGCGCCGCCTTCCGCGCCGGCTTCAGCTTTGGGAGCAAAGGTGATTCCACATGAAGGGCAGGTCTACAAGAAAAGCAAAGGCCATGGGAGCACACCCAGAGAGCAGGGCAACAGACAGGACACTCCAACAAGTGCGCTGCTGCCGCTGCGATTCTATCACGCAGAATGGGAGCGTTACCAAACTGGGGAGGCAGGACGTCAGGACGAACAAACGGAAACCCACAGAGGCCCGTACAAGGCTGCACCCAGCACCCCTACCCACAACAGCCACAACAAGGGAACTCAAATGCTCACTAGCCGATGAGAGGAGGAACAGACTGGGGTCTCCACACATGGGACATCACCCAGCCACAAACATCAGCGAAGCACTGACACACGCTACAACATGCATGAACCCTGAGAACGCTGTGAGAGCGAAAAAAGCCACGCACAAAAGGTCACGGCATGTGTGATCCCATCCACGTGACAGACATGCCTGGAAAAGGCAAATCCGTGGAGATGGTATGGGCTGTGCTTGGGTCTGAATCTCTGTGTTCCCCTACCCCCAACAACAACAACAACAGCAAAAATCCTTGCTGAAATCCCAATCCCCAGAGTGATGGGTGACGTTATGGGAGCTGTTCAGGCCATGAGGATAGAGCCCTCGCCAAAGGGATCAGCGCCCTCATGAAGGAAGCCCCAGAGCGTTCCCTCGTCCCTTCCTCTCAGGTGAAGGCAGCAGCCATGAACCAGACAATGGGTCCCCGTCGTCTGCCAAGCGGTGAGGAGCACGTTTCTGATGTTTGTAAGCCCCCCACTTCATGATATTTTTGTGACAGCAGCCTGAAGGCACTAAGACAGGTTTCTTTTGGGGTGGTGGGGGTACTCTGAAATTGACTGTGGTGAGGGTCGCACAACCTTGCAAATATACCAGAAACCACTGAACTGTACTCCTTAAAAGGCCGGATCTGATGGTCAGCATGGGAATTGGACCTCAATAAGGCTGTTACTGAACAAACAGCCAGCCCCTACCCCGCTCCAGAGCACCAAGCCAGGGAGCCTGAGCTCTCTTCCGTGTTTACAGACAGAGACCCTTGACAGCCTGTAGGAGTCAGCCGGCCTAGGAAATGGAAGGCAGAACTTGGTTCCGATGGGTGGTGGAGAAAGAGCAGGGCTTTCGAATCTCATCAGCCAGGTTCATCTGCTGGTGTGGGGACCCCATTCCAGCCTCTGCTCCTCAGCCCCCTCCTCTGTAAATTAAAAGTGAAAATGTTTTTTGTTTTTTGTTTTTTTTTTTTTTTTGTAGACATTAAACTTTAAAGATTAAAGGAAATAAGTATTATGCAACTCAGGCAGTTCCTGGGACACTGTATGTCTTTAATGACTTTGTTATTATTATTATATCATTATTATTAATGTGATCCGGTAACCTAGGAATTGCCTTTGAGATAGCAACTAACAGTTTCCAGTGGAGAAGACAAAACTGCAGCAGGAGAGATTATTTTAGGACTCAAAAACAATTTCCAGGCCATAAGAATGATTAAACCACAGGATAAAGTATAGGAGGCAAGGTGTTGTTTCAGAAACTTAAAATGAGTACCATGTGCCAGTTAGGGGCAGGAACCTGACCCAGACCACATCCCAAGTTAGACGGTAGGCCTAGGCTGTATTAGGTCAAAGAGCAAAGACTCCAAAGAGTCGTGCAGGCGCCTACTGAGTTTGAATAGTCATATTCATTTGAAAAATGGAGCAACCAAACAGTGCTCTTTAAAAGCTGACATTGTTAACAGGGGCAAAACATTCTACTTGCCAATAATACACAATGAAATTGTCTTAAAACACCTGTTGGCATTGACTGAGTCAAATGGCCAACGATTTCACCAGTGGGGCTACTGATCTTTTCAAATGAAGAAAAAAAATCCAATACCAAGCACGGGGGTGGGGGCGGGGGAACCCCTGGGGACCCCTGGTGGAGAAGTGACAGGGACAGGCCCAGCAAGACCCCTGTGGGAGCTCGCCAGCGGGGTGGGCGAAGTCACTCTGCTGCTGGAAGTGGCAGCTGCTTGCTCCTCCAGGGAGCAGGGGACGGAGGAACACAAGCTGGTGTGTGGGCCGGGTTGACACTGTGGTTTGAGACATGAACCGAGTCACACCCATAGGGCCCAGAGATTCTTCCCAACCTAGGGAGCAGCTGTGCGCCCACGGTTTCTCTGACCTCTGGCCGCTTCTGAACATTCAGACTGCAGAAACAGTGTAGGGCAGTGGCTGGACATAACAGCCATGTGTTCCCTCTGAGCCTGTTTCCTCCTCTCAGCTTTGTCCAGGACAGAGGGAGAACCAGCTGCAGACCCTAAGCCTTCCTGAGCGGGGCTGCCCCAGACAGGAAGCTGGATCCAGCCGCCCAGCATTTCACTGCACTTTATTTATTTATTCGAGAGGCAGAGTTACAGACAGAGAGAGGGAGAGACTTCCAGCCATTGGTTCACTCCCCAGATGGCCTCAACAGCCAGAGCTGGCTGATCTGAAGCCAGGAGCTTCTTCCAGGTCTCCCATGTGGGTGCAGGGTCTCAAGGACTTGGTCTGTCTTTCACTGCTTTCCCAGGCTATTAGCAGGGAGCTGGATCAGAAGTGGAGCAGCTGAGACCTGAACTGGTACCCATATGGGATGCTGGCACCACAGGCAGAGGCTTAACTCACTAAATCACAATGCTGGCCCCTGCACTGCACTTTAAAAGTGGCGTTTTGTCATTCTCTTTCTTCCTTGGCTACTTTCCTTTTTTTTTTTTTTTTTTAAATTTAAAACAAATGAAGCCCAGACATCTCAGAAAACTCCATTGTGTCTCAACATTCCCTTCTGATCTGCAGTTGGAGGCCCTGATGTGCCAGGCCAGGGCAGGCCAGGGAGGCTTGTGTCTCTCGCCCCATCTGCACACCATTTTTCCGTCAACTGTTTTCCAACTTAATTTTAATCTGGATGAAAAGCGTTTGCAACCTGGTTTTGGCCACGCACTGATACCTCTGTGAAATGTTCTCCAACCCACTGCAACCCTTGCATCCCTCCGCCGGTCCCGCTGTGGAGAAGCCCTCCCCGGGAAGAACATTTACTGTGCCAGGGACAATCTGCAGCCCACTCACAGGGAGCAGCTCTGGCAGGCACTGGAGATAAAGTCACTGTCGTGAGGATGGCAGCTGCGATGGTTTAGAACCATCCCTGTGCTAAGGACAAACCAACAACAGCAGTCAGTCCCCAGCCTACACGGCATCTGTGGTCCTGTGTGGTGAGCTCAGTCAACCCTCGTGACAACATCTGAGGTAGAAGTGGTCACTCTGAGGTGGCAAAGGCTTGTTAACAGAGAGGGTTGGGCTCAGGCCTCCTGGCCCCAAGAGCCATGGGGCTATGGCTCTGGCCTCCTTTCTTGGTACAAGGAAGACCCAGCAATGATTCAGGCACTTGGATTTCCTGTGCCTCGTCCCCTAAAGTGACCCAAGCGGCTGTGACTCCTGGTTCTTTTAAGCGACACCTCTGACACCAAGGGAAGATGCTACGGGCCCCCCAAGGGGTTTGCTGGGCTGTTGCCTGGGTAACCTAATTCCTTGGAGAGTGCGCTCTGCATTTTCCCACCTTATCTTCACTTCCACCCCCTCCATAGGTTACAACCCTTTCTCTAGCACGCTTGGACACATTTGCATTTGCTTGTAACACAGTTCAATACATACACCCTGCATTCAAACATACATGGCATAGCACTATAAAATACTCTTTTCCAGGGCCATTTGTCAGCTCGAGAAAAACCATTTCTAAGCCAGCAGCTGTCCCTTCTCAGAGCTGTCAAGGGAGGGAGTAGGGGAATCTCCTTTTTGAGAAACCAGAAGGAAATGGCCTCGGAGGAGTCCTGCCTTTGCCTGCTGCATAGGAGCGGTGAGCAGGACGCTGTGCTACTGGAAGATACATCCTTCGTTCCCAAACATAGTCACGACGACCACGGCGGACAGGAGTAACAGTGGCTTGGCTACAACAGTAACCCTCCAAGCACTGGCTTGAACATGTGCGCTCATTCAGCCCTCACATGCACCCCTGCAGCCAGTACCACGGCCAGCTCCACTTCACATATGAGGCCACTGAGGCAGAGTCACACAGCTAAAACACAGCAGAGGGGACGTGCGTGTGGCATCTCCATGTGAACAGGGGCTGCCTGTCGTGTGGGGCAGAAGCCACTGGGCCAACTCAGCATCGCTGGAACTAGGGGACGGCTGCTTGAGCACACGGATGAGGCGCAGACATGAGCACTTCAACAGATAATTTCTGCTAACATGATATTAGAGAAAAATAGAGGCAGATTAGAGGAAAATAGAAGCAATAATTTTCATAGAAAGGCATGCCAGAAGCTGTAAGAACAGGAAACCACAGCCTGCAAATATCAGAGGCAAAACAACAAGCACACAAAACCCTGCAAATACTCAGACGCAACATCTCAAAGCCACAGAGAGCAGAGTCAAACCCTGAGCCTCTCATTTGATTTGTCAGCCATAAATGCCCATTGGGCTTAGCAGCCGAGGCTGTTGACACTGGTCAGAGTCAAGGGTAGATTCAACTGCATTCAGCAGACTGTACAACAAGACTCTTACTATGCTGTGAAAGCATTCCATAAGAAAACTAAAATCAGAAAAAAATCTTAGTGTTTGCGTGTGGAAGGTTCACTTACGTGGGCCACTTCACCACCTGATGATGCCAGTTAACTGATGATGGCCACAGCTTCCCATTTCAGTCCACATGGACAGATGGACAGATAGACGAATTTCAAGTTTTTTTCAATTTTGAAGGACTGCTAGACTTGTGGGAGCTCTGAGACTGCATGTACCCTTCACCACATGTCACTACAGTACCCTCACCAACACTAAGACATTAACACTGGTACAACACTATGCACCAGGGGCCAGTGCCGTGGCACAGCAGGTTAACACCCTGGCCTGAGTGCCGGCATCCCATATGGGCGTCAGTTCGAGACCTGGCTGCTCCACTTCTGATCCAGCTCTCTGCTATGGCCTGGGAAAGCAGTAGAAGACGGCCCAAGTGCTTGGGCCCCCACACCCACGTGGGAGACCCAGAAGAACCTCCTGGCTCCTGGCTTCGGATCGGCGCAGCTCCAGCCACTGTGGCCAGTTGGGGAGTGAACCAGCGGATGGATGACCTACCTCTATCTGCCTCTCCTCTCTCTGTGTAACCTGACTTTCAAATAACTAAATAAATCTTTAAAATGAAAAAAAATTTAAAAACCACCACGAGCCAAGCTGCAGAGCTTTTATTCAGAGGCCTCCAGCCCCTGCCTGCACCCCTCCTCTGCTCCCCGGCTCTACCCAGGACCCCGTGGTGCACTTGGCTCTCACGTCTGCATAGTCTCTTGCAGCCTGGCAGTGCTTCAGTCTCACATGGTCTTTCGTGACCCTGACGCTTCTGGAATGTGCTTGGATTCGGATCTGTTTGATGCTTTCTCACAAATACGGCACACTGTCAGGGGTACATGGTACTGCTATGTCCCAGGAACGGTGATGCTGTGCTGAGTCCATCCACTGCATCTTCGGTGTTCCTCCTTCTATAACCAAGAGACACTTGGTGGGAGATGCTCTGTGTCCACCCATGCATCCCATCTCTCCCTAGACTCCTACCCACTGATTTCAGAATCCCCAGACGGCTCCTGCTGCAGCCATGATACTGTGGGGTCCTAGTGCTGATTTTCTGTGGGCCTCACTCCTCCTGAGTTTCTCACCTGGACTCTTTGCATGGGGAAGATCTGTCAGTGTGTATCTACCACACTTTCTCCTCACTCAAGGAAACAGACTCAACCGAAACTACAGTTAAGACCTGAAAAGTCCTTTTAAAAAAAACTTCCTTTGCATCTACATTGCAGGGCCCACAGTCAGACTTATATTTATTTTTATAACAGTTTTCTCAAGATATAATTCACATACCATACAATTCACTAGCAAGTATACGATCCAGTGGTTTTTAGTATATTCACAGGGTTGTGCAACCATCATAACTATCACTTCAGGTGATTGTTTATAATACTTTTACTTTCTAAACTTGATACAGTGTATATGCGTGTAAGTACATAACATAGTCATTTATGCCTATTACCTTTTCTGTTTCTGTAACGAACCCAGAGACCCTCCCTACCCCCTCAAACCATAGTGGTTTTACATATGGGTAACACGGAGGCAAAAGGGGTGATGATTTACTTAGTGTCATTAAAATAAGTCATGGTGACCATCACAAAAGAATGGTTCCTAGGGTGGGGCAACACAGGGGAAGCACATAAACTTTTTGAAAACAGGACAGATCCGTTCTGAATCGTCCCCAGGGAGGCAAATCCACACCGTTAGCTTCATTACTGACTGTAAATGTGCAAACATGCCAGCACATGCACAGTCCCCAGGCTCTCAGTAAGGTGTTCAGGTGAACTCACTGGGGGCAGCGCTGTGGCGTAACAGGTAAAGCCGCCGCCTGCAGTGCCAGCATCCCACATGGGCGCCGGTTCAAGAGCCGGCTGCTCTACTTCGGATCCAGCTCTCTGCTATGGCCTGGGAAAACAGTAGAAGATGGCCCAAGTGCTTGGGCCCCTGCACCCATGTGGGAGCCCCAGAAGAAGCTCTTGGTTCTTGGCTTCGGATCAGCACGGCTCCGGCCGTTGCGGCTAACTGGGGAGTGAACCAGCAGATGGAAAACCTCTCTCTCTCTGCCTCTCCTTTTCTCTGTGTAACTCTGAATTTCAAATAAATAAAAATATCTTTTTTTTTTTTAAAGTGAACTCATAGAGACGAGCCAAGCAGGTGTGCCCCTGTGAGGTCTTTCAGCAACCACTGGGACACTGTCACAGCGCAGTGTTCCACTGATTAGGACTGAGGCGATAACGACCATTCACTCCTTGATCCTCAGTTGTTGTTCTTCGTGAAGATGTTGATAAGTTATTTGTATTAGCAAGTGCAGTCTCGATCCATCCATCACCCACAGTGCTCCTTACAACATGGGAAGCAGATGCCCACTGTAGAGCTGACATCACATGAACCAGGCCAAGGAGCCCCCACGCCTGCACCGTATTTCTGATGTGGTTACACCAGACAGCACCCCTACCCTACAGCAACGACCAACTGCGACAATTCTAAAAATCTCCTCAAACCCTGGTGGAGAAGGTGAGAGCTTCCCGATAAAGTCCATGACTTCTTGTCAGCAAAACAGGACGACAGCTGTCTCCTACCCTCCTTCCCTCTTGCCCGGGACGGTGCTCTCCCTCTGTGGGGACACACGCACGCCCTGTGTGAGCTGAGCCTCTACCCCACATTTAGCAGCTGCAGGTGTGGCTCCAGCTCATCTGCCAACAACCCTGAGAGACCTCCTGCTCACCACCACCTCTCCAAGGAAGAACGAGGCTCAGAGAAATTAAGTGATTTCTTCACAGTCCAAAGCCAAGGCTTTGAGAAGTTTCAGTATTTTGTTTTTAAAGTTTACTTATTTATGTGAAAGGCAGAGTGACAGAGAGAGTGAGAGGGAGAAACAGAGAGAGATCGTCCATTCACTGGTTCATTCCCCAGATGCTCTCAACAGCCAAGAGGCTAATCCAAAGCAGGAGCCCTGAACGCCATGTGAGTGGCAGGAACCTAAGTACGTATCACTCACTGTCCCTCCACTCTCCAAGCCCCCCAAGCCCTGCCACATTAGCAAGAAGCTGCATTGGAAGCACAGAGTAGCTGGGACTTGAACCGACACTCCAATATGACATGTGGGTTTCCTGAGCGGCAGCTTAGCCTGCTGTGCCACGGCGCCTGCCCCAGGAGTTTCAACTTTAAGTTGCAGCTCTTTCCACAGCTCTCATGCTGCCTCCCACGATGCTGACAAGTGGCGTCCTTGCCCCTAACTGCCAGCGCCTGGCTCCCTTCTGGACCCCTCCTTCCCCCTCCCCACACCCCGACACAATGCAGGGGCCTTCTGACCACACACACTCATCTCTGGTCTTCAGAAATCAAGGCTAACGTGTGGGAAAGGTTCCCTTTGACCTATGACCTCGGGCCTTTGACAGCACTATCATTTCCTGGTAGGTGGCTACAGTTCTCCAGCTGTGCTGGGATATATTAGCTACGAATTTTCCAGCTGTGAACTGAACAATAACTTAAAAGGCGTTTAGGACGCATGCTGTGGGTAGACAGTCAAGCCTTGGTTCTCAGTAGTTCTGCCCAGGCTTCTGAGTCTCATTCTTCTTAGCGTAGCTCTGCAGAGCTGTATCTCCCTGTGTGACATGAAGGGATTAAAAACTGAAGCTAAAACAAAGTTGCAATTATCTCCCACATGCTAGGCATGGTGTTGGACTCTGGAAATACATGCTATTTAATACAGGGGCCCTGCATTCAGGGAGCTCACAGGAAGGCGCTTGGGAAGCAAAGACCTGTGGTTGTGTACGTTATAGGCGAGGGGCACACACTGGAGGACGTGGGGAGATGGTGCCACCAGCTAGAGCAGGCACGGGAAGCCACAGTCTACTATCACGCGTGAAACACAGAGAGGGGTTGGGGGAAAGGGGAGCAGTGAGTGTCACAGATGAGGGGAACAACACGAACAGGACACACATCTCTTCATTTGGTGACTGTTGACTGAACAGCTCTTCTCTGATCGATTGCTTGGTCCTTGGCACAAAATTCTTTCCATTAGCCAAGCACCCCTCCCACAAAAAGCTATCAGCCATGGCACTCGCCCTCCAAGGTGCACCTTGGACATAGAAATCTGTGCTCAGAGAGGCCTGAGAATGCTGCAAACGTGCGCACACACACACACACACACACACACCCCAGGGGGACCCACAACACACACACACACACCCCAGGGGGACCCACAACACACACACACACACCCCAGGGGGACCCACAACACACACACACACACACCCCAGGGGGACCCACAACACACACACACATACACACACACACACCCCAGGGGGACCCACAACACACACACACACACACACACCCCAGGGGGACCCACAACACACACACACACACACCCCAGGGGGACCCAGCAATGCCCAGTAGCACACTCAAGGCGTCGAGGAGTTCTGCAGCAGAGAGGCCCTTTCTCGGCTGTCTAATCCAGAATGTCCCTCTCTGCCCGGCCGCAGAGCCCTGCTCACACCTGACATCCATCTCCATCCCGGGAAAGCTTCTGCTCAGGGACACGCTGCCGGAAGCCAGGCCTCGTCGGCGAGGCCGGGGACACGGAATGTGGGGACAGAAACCCACACACAGAGTCGCCTCTATCAGGAGACGTGGCAGCAGTGACAAGGAAAAGGACCCCATTGGCAGGAAGAGGCAACAAGCCCTGGCGAGGCACTGGAACTGGTCAGGAGAGGCTGTCCTAGCGCAGACAACCCCACTGAGCCCACATACGCCCTGGGCACCAGCGGCTGCAGCGTGAACCTACCCAGACGAGCGGTAAGCAAGCACCTGGCACTTTTCATCGATGCTGCTGGGAAGCTCATACCTGAGAGAGGGTCTCAGGGGTCAGATGATGAACTATGTGATCGTTAAAGCAGACCTGAGTTTTCTGCCTCCCAAGTTTAGGGTTAGGGTTCCTACAATTCACTCCCAATCACCCAGTGTGTGTATTTTACAATCTCTTGGGCTCCTGTTCTCTGAGCCCAAGAGGGCAGGAGGATGAGATGGGTACCCCAATGTGCAACGCCTACAGTGGGAACCACGTCTTTGATCTCTTTACGCTCTTTCTGCCCAACAGTGGAATCCAAATAATTCTAACATTCTGGGACTGGCTTTGTCTCAGACATCCTATTATCCTGCCCAAACCTCTAAAATATTCCAGAAATTATACTTTGTGATCCAACTTATCTTTTCCTCCTGGAGAGGACACAAAATTGGTTTTTTGTTTTTTTTTTTAACCCAAATTCCTTTTGGTAAACACAATCTACTATAACAAGATTTTCAGGAAATATTCAATGACTATTCAGAAAATCTTTATGCACAGCAAAAGAATATGCTAAATATGAAGGATTCTTCAAAAAGTTAATGAAAATGGAATTGAAAGGTAATTTTATTTTGTTGCAAAGCATTTTTTATAAAGGGAATGTTCCCTCTGTCTTTTTTTTTTTAAGATTTTATTTATTTATTTGAGAAGCAGAGTTACAGAGAGAGAGAGAGGAAGAGACAGAGAGAAAAGTCTTCCATCTGCTGGTTCACTCCCCAAATGGCCGCAAATGGCCATTAACAGCTGGAGCGGGGCCCATCCGAAGCTAGGAGCCTAAAGCTTCTTCCATGTCTCCCATGTGGGTGCAGGGCCCAAGCACTTGGGCCATCCTCCACTGCCTTCCCGGGTCACAGCAGAGAGCTGGAGCGGAAGAGGAGCAGCCAGGACACGAACTGATGCCCATATGGGATGCCAGTGCTGCAGGCGGAGGTTTAGCCCACCACATCATACTGCTAACCCTGGTGCAAAAAATTTTGAAATCTATGGATACTTCTTTCATAATACACATTTCCACGAACTTTTTGAAGACCTTTTGTAGCTTTTGTCCATCCAGAACAAAACAAATATTTATGATTAGAACAAGGAATGTTCTTTCACAGTGAGAGAAAGCCTTCTTAAGGCAGCTTGGCAATAGTATCACTGTCACTGGCATTGTGAGTATGTGACAGGGCACACTCAGCAAATGCATCTCCTAGCTGGGGGGGGGGGGGAGGGGAGCACAGGGACGCATAAGGCAAGATGGCAGACGCACACAATACACCAGTTATTTGGGGCTTTGAGCTCAATTTCTCTACTTAAGTACAACCCATTTGAAGCCTGGAGGAGACAATCTCTCTCCAAGAGACGAACATGTTTGGAAAGGCATGTTCTTCTTTTCCTCCCACACTAGTTCTTTCCTGCCCGTGTTCAGTAACAGCCTTCGAGCTGAGAGCTCCTCTTTCTGACTGCTGTCAGTCCGAGCTAGGGGCTGCCTCTCCCATTCGCAGGCATTGGGGACAGTCCAGACATAACTGCGACCCACGTGCCACAAAGAGCTTGGGGAAAGAGAGGGTCTAATACAACTGCACCAGCGACTCTCACCTGGGGCAGTTCTGCCTCCCCCAAGGGGACACTGGGCAGGAGCTGGAGACATTTTGGGGCTGGCACAGCTAGGGGTGAGGGTGCTGCTGGTATCTGGAGAGTAGATGGCAGGGACGCTGCTCAGCATCTAACAATGCACGGGACGGCACCCACAACACAGGGCTGTCTTGTCCAAAACATCAGCCAGGCCAACTCAGAGAAACCCTTTGCTAAATTAGCAAAGCATACGATGAAAAAGACGTAGGAGTGTGGACAAGAGGCCTGAACACAATAATTACCAAAAAGCAACCAGAAGATAGGCACATGCACTCCAACACAGTAAAATATCCCAGCACACTGAATACCAAATCACGGAGACTGTTGAACTTAAACACCAATCACCAGCTTTCAAATATGTCAGTGAGTGTGGCTAGCTGGAACACACTGACTGGAAGCCTCAGCAACAGGCTTCATGCTAACTGACGTATCGTTTTGTTATCTGACAGCACAAAGCGGGGAAGTAGAACTGTCGTAACTGTCTCTCTCTTTAAAAATGGAAACAGCAAACTGTAAAAATAAGCGGAGGGCACCATGAGGGGAAATAAATCGAATGTGAAAACCAAGGAATAGCTCATAAGCTAGGATGATTTGTCACACCCAGAGTCAAGCGTGTGAATTCCTTGGTAGTTTATTACAGTGACAAAATGTCCGTATGGAAACGGGGGCTTCTAGACAGTAATCAGAGACCATCTTGGCGGGGTGATGAAATGGTAGCACGTTCTCAACAACCTGTAATGTGTCAGTGAGCTACGTCACAAGGCTCACACACACCAGCGCAATTTAGAATTATCATAAGGTTGCGGTGAATATTCGAGAACATGGTCTCTGAAATAAGATCTAAACCAGTTCTCAAGCAGGGTGCATGGAGAATCATCATCATTGTCATTTATCGTTAGCTTTCAGAATTCCCCAAAGACAACACACGTCACAGGAAAAAAACTAACTCAGGTGAGAGGCGTCTTCATGCAATGAAGAAAGGAAATGGCCGTGTGTAATATTCAGAAAGCAAGAGCATTACAATGCAAAATGCTGCTAACTTTATACTAAATTTAAAAGCTGCAAAAACCAAACTGAAGGACATTCTAAGCTGTTTGCCACAGACCTGAAGGTTATTATACATGTTCTACTGCAGAATTAATATAAAGTTTGAGAAAGTAGGAAAAAAAAAAACTAACCTTAAGGTTATCAAAGGTTTTGACAGTCTGCGCCAAGTCACTGACACTCCCTGATGGTGCTGTCCCCTGTCCCCTAGGGCCTGAGGACACCCGCGAGCCGTCAATGACCTCAAAGCCAGAAAGCAAGGCCTCTGCACAGCTGCACTGAGACTCCTTGGCTCTCTGACCCGATATCAGGTATGTCTTCAAACCTACGATGGACAAAAATTACAATCAGCACATATTGAAACCACCGCTGCTGGAAGTAAGGCTCCATCCTGCTCTCTACGGAGGACACGCGCCTGGAAAATGGAGAGTAAGTGAAACGTGAGCATGTTGTATCTTATGGCCGATTTCCACGACCCTCTCGCAGACACGCGGCCTCCGGGAGGCTGCCTGCCTCCAAGTCACACCGCTTACAGCACGGCTTTGGGGGCAGGATGAGCGTCACGCATTTCCTCCTGGAAAGGCCCCCACGACCTCTTCACAAAGGCAGCAAAGCAGGCTGAAGGCCGATCCACCGCTTGGCTTTACTGCCACCCGTAAATGCCACCCCGACACTGAAAACAGGCGGTCCAGGTGTGAGGGCCCAGACCCAGGAAGGGCCGTCGTGGAGGTGACTTCGTCCGCTCTCCGTGGCTCCAGAACTGCAAGAGAAAGGAAAGGTGGCCTTTCCCGGAGACTGACAACCAAGGCCGGGACGGGACGGCCCAGCGTGAAGACCTGCGGGGCATAAGCCCAGAGGCCAGGGACGCGGCCAGCGCTTAGCTCAGCGGCGTTGCCTCTGCAGCCGGAGCCCTGATGAGCGTGTCCCTGGCGCCTGTTGCAGCTCGGTGACTGGGATTAGCAGACCTCTGCTCACTCTTCAGTCATCATGCACTTCATGTTTTCAAAGGCCGTGACGCGTTCGGGGAAGACGAGTGGGCAGCCACGGTCACCAGCTGCGTCCCACCCAAGGAGGGGTCTGGACAGCGAGCAGGTGTGCTGTGGCCCATGTGAGGAAGTGTGGGATACTCAGGAAACCACAGGAGAGGGGCACCTCACAAAGACTTGGCGACGAAAGGGCTAGGAAGGCGGCCCCTCCAAAATTCAGGTGTGGCCCCCGTGGCAGTGCTCAGACGCGGGCTTTCTGACAGGAGATCAGGCCAGGAGGACCCCTCTCTGGAGATCCAGTGCCTTCACAAAGGGGTGTGATGGAGAGAGCTGCTCCTCTGGCCTGTCCCTCCGCCATGGGAGCACCGTGCTCTTCTCGGCAGGAGGCGGCCCTCGGCAGACAAGCGAGCATGCCCAGCACCGTGCTTCCAGAACCACCGTCTGTTCTTTAGAGATCAGTCTGTGTGTTCTGGTGCGGCGGCACAGATGGACCCGGATGAGCTGCCCTCCAAGTGCGGCTGTGCAGTGAGCAGGTTCAAAGGCTGAGGCGGCCACCCCGGGGCAGTAGGAGCTCCTGGGAGAGCCGCAGAAGGGCTCAGAAGGGCACAGCTGAGGGACGGCACTGGGCTCGGCGTGGCTGTGGCAGGGCACATGTCGGGGGAACAGCCTGAGACGAGCTGCAGCCCTGCCATGCGGGTGTGGGTGTGCGCACGAGCGTGTGGGTGTGCACTCACACACACATGGTTGGTGCTGTGAACCACCTCCAGGCTTCTTTCTGAGGGTGACAGGGGAGGGAAGAGTCATGAGCAGGCCCAAGCTGAGGACAAGCCAGAGAATCGGGGGGGGGGGGGGGCATGTCAGTCACAGCAGTAGTAAGGGATTCTGGGAAGGCAGGGGAAAATCGAGGATTAATGGTATAAATGGAAGTCTACTCCCCAAGAATCTGGGGGTGACTGACAACACTTCTATGTGGGTGGGGACCAACTCCTACAGAGGCGCAGGGGCTCCACCTCCTCTTCCTGATTCTGTGATCTGGGTGAGCGATCTCATCAGGTGAGGGTGAGAGCAGGGATGACTCACGGGACAAACACACACACAGCCATTCCAAGGGCGCCTGGCACATAGCACTCAATAACTCGGTAGCATTAGCTGTTATCATCAGCATGGAGTTTCAAAACTGTTTAAATGTAATGACTTAAGAGGCAGAGAGACAGAGACAGAAAGAGAGAGTGCCCGTCTGTTGGTTCACTCCCCAGATGCCTGCAAACAGCTGGGGCTGGACCAGGCTGAAGCAGAGGCTGGGAACTCAATCTAGGTCTCCCCATTGGGTGACAGGGACTCAACTCCTTGAGCCACTGCCTGCTGCTCATTAGTAGGAAGCTGTGATCAGAGATGGAGTTCAACATGGGAGTCTCCGGCAGCAACTCAGCCACGAGGCCAAATACCCTCCCCTCCATGGGGCTCTGACCAGCTTGCCACCAACCATGTTTTTCATGCTCTTCCAATGTACAAAAGCATTTGCAGAACTGTTAAATCAATAATTGTTCCAAATTGGTTTCTGATTGGAATTCTTCGTTAGGAAGCTCTGAATGACTGCCCTACGGTGATAACATCATACCAGTGTTACGAATGTCAAACGTACCTAAGTGTCCACAGTGAACAAAACCAGTGAGCAAATGAAGCATTTGTTTCATTTGTGCTTCAGTGTGGGAAGCTCAGTTTAATGTGAAACCCACTGCCCAAGCTGGGGGGCTAGCAGCAGGATCAATCAGCACGATCAAGTTAAGGCAGAGCTTAGCCGTCCAGTGGGAAATACATCGAGAGATGAATCAGACTGGGTTACCGAGTTCAAGCCTAGCCAAAGCTTTGAGTCAAGAGAGTTAATAGGAGATAAGGATTTAATGAATAACCACACACATGGACCCTGGGGTCCAAGTTCATTAGAATGGCTTTTTTTGGAGTAGAAGATCAAAATAAGGCGGCTAAATGATTTATTTTATTAAGTACAGGGTAAGTAGGAAAACAGTAAGATTTCTCGTATTCTTTCCTGGCAATTGATTTTAAACCTCACGAACAATTACGCCTTTTATAGTTTAATTTCATAAAGACTGCAGAACAAGGAGGCATTGCCCAAGGTGTCTGGCTCTGCCCATGGCTGTGTGTTAAGGAGATTAATGTGGCTAACACTTGTAAGTATTCTTAACGTTAACAATTCTTAACATATTAACAATTCTTTGAGGACAGAAACTGCCTTGTACACACTGTGGCCGGTTTTGGAGAACTGAGTGCAATCTCAGTGACAGGACATTCTTGGTGGTGGTGGGGGGGGGGCATGAGGCTGACCTCTTGTTGGGGTCTTTTTCTGCAGGGGAGGACTCTTGCTCTGGAGTGGGACCCTCAAACATCAAGAATGAAGGGCCTCAGCTCAACAGAGAAAGATCACAAGTGAAAGAATGTCCTAAGACATGACTTCGGGAGTTCACAAAACGCCTAGCCGACAACCACTAGTGACTTAGAACAGCAAACATACGAGCTGTAATCAGCTTAGGCTGGATCAAAAACATTCTAAAAATGTCTTTTTGTTACACATTGTGCTTTTTCTTATAACTAGGTCTGAAATGGCCAATTACGGGCTGGCATTGTGGCGCCGCAGGTTAAGCCACTGCCAGCAACACCAGCATCTCCTAGGAGCAGCAGTTTGCGTCTCAGCTGCTCTACTTCCAATCCAGCTCCCTGCTTTTGCACCTGGAAAGCAGCAGAACATGGCTCAAGGACTTGGGCCCCTGCTACCCATATGGGAGACTCAGATAAAAGTCCAGGCTCCTGGCTTCTGCCTGGCCATTAGGGCACTGAATCAACAGACAGTAGATACTCTCAATCCCTCTCTTTCTCTCTATAACAATGCTTTTCAAGTAAATAAAAAAAAATCTTTGAAATGGCCAAACAGCATGAGAATTACTTAAACTCAAATATAACCAGTCAATAAGGAAAGTGAAAATTACAAGTGCTGTTAACCTTCCAAATAACCAGTGACCTACAAGTTATAAATACAACATCTTACAATTATCTATTGCTTCTGTGCAAGAAAAGCAAAAAATTTTGTGGAAAAAAAGCCAGATTTCACCTTTAACCTTAAAATACTCTGGATGGGTCTAAGTCCTTCCCATTCATACATAAAACTTTTCTGGTTGTCCCAATATTTGGCAACAAATCATAAGCTCCTATTGCAAACAGCTGCTGGTGAACTTCCAAACAATAAAATATAATACAGATTTATCAAAGAAGAAAGAAGAAGTAGAGTGTGGGGGGGCCAGCACTGTGGTGTAGTGGGTAAAGTCACCGCCTGCAGTGCCAGCATCCCATATGGGCACCGGTTCGAGTCCTGGCTGCTCCACTTCCTATCCAGCTCTCTGCTATGGCTTGGGAAAGCAGTAGAGGATGGTCCAAACCCTTGGGCCTCTGTACCCACATGGGAAACCCTGAGGGAGCTCCTGTCTCCTGGCTTTGGATCGGCTCAGCTCGGGCTTTTGCGGCTATTTGGGGTATGAACCAGTAGATGGAAGACCTCTCTCTCTGCCTCTGCCTCTCTGTAACTTTGCCTTTCAAATAAATAAATAAGTTAAATCTTTAAAAGAAAGAAAGAATTAGAGCGTGGGCACCTGCCTGTATAACTTGACGTAACAAAAGAATGTTTAGAAAAAAACACATATACCACTACACCACCAAGGCCACATCCAAGTGACGGGGTGCCCCTCAGGGACCACGTTCTCCTGTTGTGTCTAACCTCTCCACCCGGCATTCACCTGTGCCACACAGAGGTCTGCCTTCTTGCTGAAAGCTCACCCTGAGGAGTTCAGGGGTAACAAACTTCAGAGACCATACCTGCCACCTCTAGAACGTTCCTCAAAAGCTTAAGACCTGGGCTAAGAGCTGAAGAGAGACAAGGCTGGGGCCAGGGGGGCAGGAGGAGGAAGCGCTTATAGAAACTGAGAACTGATAAAATCTTTTCAATGCTCACTCTCAATTTTCAGTCTATAAAATGGAAATACAGTAACATGGTAATAATACCACTTCTTAGGGTTGCTATGAGGATTAAATAAGCCAACACTTAAAGAAGGGAAACACAAATGGAAAAGGCAATGCTTTTTCTGAGGAGGTCTTCAGGAATACTCAGGAGTCAAAGAGTACGCTGAGTGAGAGAACAAAATAAGACTCACGACAAAAAGCGAACCGGCAAGCTCGAGACCAACGGTGAAAGTGAGGACCGCGAGTCAGCGATGACGCAGTCTCCCAGGAGACACAATTTCATGAGGTCAAGACCTGTGCTGACAGGGTGTTCAGAAGTGACTGGAGGCATTTTCACAACAACTTGCAGACAAGAGGGAAATGAAGGCTATGATAACTATTCTGAAATACCACAAGATAACAGAGCTTAAGGGGGCGGAAGAGGCTGTGGAACAGACAGCAGGAGGAGAGGTGCTAGGCACCGGGACAGATTACCAGCTCATCGGTGTCATTCACCAAATGATAAGTCCACCAGCTGGAGGGAGGCCGCCAGGCTGCATCTGTAGGAGTGCGAGAGGTCTCCGCGAGCAGTGGATCGGAAGGCTCTTAAGAGGTGTAGATTTACGTACAGAACACAGACAATGGGAAATAAACACTAAAAAGAAGAGAAGTGAAAAACTATTAAAATCTGAGAATACATGACAGCTAAACAAACTGGGAAACTGAAAATAAGATGTTGATGGGGGCGCTATGGCATAGAAGGTTAAGCCTCTGCCTGCAGCCCCGGCATCTGAGTCCTGGCTGCTCCACTTCTGATCCAGCTCCCTGCTAATGAGCCTGGGAAAGCAGCAGAAGATGGCCCACGTCCTTGGACCCCTGCACCCACATGGGAGACCCAGAAGAAGCTCCTGGTTCCTGGCTTCAGACTGGCCCAGCCCCAGCCATTGTGGCCATTTGGGGAGTGAACCAGTGGATGGAAGATCTCAAGATATCTCTCTCTGTCTCTGCTTTTCAAATAAACAAATCTTTAAAAAAAAAAAAAGAAAGAAAGAAATTATGATGCTGTTATGATGCTCAGCCAGTCACAAAAGGTCATATACAGGACTCCATATACAGGACATGTCCAGAATAGGAGACATGAAAGCCGATTAAGAGTTGCCAAGGACTGAGGGGAACGAGGACCAACTGCTATATTCTTACTCCATGGGATGATGAACATGTTGCCAAGTTACATCAGAGTGATGGCTGCACAACTCCACAATTACGCTAAGAATCACAGAATTATACACTTTCGGTGGGTGTGAACCGTACAGTATGTGAATAATTCCTCAATAAAACTTTATTTTTTTAAAGAAAGAAAAGAAATAAAGCTATGTGAACTTTAACAAAATGCAACCATTCTGAGATTTCAAGCTGAAAATAAAGCCAGGAAGGAAACATGCTCTCCCTGAGAATTCAAGGTAAAGTAGTGGGCAGGGGTAGGTAAAAGCAAAATATTAAAAATAAGGGCTTCAAAACAGATACTGTAATGGAGCTAGGATGGGAAAACATAAATAAGAAGTAAGGCTACACAACCTTGAAGAGCTGAAAATTTAACATGGCAAGAGTTCAGAAGTCTGGGAGAGATTAAACAAAACAAAACAAGACGAAATTTGACCTTCACGAGATACCTCCAGGAATCATCAAATTTGCAGCTCTCACCATTGTAGTCAGGTCCAAGAAGGCTGGGCGGACACCCAAGCTGTCTCAGCACAGCTCCCTGCCGAGGGTGCACCATGCGTGTGCCTGCGGCCCCAAAGGGCGGAAGGGGCAGCCTGTGCTCACCCCCTCGACCACTGCCCTGGCACTTCCTTTCCATCCAGGAGTGTACTAACAGACAAAGGCATTTTCTCCTGGCCCACAGCGGGTTTCCTGCACCGACACCTCCTGTGAGGGTCTTCGGTGGAGGAGTAAGGCAGCCCAGGCCATAGCACCACCTCTGCCACAAACCCCATGTCAGGCAAAGAGAGAGACAGGATTATGCAAATATTGGACACTGTCCAGGGGAGAGGCCACCCCAGGGCCCTCGCTCCCTGTCTACCCAGGCTGTTGGCCTGCTCCCAGCTCACATTTCCAGCACAGGCGCTGCTTGCTGCGAGTTCCCCACTTTTCCAATCACACAGTTTTTAACTGGTGTTAAGGTTTTCTTCCTGTGGATGAGTCCTTTGCATCCTGGCTGGAGCAGGGACACGGTTCCCCAGGTCGTCGTTTCTTGTTTAGGGAGCATGGGGCAGGCTTGCTCAGGCCATCTACTGAGAATCCCCAAGCCTCTGCTTTCTTCTTACGTATCTCAGTGTCTCCAATTTCACTTCAGCATGAGAGGCGGTCTCTTTTTCCATCTTTTCTGGAAGAATCAAAGTCGTGTTTGTGTGATGTTTTTACTAACTTCCAGAGTATTGCTTTGCTGTGCGTTCGACGGGATGAGGAGAGCAGGACCATTGCGCTGTCTGGGTGCTCATGGGCCAGGTGATTTGCTTTCCTGTCATCCGTGCCTTGACAAAATTACAACTATGTGGAAGACGCCACGTAAGCAAAACTGAAAGTGAAAGCAAGGCAGTGAGAACCGAACGCCCGAGTGGGAGGTCAGTCCCGTGTGGGGGTCCTGGGCGAGTCAGCCAGGCCGCACATGCACACAGAGCAGGGGAGGAGGCCTCAGAGGCTCAGCTCCACTACAGACCCTGCAAGAACTGCTGCTGCCACAGGAGACCAGGAAGTGGGTGGAAGGTTCCAGACCAGGACAGGTGCTGGCCCCAAACAGGACAGGTGAAGCCGGGCTGAAATCCCGGGAGAGCAAGGCCATCTCTGTTGAAAAGGACACGAAAACACACCAACGTGTAACAGGACGATGAGGCTATGGAGAACACCGCCCGTGCTATTAAATACGCGTTCTCACTTCCATTATGTTTAAAAGGAGCGCAGACTTTCGGGGGTCTTACAAAATAGTTTAGACACAGAAACAGGTAAGAAAAAACATGGAGAAGGCTCACAATCCCACCAGCCTAAGAAACACAAGGCCCGACACTGGCAAGCTTCTGTGTGCAAACATTCCCTACATACACTGGACTCCTTAATACGGTTCCTTAAATTTATATAAATGACATAACTTTATTCTCCTGAAAGCTGCTTTTTTTTGCCACATTGACTTGTATGTTTCATGTTCTTCTATTTGCAATATTACAAAGTTTCTCTGTGCTGAGTGAAATAAGCCAGACCCAGAAAGATAAATACCCCACGTTTTCTTGTATCTGTGGAAGTTAATAACGTATGTACGGTATAAAGTGGTGTGGGTGTCCTATTAGCGGGTGTGCAGTTATAAATACGGCTTCACTGGATTACACCAGGAACATGATAATATACCCTTTTCTCCCCACTTTATGCTCATTGTCATGAATACCACATTTTCTGATATTAATATCCCTGTTTTCAAGAAAAAGTAGAATATAGGTATATGCATATAATATATACCTATCAAGTACATATGGTAAAATGTTTAAAAATTATTAAATCTTAAAAAAAGAAGCTTTTCAGTAAATAAATAACTGAAAACATTAAATTAATATCAACTATGAACCCTGTGTTCTGTTAAGAATAAGAAATATGATAAATAAATGGAGCAAAAACACACAACATAAAAACACCATGGATTCAAAGAATACATCGAAAACATAAATTTAAGAAAGAAATGGAACAGGGAGAGATCAGTTTTTAAAAAATCAGGAGATGAGCAAGGATGAAAGAAAAGTTGCCGGGGAAAAAAAATTAAACCTGGAGAAGAGGGCAGAGCCAGCTGAGGTACCACAAAATCATGTTAAAGGGGGGCGGGTGATAAAAACAGAAATAAACATAGAGTTCCTCAGACTGTAAGTGAGCCACGCGGAGGTTCAACTCCACCCCTCCAGTCACACATCCCCGCGACCCCTCAGTGTTTAGGCCAGCCTGTCCGCCACTCACCGTCACTAAGACAGAGAAGGGGTCACAGGAAACAGACCAGGACCAGCCTGGCTTGTGGCCACTGGCTGAGGGGCGGAGCTCTGCCCAGTGGATAGAGGCTCCAGCGCTGTGCCCGACAGAGCCCGAGGCTTCAGCACCGGAACTGAGGGGTATGACCGGAGGAAGAACTTCCAGAAGGTTTCAGAAAACGGAGGCAGCTTTCCATCAAGCTCCTGGGAGCTGGTGCAATGAAACAACACGGAGGGGGTGGCATAATGGACCCGATGAGGAACCTAGGACCTGTGCTCCAGGGTACTTTCCAACAGAATTTTCGGAAGATGGTAATGACCCAAGGTTGTCCAGCCCAGGAGCCGCTGGCCACGTGCAGATGTTGAGCACTCCAACAGTGACCAGCACAGAGGAGGAACTGAACTGCTTATACTTTTAAATTGTACTTTGAATTTTAAATAGATGCACTGTGGCTGGCAGCTACCTTGCTGAACGGTGGTCAAAGGAATGAACTGGGAAGAGAAAGCTCTTTCTTAGCTTTGTTAAACAGAGATGAGGTGGAAGACACTATGAAAGGAAGAACAGGTGGGACTAAGAAAGTTCAATGTGAGTTGGATAAGGACTAACTCTTATTAATTTTAGATGGCATTTCATAGCAAATACATGGGGAAACTAGCCTCTGTATGCCAACAGCAGGGAAAGTCTATTAGACAGAATAGAAACAGACACTCTATCAAACAGACTGGCAGACGATCTCTAAGAATATGGGGGGAAAAAAAGAGTGTGGAAGTATTATATACTTGAGTATTTTTCAAAAATCTTAAGATAGAATGAAAAACTGTTGAAAAAAATCCAATTCAGAGCTTAAACATCTATAGCTGAAACTTGGTTCGAATGTACTATTTCTAAACATGTTTTTATGTGAATATTGATGACTGAATATCCTATTTCCCACTATTAAACCACACGGTTTAAACTTGACTGCCTGACTCCTAAACAGTTAGTAAAACAAACACCTAAGCTCTCTGATCTTTCACATCCATTAAAGGCAACATATGTATTAAAACACAGCACTGGGCAAGGGGGTCTGACTCCTCAGGCACAGAGGCACAGTGCTAACAGGATCCGGTAAAAGCTGACTGAGCCACGCTGGCAGCAGGTGTTTCAAGAAAGGTATCACTCTACTGTCTCCTATGCTGAGGCCTGAGCCCCAGGCAAATTCATGAGCTGGGTAGTCACCTCTGCCAACCTCCCACTTTCCACCTGTCTGCTCCAGGACCCCGCTGCCTCCCGGTGCCCCTTCCCTGCCCCAACCTCTCATCTGAACACGCAGCAGCGCCTTGCCAGGACCAAGGCCATGTGAGCCTTGGCAGTCCCACAGAGAGCCCTTGCAACTCAGCCCTGAGAGCCACAGGTGCCCCCAAGACCAAACTCCTACTCACTGGAGATCTCCCCCTGCAGCTGACCTGTGTGCTGTGCCCTCCTGACATGAACGTGGGAGACAGTGCCTAGGCCCCAGTCATAAACTGGAAATTCCCTTACCACAGACAGTATTTCCACAAGGCACTGCGTGGGGACGCCTCCCTGCCAAAGTGGCAGCTCCCAGTGCGCAGCCCTGCCTCCTCTGGGGCTCATCGTAACAGGCCCGTGAGTTCTCTGAAATCCTGTAAGTTCCCTTGAGGACCCCTAACACCACCTCTGGAAACCAGATGGCAACACCCTCCTTCCCAACTCCAGCAGACCCAATGGCTCTTTTTTTATTACAGTTATTATACTTTTATTACATATTCAGTTTGTAATGTCCTCGTTCCTGTACTGAAATAAAATTAAACTCATAGACAATATAACTCTTAATCACTGAGACCATCAAAACACCTGCAGCAAATTTCCCAAATGCCCAGTTGAGAAGCCTTTTGTCAGCTGCCCTGGATGTGGTAGTTGGTCTTAAGAAAAGACAGGCTAGGGCCGGCGCCATGGCTCACTTTGTTAATCCTCTGCCTGCGGTGCCGGCATCCCCTATGGGCGCCGGGTTCTAGTCCCAGTTGTTCCTCTCCCAGTCCAGCTCTCTGCTGTGGCCCGGGAAGGCAGTGGAGGATGGCCCAAGTGCTTGGACCCTGCATCTGCATGGGAGACCAGGAGGAAGCACCTGGCTCCTGGCTTCGGATCGGTGTAGCGGCTGTTTGGGGTGTGAACCAACAGAAGGAAGACCTTTCTCTCTGTCTCTCTCTCTCTCTAACTCTGCCTGTCTAATAATAAAAACGAAAACAGAAAAGACAGGCTGGTGCCAGAGCCTGCATGCTATTTGTTTTTTTCTGTATGAATTGATTTGCGGGACTGGTGTTGTAGCATAGTGTGTTAAGCTGCTGCCTGCAGTGCCGGCACCCACGTGGGCACTGGTTCAAGTCCTGGTTGCTCAGTTCCAATCCAGGTCCCTGCTAATGCGCCTGGAAAAGCAGCAGAAGATGGTCCAAGTGCTTGGCCTCCTGCACTCACGTGGGAGACCTGGAGGAGGCTCCTGGTTCCTGGCTTCGGACTGGCCCAGCCCTGGCTGTTGTAGCCATCTGGGGAGTGAACCAGCAGATGAAAGACCTCCCCTACCGCCTTCTGTAACTTTGCCTTTCAAATAAATAAATCTTTTTTAAAAAAAAAGAATTTATTTGCATTTTTAAAATGACATACATGTTTATGGGATTTAATGCGGCTGAAGATGACAAAGGGCCAATGTCTCTCTCTCCATACTTCTCCCTGTTAAGACAGACCAGCCTGAAGACAAAAGACTAAATATTGAGGCCAGTGCTGTGGTGCAGCAGGTAAAGCCGCCGCCTGTGGTGCTGGCATCCCTTATGGGTACCAGTTCAAGTCCTGGCTTCTCCACCTCTGATCCAGTTCTCTGCTATGGCCTGGGAAAGCAGTAGTAGATGGCCCAAGTCCTTGGGCCCCTACACCCACGTGGGAGACCTGGAAGAATCTCCTGGATCCTGGCTTCGGATCTGCCCAGCTCTGGCTATTGTGTCCATTTGGAGAGTGAACCAGCAGATGGAAGACCTATCTGTCTCTCCCTCTCTCTCTCTGTAACTCTACCCTTCAAATATATAAATAAATCTTTAAAAAAAAACTTTAAAAAGACTAAATACCCCACAATTCTCTCTGTGCATGTTATCTATTATACAAATGTATATATATATATATAAATAACATATATGTGTGTGCATATATATATATATATATATGTATACATACCTACAGCAATCTTAAAATGTGAAAATTCCTAAATAACTTATATCTCCTTTGTTCTTTCAACAAATAACAAGCTCATGGCATGTGTCAAGAACGGGGTTAGGCCTATTATAAACCCTAATACCTTCCGCTGACTGTGTCTTACTAATCTTAGTGCCTAGCTTAAGGTCATGCACATGGACATCCAGCCTTGGAAAGAACTGAGTCAGATTTCTATGGCAGCAGTCCACGGGCAAGAGCAAGAAACCCAAGGCAGGTCAGCACACGGCACTGGAAGTACTTGTCGATTCTCTGGAGGCTGAATTCTATAGATTGACTTGTCCTGGCATAGTAAGAAACAAGAGGTTATTTGTTTCTTGGTTCTGAGTACCCACTATATGCCAAGATGGACACTAGTGACAAAAGCTATGAGCTGGACAGACATCGTCCCTAACTCTGCAACTGGCAGGAGAACCAATAACCAAGCCCACCAGTCATCAGCCATGAGTAGGAGGCAGGAAGGAAACGAGGTTCCAGCACCAGAGACAGAGGTGAGCTGGGCCCCTCTGGACAGGGGGTCAGGGCAGCCCCCACGGAGGAGTTGAGGTGGCAGCTCAAGGGGAGGAGCCCATGGTTTGGGGAAGACACGCTGGACAGAGGGATGGGGTGGAAGCACCGTCGCATGTTCTCCTGGCTGAAAGAAGGCACTGTCACTGACAGAGTGGGGAGGAGCCTGGCATCAGATGAGACTGATGAGGGGGCCAGGTGCTGGGAGCCCAGGGAGTCTGAATTATATACCAGGCCCATGGAAGGCCTCTGCAGGACTTCAAGTAAGACAGCACATGATCCAGTTTTCTTTCTCTTTTTGAGTTTTAATTTTTTAAACTTTCGCATTTGGCTTGGGCCCCTCCCACCCACATGGGAGACCTCGATGAAGTTCCTGGCTCTGGGCTTCAGTCTGGCCCAGCCCTGGCTATTGTGGCCATTTGGAGAGTAAACCAGCAGATGGAAGACCTTTCTCTCTGTCTCTCCCTCTCTCTCTATAACTCTGACTTCCAAATAAATAAATCAATATTTAAAGAAAAAAACTTTTGCATTTGAACTCATTTTAAACATAGGAAAGTTGCAAATCTAGTACAAGGAGTCTCCTTGTGTACCTCCCTGCACCTGTCGTCAAGAGCAGCAGTGGGGACACATCCCAAGCTTGCCCCTGTGGTCCAGGCAGGACATGGGCAGTCTGGCCCATGGTCCTTGCAGACAGAACAGGCAGATTCGGGATGAAGGCTGAGGCAAGATGGGCAGGCATGAGGGGCGGGAACTGTGAGGGGTGGGAACGCCTCCCAGCTCCAGCTGTCAGCAGGGTGGAGGATGTGCTCACTGCAGTGAGTCAGACCAGGGAAGGAAAACGTCTTGAGTGCAAATGCAGGGGCTCAGTATGAACCCCACAAGCCAAAGATGCCCATGACCCAAATAAAGATGTCAAGAAGGTGCTACAATGTCATCCACAGAGGGGAGACTGTGGCCATGGATGGGACGTCCGTCCTGTCACCATGGAGGGTCCAACATGAGAGGAAGTGCTGGGATGTGGGCTTGAGGTTCTCCAGTGTTGAGAAATAGTGCAGGAAGCGGACCCAGCAGAGGTCTGAGCGAGGAAACAGGGGCTGGGAACAGGCAGAAGCGTAGGCTTCCAAGGAGAGCACCTGCAGAAGGAGGGAATGACCACCATGTTGACGGCTGCCGAGAAAGCGCAATGCAGGGGAAAATGAGCTGGGCTTGGCCGTGGGAAGATGTCAGTGGCCACGCTGGGTGCAGCTGCAGCTGGTGCTGATGGGCACAGGCCAGCTGGGGTGGGTTGATGTGAGGGTGGGAGGAGAGGCAGAGAGACTCCCTGTGGCACTTCTTCAGCAAAGGGCTGTGACGTGTGGCAGAGGAATGAGTGGGGGCTTGGCGGCCTGGGGCTCTGTACAGGGCGGGGTGCTGGAGCATAACGGCACGTGGCATAATGTTGGAAGTACAGCAGTGTGCAGAGAGCAAAGCGAAAAGGGAGGCAGCTGAAGGCACCAAGTGGCTGCAAAGGGGAGACCAATGTCCACAGCTCAGGACGAGGGACTGGACACTCCCAGCAGGAGGCACATTTCTGCCATTTTTATAAAGGAAAAACAGAAAGAAAAAGTAGGCAGACACATCCATTTGCAGACTTCACGGGAGGGGATGTTGCTGGCAGTTGGTTTGGTGGGATGGGGATAGAGGAGTAGCCCCTCTGCGGAGGTGTGACAATGGCTAAGAGAAGGTTGCACCAGGAGATGAGGTTCAGACTGGTAGGGACGCCCTCCAGAGAAAGCATCTAGACTCTCCTGGAGCACTGTGACACCAGCTGGACAGATGAGAGTGAAAACGATACTCAGGGGCTGGCATTGTGGTGCAGGGGGGAAGCTGCCGCCCGCAACACCGGCATCTCATATGGGCGATCCAGTTTACTCCACTGGTGATCCGGCTTCCTGCTATTGCACCTGGGAAAGCAGCGGAGAATGGCCCCACTGCTTGGACTCCTGCTACTCACATGGGAGATGTGGATGAAGCTCCTGGTTTCAGCCTGTCCCAACCCTGGAGTGTGAACCAGCACATGGAAGGTCTGTCTCTCTCTCTCTCTAACTCTGACTTTGAAATAAATAAATAAATACTTAATAAAAGAAACCAAAGAAACAAGCAAAAATACTCCGGAAGCCAAGAAATAGTAAAGGCTCAAGTAAGGTGATTAAATATTGTTGAATGAATACATAAGTGAATGAACAAGTGGGCAAGTTATGCACCATGCACACAGCGACCAGAATGAAGCTAAGATAAATTGTACTAAGTAAAAAGGAAAATAAAATCCTTAACACACTGTATAGTTCCGTCTTAACAACAGGCTCCCAAATCTGAAACTACAGGGGCAGAAACAGGTGAACTGTGGCTGGGGTCAGGGAGGGACCTGGAGGGGAACCTATAAAGAGCAGCATTTGGCGTAGCAGTTAAGACACGCTAAGGATGCCCACATCCTAAAAGGAGTGCCTGGGTTCGAGTCTTGACTGCTCCTGATTCCAGCCTCCTGCTAACGCAGACACTGGGAGCAAACAGATGATGGCTTAAGTGGCTGAGTTCCTGCTACCCACTGGCTCCCGCCTCTGGCCTGGCCCAGGCCCACCACTGCAGGCATCTGGGGAGTGAACTAGCAGATGGAAGCTCTATGTCTCAAGAATGAATGACTATGAAAGGATCAACACAGGGAAAAGATTTGTGGGGGTGATGAAAGTGCTCAATGTCTTGACTAAGCTGGTGGTGACAGAATCAGTACATGTGTTAAAATCTCTAGAAATAAATACCGGGGGGTGGGGATCAATTTACAAAATAATCAGTAAAATTATATGAGTTATCATATAACCCTGCAATTCCAACCCAAGTCTCTCCTCACAAGAAACGAAATCATCTATCCACAGTATGACTTGGATGCTATGTTCAGAGCAGCTTCATTTGTTAGTGTGTGGATGCAGAAATAATCAAAGGTACAGCAGCTGCTGAACAAATAAACAAACGGCAGTGCATCCACACAGCAGGTATGGGTCAATAAACACCAAGTACCTGATCCATGCTACAGTGTGGATCAGCCTCAAAAACAATACGGTGAATGAGAGGAGTCAGACACAAAAGACCACACTGCACCACTCTAGTTACACAAAATGTCTAGGAGAGGCAGACACAGAGATTCATGGTTTGGGCAGGGAGCAGGTCTTGCTTGAAAGTAAGCAGGATGGACCGTGTGAAGCAATGGAAATGTCCCCACACCACATGATGGTCATGCTTACATGACTCCCTAAGTTTTCTAAAAATCAGTGAATATATACTCTTAGGAGCTGAGTTTTAAGGTATGTAAATTATACCTTTATAAAACTGTTTAAAAACAGGGCTTAATTACATATCCCTATTTTTTACAAAAATGGAAACTTGACCCCTAGTTCCCAGTACACTCAAACACACACACACACACGCGTGCACATACAAAATCAGTCTCAGGTGAATTATACATACAAATGCAAAGCTTTAAAAGAATCAACATATATGAGACAATATAAATGTTTCATGACCTCAGATGTAGAGAAACTGTTTGACACAAAATGCACTATCCTATCAAGCTTTATATTAGGTTGAACTATATGCCAAACGTTAATATTTGATCATTTTGATTTACAAAAATGGCAATTTCTTGGGGCTGACGTTGTGGCACAGCAGGTAAAGCTGCTGCCTGCAATGCCAACATCCCATACAGATGCTGGTTTGAGTCTCAGCTGCCCCACTTCTGACCCAGCTCCCTGATAATGGCCTGGGAAAAGCAGCAGATGGCCCAAGTACTTGGGCCCTTGCCATCCAAGTAGGAGACCTGGATGAAGCTCCTGGCTCCTGGCTTCATCCTGGCTCAGCCTGGGCCGTTTTGGCCACTTGGGGAGTGACTCAGCAAATGGAAGATCTCTCTCTCTCTCTCTCTTTCCCTATCTTTAACTCTGACTTTCAAATAAATAAATGAATCTTTAAAAATAATAGCAATTTGATGGTAAAAAGATAAGACCAGAGCGGGAGAAGGCATTTGCCTCACATATAACTGACAAAGAGGAAGTAGCCTGAATGTAAAAAAAAAAAATCCTCAAAAATCAGTAAGAAAACAAAACAAGACCATTCAGCAAAACACACACACACACACACACACTAAACTTGAATAGACATTTCTCAAAAGAGCAAACCCAACACTCCACCAGGGAAATGCAAATAGAGAAACACAAATTGAAACACCCAAAAAAACCACACCCACCCATCAGAGTGGCTAAAAGTAAACAGACTAACAAGCGTTGATGAGGCTGTGGATTAACAGAAACACGCAGCTCACTGGTGGGCATACATATTGGGAAAGCCAACTGCAAGACAATTTATTGTCTACTACAGATGCTCATGGTCTATGGCCCAGCAATTCTTCTTCTGGACACCGATTCACGCAATAGAAATGCATGCAAGTACACTCCACAGTACAGTACTTAAGTATTCACAGGAGCTCTGTAGAAAACAAGTACCCATCAAGAGGAGGGCAGGTGGACTGTGATACAGACACTACAGTCAAGCTGCAAAACTGAACAAACTAGAACCATTCACAACAGGACTGAATCTCACACACGTAATACTGAATGACGGGAGCAGCCACTAAAAGAGCACATGCTGCAGATCCCCAATTCAAACACAAGCAAAAGTAGTTTCTGGTGCCCAGTATCAGGGTAGTGGTCTCCTTTAAAGGAGGCAGTGGGTGGGACTGAGGAAGGCTTCTGGGACGTTCTGTTTCAGCTGGGTACCAGCTGTGTGAACGTGCATGTGTAGAATTTATTCATTTTATGGGCACCTCATTGCAAACATTTATTATTATTTACACTTCCAAAATGTCACTATTATTAACATTTTTAAAAGACTAGGGTACTGTTTTAGATCAAAGAAGACCAAAGAAATGTGATAACTAGGGGCCAGCACTGTGGCGTAGCAGACAAAGCCACCACCATGGTGCCAGCATCTCATATGGGAACCAGTTCAAGTCCCAGCGGCTCCACTTCTGATCCAGCTCTCTGCTTATGTGTCTGGGAAAGCAGCAGAAGATGAACCAAGTTCTTGTGTCCCTGAACCCATGTGGGAGACCTGGAAAAAGCTTCTTGCTTTGGCTTGGCCCAGCTCTGGCACTGCAGCCATTTGGGGAATGAACCAGCAAATGGAAGATTTCTCTATGTATGTGTGTGTGTGTGTGTGTGTCTTTCTCTCTGTAACTCTGCCTTTCAAATAAAATAAATAAATCTTTAAAAAAAAAAGATGTGGTAACTAAATGGAATAAATTAATTCTGGGTTTTGGATGAAAATAATAAATGATATTATTGAATAAACGAGGACATTTGTTTGAGAACTATGTATTTGGTTAGAGTATTTTGATAATGTTAAACTCCTTGAAGGTGATCATTTGTTTTGTCTATATAGGAGAATGTCCTTGTTCTCAGAGGACAAATGCTGAAGAATTTAGGAGCACAGGGCCATGATGCCTGTGATGTGCTGCATAATGGTTCAACAGCTCAGCAAACAAAAAAAGAGGCTAGATCTAGACAGACACACACACTTGTGCACAACTCATACAAGGAGAAACGTACGTAGGCTGTAGCTAAAGGATATAACCTGCGTGTGTATGTGTGCATATTATACATTGAGAGACAGAGAGCTATTTTAGCAAGATGTCAACAATTGGTAAGTCTAGGTGAAGTATCCATTTCTATTCTTTAGTATTTCTATCTAGCATTTCTATTCTATTAGTACTCATCCCATTCTTCCAACTTTTCTGTAGGTCTGAAATCTGTCAAAATGAAGTGGGGGGGCAAAAAGCATGCACACATGCACACGCACACACACACCCAAGACAAGTTGTTTAAGGACAGCGACTGTACACACACACACACACACACCCAAGACAAGTTGTTTAAGGACAGTGACTGCACACACACACACACACACCCAAGACAAGTTGTTTAAGGACAGCGACTGCACACACACACACACACCCAAGACAAGTTGTTTAAGGACAGCCACTGCACACACACACACACCCAAGACAAGTTGTTTAAGGACAGCGACTGCACACACACACACACACCCCTAAGATTAAGTTGTTTAAGGACAGCGACTACACACACACACACACACACACCCAAGACAAGTTGTTTAAGGACAGTGACTGCACACACACACACACACACACCTAAGACAAGTTGTTTAAGGACAGCAATTCCACACACAGAAACACACACACACCCAAGACAAGTTGTTTAAGGACAGCAATTCCACACACAGAAACACACACACACACCCAAGACAAGTTGTTTAAGGACAGCGACTGCACACACACAAACACACACACACCCAAGACAAGTTGTTTAAGGACAGCCACTGCGGTAAGAAAGCCAGAAAGAAGAGCAAGGAGGTGACATCACCATCTCACCTCTGGCAGGGAGGGGGCGGGAGGGGCCTGGCTGGTTGATGCAGGGCAGAGTCACTTTGTAACAATCAGAATGCACATTTCTTATGTGGGCTTCTGTACAACCAAAGCTGCAGGCCGAGTGTGAGACTTAAGTTACAATCAGATTCTGAAGAAGGAACATAGCCGGGCCCTCTCGGCTCCTCACTGCCACAGCTTCGCCACCCTCGCTGGCCAGCCCTGGTGTGGTTATGCAATCCTAACACCGCCGTCACTTAGCTGCCCCATGTTCTCACTATTTGGTTGCTATGAAAACACACCTAACTTATACTTCAGACTGATTTATGAAAGGTGATGCAAGATGGTCCTTCTTTATGAAACAAAGTTGTTTTTCAGGAAGCTGTTTTCCCATAAATCACATACAAACACCAAAAAACATTTAAACTCCCATAGGCTTTAGTCCCTCTATCCTCCTGCTACAAAGATAACAGACAAGCCATTTATTGTTACTGCTGCTTGGAATTTAATTCCAATTGAGTTGGTCATTAGATTCACTATTTTTTTTTTAAGATTTATTTATTTATTTGAAAGTCAGAGTTACACAGAGAGAGGAGAGGCAGAGAGAAAGAGAGGTCTTCCATCTGATGATTCACTCTCTAATTGGCTGCAATGGCTGGAGCTGCGCCAATCCGAAGCCAGGAGCTTCTTCCGGGTCTCCCATGCAGGTGCAGGGAGATAGCAAGGACTTGGGCCATCTTCTACTGCTTTCCCAGACGATAGCAGAGAGCTGGATAGGAAGTGGAGCAGCTGGGTCCCGAACCAGCATCGATATGGGATGCCAGCACTTCAGGCCAGGGTGTTAATCCGCTGCACCATAGCGCCAGCCTTCATTAGATTCACTATTAAAGGACTAACAATGCCAGACTTCCAGCTGAGCGCAAATTCTCCCCACAGTCAGGCTGCAGGGACCCTTCACAGCTGACAAGCCGACAACACTACCTGTGTTACACTTCAGTCTGTGGGCTCCAGAGCCTAAACACCTGCTTCAGATCCCAGTCCTCCATGGATAGTCTGTGCAGCCTTAAGTAGTCGCTAAACCTCACCCTGCATGTTTCTCAGTCTGACAGGATACGGGAACATCACCTACCCTACAGCGCTGCTGAGGATAAAATGATTAAATGCCCATAGAGTGCTCACATGAGCACTGATTCCAGCCAATCTGAAAGCTTTATTACTATTATTGTTGTTGTTATTTAGTCAACCACTTGGCTGAAACCATAGAAAAGCTGCTTGTCACCAGTTCGAGACCTGGCTGTTCCACTTCAGATCCAGCTCTCTGCTATAGCTTGGGAAAGCAAGGGAAGATGGCCCAAGTCCTTGGGTCCCTGCACCCGCATGGGAGACCCGGAGGAAGTTCCTGACTCCTGGGTTTGGATCAGCACAGCTCCGGCTGTTGCGGCCAATTGGGGAGTGAACCAGCAGATGGAAGACCTCTCTCTCTCTCTCTCTCCTTCTCTCTGTGTAACTCTTTCAAATAAATAAATAAATCTTAAAAAAAAAAAAAAGAAAAGAAAACCTGCTTGTCAGGGTGGGTGTGCAGTCCAGTGGTTAAGACACACAAGTCCTGGGGCCGGTGCTGTGGTGCAGCGGGGTTAACACCCTGGCCTGAAATGCCAGAATCCCATATGGGCGCCAGTTCTAGTCCTGGCTGCTCCTCTTCCGATCCAGCTCTCTGCTATGGCCTGGGAAAGCAGTAGTAGATGGCCCAAGACCTTGGGCCCCTACACCTGCGTGGGAGACCTGGAAGAAGCTCCTGGTTCCTGGGTTCGGATCAGCACAGCTCCGGCTGTTGCGGCCAATTGGGGAGTGAACCATCAGATGGAAGACCTCTCTCTCTCTCTCTCTCTCTCTCTCTCTCTTTCTCTCTGTCTCTTTCTCTGTGTAACTCTCTGACTTTCGAATAAATAAATAAAGTCTTAAAAAGAGAGACACGCATGTCCCACAACTGAATGCCTGGTTTCAGTTCCTGACTCCACTCCGGACTCCAGCTTCCTGCTATTGCAGACTCTGGGAGGCAGCAGAGACGGCTGAAGTCATCAGGTTCCCGACACTCACGTAGAAAGCCGGGATTGCGTTCCCAGCTCCCGGTTTTAGCCCCAGCCCAGCCTCAGTGTTTGGGGAGTTAATGAGTGAAATCCAGATGCAGAAGGGGGCAGTGAGCAGAGATTCTTGTGTGTCAGAGAAGCCACAGACCTGACAGCTGTCCCAGGCCAGTAAAGTGAGCCAGCAGACCAGAGTCAATAGGCGTGAGCCTCGACAGCTCTAGCACCGACTCTCAGGGTAAAAAGGATGTGGCTGCTGCTTCACTCGGCTTCTAATCCTGGGCAAACTGTCCCCTGTGGCTCAGGGTACACACAGAGTTCTAAGGAAGCCAAGCTGACACAACGTAGCTTCACTACCATCTCGTCCCTGCTGACTTGGCTTCCATATCCACTCCCCTTTTCAATCTTACTTAACTTCCAAATAAAGTCAAGTTGGCACCCAGGCTTCTGCCCAGTGTAACACCACCACGCCTCTTACAAGCCAAACCACACTAAGCCTTTCTCCAAAAGAGGATCCAAAATTCCTTTCTGTTCATTTCCCTTCTTCCTGAGTCCTCGCTCTTTGCTAATCTGTGGGATGAAGAGGTGATCCAGGCTATGGCACGAGGCTGGAGAGGAGGCAGAAGCCTGAGATATGAACTGTGAAGGGACCCTGTTGGCCATGCCAGCTGGAAGCAGAGTGCTTCTGGCAGTCTCCATTAACAGACAGAGAAGGAGAAAGCACTGTTGGGCACACCAAGTAGCAAGAAACAGGCTGATCTGCTCCAACGACAAAGCCACATCTAGTACAGCAGCCACAAGTGGAATCAACACCCAGCTATGGTTATGAGAACCTAGGTCATCCTCCAGGATCCATCTGGCTTCTGCACAGACCACACGTGGGCTGAGTAGACATGCAGTAGGAATGACCACCCTTGCGTCTCCCAAGTCCATCACAGTGGTGCCAAGCATTGCCATCCTCCCAGGAATGAGATACTGTTTTTGTAGGCAGGGGCATCTCCGCGACTTCTTGGTCATTCCTACAGCAATAGCCCTCACTCCAGGGAACCAATATCAGAATTCTGCCAGAAGCTGGGGACACATATTTCATTTGTGCATCCCAGAACTGGAGAAAGAGCCACAATTTAGGTCAATATAACAATACTTACATAACATACAATGTGTCTTAATGTATGGTACTAAGCATTGCATACTAGCAGTTATTCTGAAGTTGACGAGAACGAACGTGGGTGTGATGGACGTGCCGGGTGATGAGGTGTGCTGACTCCAAAGTCAGCCACGCTTGCCTGAGAGCACAGGTGCACACATGCTCAGCCCGCCCTGCGAAGCCTGGGCGCAACAAACCAATGACACACACGCAGAAAGGAAAGGACGTGGAGCAGCTGCAGTCTCGGGGAGTTTTCCTTTCTTCTTCCCTTCTCAGAGAGGCTCCCTTTTCCTGCTTCTCCTCCAGCTGTGTCTCATGATGGCATCAGGCCTCCTGCTTCACCGGTCTGGGTCTGAACGATTCCAAGGTGGCCCAGCCTCTGTGTCCAGTAATCCCCGAGTCAGGATTGGACCTGCTCTCCTCTCATAGACGAGGGCACCGTGTACCTTCCGTACCTCCCAGCAGGCTGGTTTTCAGTCCCCCGACTCCTGGGAGACGGTGTTTCTCACAGCTGTGCCGCAGGGAACTCTGGTCCCCTCCAGCTCCCTCCAGAGCTCACACACAGAGCACACGTCCACACACGTTTTGCATTGAATGCTGTTGACTCACCTCGGCCGTGTTTACCAACTCCGAGCAGACACACGAACACAGAGGGTTACACAGGCTGAGGGGGCGGGGAATATCTGAGTGGAAGGGAACGGATGCGAGGATTCTGGACTGGCACTAGAAGGGAGACAACTCCCATGTGACAGGACGGTGCTCGCAGGAAGAAGTCACCGTGGTCTCACTGCGGGAAAGATGAACAGGGCACACAGGTCTTCACCCCACAAGCCAGGGTTCCTCCTCCGGTCTCCAGGGTATCATCACACCCCATCAACCAGAAAGAAAGCTACCGGTCACTTTCTTCTGTCCCCTCTCCCTTAGCATCAGGCTCTGCCAGGTCACCCTGATGGATCTCTAACCGCTCCCCCACTCCCACTGCCTGCATCTTAGTTTCTCTTGGGTCCTACCAAATCGCTTCCTAAGCAGTCTGTTGGGTTCCAGTCTCTCCTCTTCCAACTTAGTCTCCATGCTGTCACTCAACATATCTTGCTCTAAAGTCTGTACTGGCTGCCCTCTCACCAAAAATATATATTAACAGCAACGACAACTACTACAATCAACACACAGAGAGCAGTTATTGTGCATCGAACCCTGTGCTAGGCACTTTACTTATCCCGTTTAACCCGTGAAAGGTCTAGGAACAGGTATTGTGGCAAACTGCTGCTAACACGCTAAAGCACAAACTTCCCTGGGACAGGCGAAGTTGTCCGCTACCCAGCCTCCAGCTGCCTTTCCCAGCCCATCTCCACATACACCATCAAAGCCTCTTCCCTGGGGAACCTGTGCCTCTTCAAAGACCCTACACATTTCCACATCTGTGTGCCCTTGTGCTGTCTCCTTGCCTTGTTAGGTATTCCACTAATATCCCAATGCTTGTCTTTCCAAGTTCTCCAATTATACTTAAGAATTGCTTTAAGTGTGTGATTTCACACTTGAAAATTAAATTGAACTTTTGCTGGAACAACTGTGCTTATTAACACATCACTTCATGTACATAACTCCAATGACAGCTTCGGTTCCATCTGCAATTGTGGTTCCTGTGCACAGAGCATTTTACTATAGTCAGATGGCTGTTTATGCTCCAGGACAGAGCTCCTGAATCTGCACGTGTTTGAAGAATTTAGGTTGTAGGACAATAAGGACAAAATGATCTCAGACTCTGGTGGTTCCTGGTGGTGGTGTTGTGGATCCTGGCTTTCTTCTTTCGCTTTTAGTTAACCAAGAAATCCTCCGACATGTTCAAAGAAGGAAGGAAGCTACAAAGTGATCGTCTCTGGAACTCTCTTTCACTCTGGGTACCTATAACAAACACTTGGTGAGGTTACTGAAAACAATCATATTTCCTGGTTTCTTCTTAAAAATGACATTCAATTAAACACACATTCAAGAAGTCTACTGAATAAAGATATTGATGCCAAGTTAAATAAAATACAAAAATAAGTCTTTTCCCCTGTTGATTGAATTGTTTTATACTCATGTTGTACTTTTTTTTTTTTAAGAGATTTATTTATTTTATTTGAAAGGCGGAGTTACAGAGAAAAACACAGACAGAATCAGAGAGAGATCTTGCATCCACTGATTCACTCCCCAAATGGCTGCAGCACCTGGGGCTCGGACAGGCTGAAGCCTGGAGTAAGGAGTTTCATGCATGTCTCCCACATCAGTGAAGGGCCATCTTATGCTGCTTTCCCAGGCATATTAGCAGGGAGCTGGGTCTGAAGCGGAGCAGCCAGGACTCAAACCTGCACCCCTATGGGATGCCAGAGTTGTAGGTGGAGGATTAACCCACCACACTTCAACACCAGCCCCTCGCGTTGCACTTTTCACTTCTGTCTCCTCCAGGAGAGACAGCTGAGTCATGTAGTAAAGGCAGCGCTCACATGTTGTGTGGTGCGCAGTCGGGGGCAAACAGCCGCCCAAAACTTCAGGATGGAAAAGATGGCGAAAGATAAAGCAGGAAACCAGAGCCGGAGAGCAGAGTCATACACAGAGCATTAAAGACCAGTGGCATCCCAAGACTCCCCGAGAACACCAGATTCTAGAACAAAGCTAAGTCGGGGAGTGAGCTTACTCTGGGGTAAGAAAGCCATTCCTTGCTCATAACTTTGGTTCTATTCTCACTTTTTCCTTCTAAAAAGCTGTCTATTTTCTAAAATTTTAGATCTACTGCCAAACTGAAGGAATACCTCTGATGGCAACAGCATGTAAATAAATACTGGAGCAAATGCCATCTTTATAAACTATGATTTTATTGCCAATGCTAGTACTCAGAAAAAAGTCCATAATTCATGGGCTTAAAAGTTTCTCTTTTTAACCTGAATTTGTTTTTGTTTATCTGAATTTTATTTTAAAAAAGAAAAAGGAAAAATATACATACGACTCCTACCTCCACGATTGTTTGATTACGTTATTTCTAAGTAAAATTATCAAGATACTTTGCCTTTTTATTTCTTCCTGAGAAATCCATTTTACACCATGACCTTAACCCTAATTCTTTAAAACAGGATTTAATTTTAGATAAATTCCAGACAATCAACCCTCAAAGACTGGCTGAACTGAATTTCCTAGTGACCAGGACCTACAAATGTTCATTATTTGAAATAATGGGAACAAAGCAATGGTGTTTATTTTAGAGTGTAACACAACGCACAAAAACCCTGGCTAACCTAAAGCAGACCAAGGCTGAGACGGAGGCCCGACCGCCTCCTGGGGCCCTCTGCGCTCCAGCAGTGTTTCTGACAATGTCGGCCGTGACTTTCCCCACAATACATGCTTTTTCTCAACAACTCCATTTGGTCTGCTAACTTCCCAACTGCATGACTTTGAGTCTTCTCTGTTTCAGGATTCCTCCCTTTTATAAAACAGAACTAAAAACATTAAAACTCTGCCCCACAGGGTTGCTCTGAGAATCTCACAATTGGTAATATGTACACATAAAGCATCATTATAAGACAAAGGCATAAGTGTGCCACTGGAACAAAATTTTTAATTTAATTTCCTAATTTTATAATAAAGTCTTCATGAAGTCTTACTCTTTGCCATGGCATTTCTGAGCATTGCAAAATCAAGTACTTGGAATTAACTGTGTCGCTAAATATCTCTGTGACCTTTTGTGACCTTCAGCAGAGCACTGAAGGTCCATGGACTTCTGTTTCTTAGTCTTTTATTGCTTTTTCTTTTTTAAGATTTTTACTTATTTATTTGAAAGGCAGAGTTACTGAGAAAGAAGGAGAGACAGGAAAGAGATCTCCCATCCACTGGTTCACTCCCCAAATGGCCACAATGATAGAGGGTAGGCCAGGCCAAAGGCAAGATCCAGGAGCTTCTTCCAGGTCTCCCATGTGGGCCATCCTCCACTGCTTTCCCAGATGTATTAACAGGGAACTGGATAGGAAGTGGAGCAGCTGGACTTGAACTGGAACCCACATGGGATGCCAGCACTTCAGGCTGCAGTTTAATTTGCTGTGCCACAGCAGCAATCCCGTTTTTTGTTTTTTGAAAGATCTATTTATTTGAAAGGCAGAGTGACAGAGAGATGGAGAGAGATAGAGACAGGAGAGAGATCTTCCATCTGTGGTTCAAACTCCACATGCCTGCAATAGCAGGTGCTGGGTCAGACCAAAAGCAAGAGCCAGGAACCCCTTTGGGGGTGGCAGGAACCCAAGTACTTGGTCCATCACCCATTGCCTCCCAGGCCCCTTATCAAGAAGCTGGATTGGAAGCACGGAGTAGATGGGGCTTGAACAGGCAGTTCAATATGAAATGCAAGCATCCCAAGCAGTGGCTTAACCTGTTGCACCACAATGCCCACCCTGCTGTTGTATTTTTTCATTCATTTATTTGAAAGGCAGAGAGGATAAAAGATAAACACAGAGAGATTTTCCACACACAGGTTCACTACCCAAATGCCCCACAACAGCCAGGGCTGGGCCAGGCTTAAGTCAGGAGCCCAAAATTCAACTCAGGTCTCCCATGTGGGTGGCAGGGACTAAACTACTTGAGCCATTGCCTGCTGCCTCCAAGGGTGTGTGTCAGCAGAAGATGGAATCCGGATTAGAGCTGGGACTGAATCCAGGAGGCACTCCAACACGGGATGAAGGGATCCCACGTGGCATCGTAACTGCTGTGCCAAACACCCATTCTTCTTCCTTTTAAAAAAGAAATTTAGGGGCAGTGCTGTGGCATAGCAGGTAAAGCCGCCGCCTACAGTGCCGGCATCCTATATGGTTGCTGGTTCAAGTCCCAGCTGCTCCACTTCCAATCTAGCTCTCTGCTATGGCCTGGGCAAGCAGTGGAAGATGGCCCAGGTCCTTGGGTCCCTGCACCCACATGGGAGACCTAGAGGAGGCTCCTGGCTCCTGGCTTCAGATCAGCTCAGCCAACTAGGGAGTGAACCAGTGGATGGAAGACCTCTTTCTCTCTCTCTCTCTCTCTCTCTCTCTCTCTCTGCCTCTCATTCTCTCTGAATTTCAAATAAATAAAATAAATCTTAAAAAAAAGAAATTTAAACTCATTACTCACTACTAGTTGAACAATACCCTATACCTTGTGCGGTTGTGTGAATGCAGCCTGTTGAAATCCTTGCTTAGTATATACTAAGTTGATCTTCAGTTTATGAAGGTAATTGAAAATGAAACTTGATAAAGGGCGGGATGGGAGAGGGAGAGGGGAGGGCCACGGGAGGGAGGGAGGTTGGGGGGGGGGAGCCACACAATACAAAAATTGCACTTTGTAAATTCACATTTATGAAATAAAAAAGAAAAAATAAAAACACTCATTACTTTTACTAATTCTAAAATGCTATGATTTATAAAACATAAAATAAAATCCCGTGACTTGGAAGGTACCATTCTTGTCAAAGATGCTGACAAATAAATGGCAAAGGGAATCCCAGACAGTGTTCCCAAATAGCAAGATGTTCATTCTAGACACCGGACTCCCTGGTTGTAAATCTATGGAACCCAATCATTTAAAATCAAGTTACCAAGGGAACCACAATTTAATATCAACAAACATATTGCATTTAATCTTGAAAACAGAGGTTTACTGCCACTTAAATGTAAATCAGTTTTATCTTTGGATACACACAAACCCCACGGTAGAGGCTGATCTATCTTAGGAGAAATGCGGCAAGAGACTACCACTTTTGAACCGTTACACATGTAAAGACCATCTCTAAGTGGAGGGACTGCATCGAAATCCTACTGATTTCCCAGGACGCAGCTCTGAGGCCACACCAAGGTTCAGGCCAGCCAGAAGGACTCTCCACATGCTTCTGTTGCCCCCGGAACAATAAATCTTTCCCCAAACAAACATTCCACTTCCCAGTCTCGAGGCATTTGGGTGCTGGCTCCCCTCTCTGATTGTAAATTCTCTGAGAGATGAGGCTGTGCTGGCTCTGTGCAGCTCATGAAGCAGACATGCAATAAATATTTATCAGCATCAGCTCACGTAAATCAATATCATCTTCTTAGTTAACTGGAGTATGAGCTAATTACCAAAGCTTCGTAACCAACTCTTTGGATGCAGTCCTGAAATGGGAGAGCCTGGCACCATTCACAGATCCTTGAAAACATCCAACGTGAGGCAGAAGGAAAATAAAAATAAAAATAAAAAATAAAGTGGCTACCAAGAAAAAAATTAAAGCCTAGGTAAGAATGTGCAGTTTGATTTCTGTTTTAATTCAGGAGGAGGGTTGGTACAATGGGTTAAGCGGCCACTTGGGAAGCCTGCGTCCCTCATCAGAGTGCCTAGTTCAAGTCCGGGCTACTCTACGTTTGATTCGGTTTCTTGCTAATGCTTCCTGGGCAGCAGATGATGGTTCAAGTGCTTGGGCCTCTGCCACCCACGTGAGTGACTCAGATGCTGAGTTCCTGGATCCTGCCTTTGGCATGGCCTAGTCTCAACTGCTGTGGACATTTGAGGAGGGAACCAGTGGATGGAAGACCTCTCTCTCTGTCTCTCTGTCTGTTACACTGCCATTCAAGTAGACTAAAAAGTATTTATTTATTTGAAAGTCAGAGTTATATAGAGAGGGAGAGAAGGGGAGGGGAGAAAGAGAGACAGAGAGAGAGATCGAGAGAGAGATCTTCCATTCACTGGTTCACTCCCCAAATGCCCACAATGGTGGGGGTGGGCCAGGCCCAAGCCAGGATCCAGGAGCTCCTTCCAGGTATCACACATGGTTGCAGGGGCCTAAGCACTTGGGCCATCTTCCAATGCTTTCCCAGGCACACTGGCAGGCAGCTGGATCAGAATTGGAGTAGCCAAGTCTCTAACTGGCGCTCATATGGGATGCTGGCATTTCAGGCAGCAGCTTTACCTGCTATGCCATAATGCTGGCCCTTAGATAAACTTTTATTTACTTATTTATTTACTTATTTGTGTATGTATATATTTTAAAGAGGAGCCAAATGTTGCCTCCCAGTTTTATTCATCCAATCAAAAAGGCAAGAAAATCTCAGATAATAACTAGCTTTGAAAATCCTTATGAATTTGCAATTCATATTAATGACCAAGAACCTGAGACTAAGTTTTAAACACTTGTCCAAGGTCACACTTAGCTCTAAACCACAGAACATGCAGATTGCCCCAAAACCCCAAGTTTCTATTAGCGGATATATTTTGTGCAGACTCGTGTGTGAGCACAGCTATGATTCTCATAGGAGCTTGGGAAATAAGGAAACACTGTGTTGGCCAACAGACCTGTGTTCTAAGCATAAACATATGAATGAAGACGCCAACAACATTTCCTCTCACCCAGGAGGAATGGTGAGTGTTAAACCAGTAGTTAGTTCCAAAGCAGTGTCAGCTGTGTACGCTTCACAAACACATACACAGGCTGTCTCATGGCCCTGAATTAAAATCTATTAACTCTACCAGAGTTGACTCCCTAAGAATTCCATCTAAAATCGAGATTTTTTTCCACAGACATCACTTCTCAACATAACATTTCTCTCCAGTTAACAACTAAGGTATTTGTACATGTATTACAATGCTATTACACTAAAAACAAAACAAAAAAAGCCCTTCCTCCTTGAGGGGCAACTAGCTTGACAAAGGGGATTCTTCTGCCACCAGCTGGCTTCCATGTGGCCCCTCGGACACCCTGCCATTCGTTCAGTCCAGAAAGCTGATGGCTTTGGTCCCTTCGACAACATTTACACGGCTTTGGTCTCATTAAACCAAAGGGCTCCTTCTGGCTGAAGGTTTTGCTGCAACAGCAGCTGGGTGATCACCGTGCTGTCCCTGCCCCCACCTCCCTGTGGCCACTTTGCGCTCTCTGTTCCCAGCACAGCACGCACGTCGGTTCCAGTACACGCAGTGAGTGCAGTTTTCCCCCGCAGGAAGGATAAGCACTCCCTGAGGATCACTTTTCATCCTGGGCCAGACTACAGGAGGCAGGAGCAGAGTGTCAGAGCTGAGAGGAGCTGGATGGCGCAGGTTAGGGGACGCGGGGAGGATCCTGTGTGGGCTCTCCCAGCCTGGACGGCAGGTGGGTCTAGCCGAGGCTGACGTGCCGGGGCCACAGGTGAGAGGCCCCTGCTGAGGCAACCTGCTACTCACAGACCTCCCTCACAGTGTCTGAAAATGGAAGGGTAAATTCCAAGAAGATTACACGAGAAAAAAAATCAAAGGTCTTGGTTTGTGGATGAACTCTGCTCCCCCGCACGGCCGCCGCTGCTGTGTTACTGCAGACGCGCCCCAGCCCTTGCTTCCCAGCAGCAGTGAGGCCTCTGGCGCACAGCGGCTCTTGGTCTTCTCACCAGGGCCTCGCCCTGACCCACTTGGGACATGTCACGCACCCCCTCAGTCCCACAGGAGGACCCAGTTTCTCGGCTATGCTCACCCTGGACAAAGCAGGTCTGTGCCTGGGAAGAATGCCAGGGAGTGATCTCTTCCCTGGTGTCTGGTCTCTGTCACTGGGGCGGGGAATGGCGGAGGATGGAAATATCTGATCATCAGAAATTGCCAGACAGACATCAGAGAAATTTAATTCATCATTAATACTATTTTAAAGTCCTATTTGTAGTGCTGTGTTAAAATTAGAGAACGCCACCAACATTAAGATGAGGTCTGTTAAAGTGACAGCACACAGTGTCCAAATGTCAATCGTTCTTTGTTTGACGGTGGAAAACCACCCCAAGGTAGCTCCATGTGGTTCCAGGGGAAAACAGCGATTTAGTCCTCTGCCATCTTCTCCTCCTTCTCTGGTTTACGTAACTTCTCTTTGTTCAAAAAATGTTAGTACAAAGTCAAGATGGTGTTTCTTGTGCAAACTGATCCATGCAAACCCACCTCAGAATAGCACAACTCCACAGCTCCTGCGCTGAACCAAAGGGTGGGGGCGGGGTGAGAAAAAGCGCCAGCGTACCTGCAAGAAGGGCTCAGACTGGCGCCTCATTCCACTTCCAGAGTGAGGGCGAGATGGGGGGGTGGCGACAGAGAACACAGATGGCATCAACTGCTGGCCCTCCCCTCGTGGCCGGCGTCTGCCCCTCCCAGAAGACGGTGCAAACACATGCCGCCACTCACCACGCTCGCCCAGCATGTAGCTCAGTGTCTCACACACAGCAGGTGCTCAGTAGAGGGCTGGTTTGGATGGTGTGACAGCTGAGCTCCGGCAGAGGCATCTAGTGGGGCTACTCTCATCTCCCAACCACGTCTAATCCTGAGGTCTCAAGGAAACTCCTGGATGAGGCCTCTGGTCACTCACTGGAGAAGTCTCAATAATGTTCCCATCAAAAAACCAAACCAAAACAAACAAACAAACAAAAAAACCTCCTAGTCTCCAGATCTCAACTTAAAACCCAAGCAAATGAACAGAGTTCTGAGGGCATCAGGACTTGAAATGGTCAAGGATTACAGATGATTTCAATCAGGAAACAGTCATCCTTGGTCAGAAAGTTTCACATCCACGGACACACAGGTCGCTGCTAGAAAGCACGTGGCTCCCAGCAGCTCACCCAGAAGGCATCTCACAGACCAGAGTTTCAGGAGGAGCCACTGCCCAGCTTCCTGCCTGCCGCCTGCCCACGAATCTGCTGCAAAGGGCCTTCTCCACCTCCTTCCACAGACATGCAGTACCTAGCCTGGAACCCCACGCAATGAGGAAGACAAGTCAGGAGGGGCAACACACACCCCCAGCTGGCCACACGTGCCCAGGCCAGGCGCTCACCACTGCAACTGATTCAGCTCCCACACAGCTTCCCGGGTCAGAGCAGTTACAAGACAGACGTGGGGGACACTTTCTGCCAGGTCATCCTCAAACACAGTCCCTGGGGCGTCAACCTCAGTCTCCACTTCTCAGCCAACACCAGATGAGAACAGATTTTTCTTCTGACTACAAAGCAGAACAAACTAGGGACCACCTGAGTACGAGACAGTTGGGTAAAGTCCCCTCACTCGCCCGATCCAGCTCTTCCAGTGACATGTATCTGTGGTCCCTTTTCCACGAGAACCAGCAGGTGACAAAGACCTTCTTTCAGTTTATGTTGGATATATTGTTCAATTTAGGCTACTTAAAAAAAAAAAAAAGATTTCACTAGGCTAATCCTCCGCCTTGCGGCGCCGGCACACCGGGTTCTAGTCCCGGTGGGGGCACCGGTCCTGTCCCGGATGCTCCTCTTCCAGGCCAGCTCTCTGCTGTGGCCAGGGAGTGCAGTGGAGGATGGCCCAAGTACTTGGGCCCTGCACCCCATGGGAGACCAGGAGAAGCACCTGGCTCCTGCCATCGGATCAGCGCGGTGCGCCGGCCGCAGCGCGCCAACCGCGGCGGCCATTGGAGGGTGAACCAACGGCAAAGGAAGACCTTTCTCTCTGTCTCTCTCTCTCACTGTCCACTCTGCCTGTTAAAAAAAAAAAAAAAAAAAAAAAAAAGATTTGTTAAAAAAAAGAGATTTATTTATTTGAAAGGCAGAGTAACAGAGACAGGGAGTAACAGGGAGAGAGAGATTTTCCACCTGCTGGCTCACTCCCTAAAAGGCCACAATGTCCAGGTCTGGTTCAGGCCAAAGCCAGAGCCAGGAACTCCACCTTGATCTCCAGCATGGATGGCAGGGGCCCAGGTACTTGGTACATCAGCAGGGAACTGGATCAGATGTCGTGAGCTGTGGCTTAACCCACTATGCCACAACACCAGCCGCCACTGTGTCCTTTGTTAATGCAAAGGAAAGTACAGATCTATAGTACTTGTGTTGCTCACTGAGGAGTAAGAGCCAGGCTAGATGGCCTGGAGATCAGAAGATTGGTTAATACAAGAGGACTGATCAAATACATAAAATAAAAATAAAGATGACAGGGGCCATTTGTTACTCTTACTGTAGGAAAAAAGAGGCAAAGCCAGGGAAAGGGGGAAACTTAAATGACCACATGGTCTAGGTTGCGTTGTGGTTTCTATAGCTGGCTGGGTGGAAGAGTGGGTGGATGAATGATTGACAGACACAGAGCTATAAATGTGTGTGTGCATTCAGGCCTGTGAGTACAGATATGCATGTGTGTAGCAAAGTACACACATACTAACTGCATCCATTGAGAAGGTCTATCATGGCGGCACCATACCTGCACCATGGCGGCAGGAGCAATGAGCACACTTAGTGCCCAGATCCTGGTTTCTAAAAACTGTTCTCCACTAAAAGGAGTCAGGGCTTCTAGGAGAGCTGGTTCTAGCAGACCCTGAAGGTGTTGTGCCAAAAAGTAAAGAAGTGTTCAAAGTGATGTGGATGCATCGGAAGAACACAGAGGTCAGCTTGAAGGGGCTCCCACTGCCCAAATCTGGGACAACCTGGGCAGCAACGCAAACAGTGATTACAACAGATTACAACCCAATGAATAAAATAGGAATCTATGAGTCTACTGATAAGAAGAAGGAAGGAAAGAAAACTGCTCTTTACAGTGGGATACAACAAACAAATGTAAAAGGCAGTGGAGGATGGCCCAAGTGCTTGGGCCCTGCACCCGCATGGGAGACCAGGAGAAGCACCTGACTCCTGGCTGCGGATCAGCACAGTGTGCCGGCCACAGCGGCCATTGGAGGGTGAACCAACGGAAAAAGGAAGACCTTTCTCTCTGTATCTCACTCTCTACTCTGCCTGTCAAAAAAAAAAAAAAAAATCAACTTTTGGCCAGCGTCCTACTAATAGATTCCGGCAGGCATCATCAAAGGATGCTAAGGGGCCGGTGCTGTGGCCCAGTAGGTAAAAAGCTGTTGCATGCAGCACCAGCATCCTATATGGGCACTGGTTTGAGTCCTGGCTGCTCCTCTTCCGATCTAACTCTCTGCTATGGCATAGGAAACCAGTGGAAGATGACCCAAGTACTTGGGCCCCTGCACCTGCATGGGAGACCTGGAAGAAGCTCCTGGCTCCTGGCTTCAGATGGGCTGAGCCCCAGCTGTTGTGGCCATTTAGGGAGTGAATCAATGGATGGAAACTCTCTCTGTGTGTCTCTCCCTCTCTCTGTAACTGTAACTTTCAAATAAATAAATAAATATTTTTTTTAAAAAAAAAAGGATGCTAAAACTAGCAGGTGAAAGTGTAATGAGAAATAGGATATTTACATAGTCTCAAAAGTCTCCTTACAAAATGCTTATTATTTATTTGAAAGTCAGAGTTACAGAGAAAGAGGGAGAAAGAGAGAGAGAGATCATCCATCCACTGGTTCACTCCCTAAATGGCCACAATGGCCAGGGCTGAGCCATGCTGAAGAGCTTCATCTGGGACCCCAGGTGGGTGGCACGGGCCCAAGTACTTGGGCCATTTTTGCTGCTTTTCTCAGGTCATTAGCAGAGATCTGGATCTGAAGTACAGCAGTCAGGACATGAACCGGTGCCCATATGGGATGCCAGCATTGCAGCGGGCGGCTTTAGCCACTCTGTCACAAGGCCAAGCTTGCTTATCAGTTTTTAATTGATAATTATAAAATACCATTTGGAGACTGAACCAGGGGGTGGAATACTGTCCCTCCTTCCCTCCCTCCCTTTCTCTGCCTTTCAAATAAATAAATCTTAAACAATAAAGTAAAATGCTAACTAGTTGATAGTACACTGAAGAAATTGAGTAGATGCCCCCCACCCCCAACCAGGTGATCAGAGTTAGCATCTGTCAAAAGGGCATGAGTGAAAACCATGCACCTTCCTGTCGGGGGACACCCAGGATGTGGGTCTCCCTCACCTTCTGCAGTGCACAGAAATGCATAACCTGAACCCAGCCGTGACAGAAACAAGGGACAAGGGACGGTCCACAAAACAACTGGCTTGCTTCCTGCAAAAATGTCAAGGTCATGGAAGACAAAGAGGAAGGAGCTGCTGCAGACTGCAGGAGACTAAAGAGCTGGGACAACAGCTCTAGGAAACTAACACACATCAAGTATACAGCAGGGCCTCTTCTGCACAACCGAAACAGCTCTGAGCCTGTTACCTGAGTGTGCGACCAACGTAACTCACCCCTGCGTCAGCTACATGACTGACTTCGCACCTTAAGTCCTGTGCTGTGATTTCTAAATTACTGATAACCTACTACGTGAATGGAACAGTCGAGAGATTCTGACATGTCACCCACAAACTACAATAAAAATGTCTTGGCATAAGGGCCAAAATAAGGAATAAACATGGTATTTAACAGGCACACATTTCCAGCCCTGAGTAATACCATGTATGTAAACACGAATCTATCTGCTGAAAGTGGTGAGGTGGGCCATCAGGCAGTCTTTCCAAAACACGTTTGGATTCGGGAATTGGCAACGGTTAAGTTATGCAGCACTGTCACAGTTGTGTGTGTGTTATTTTAATTCAGTCAGGGAAACAAAATAATATTGATCTTTGAGAAGGGCTCTCGACGGGAACAGCAGTTGGCATTCATCCCCGTGCACTTGCCCTTCATCTGGAGCACTTCCCGTGCGAGCCCCCGTCTATTTATAGCGGCCGGGCACATGTCACTACAATGGCTGATTGTGCTGTGCAGCTGTGCGCATGTATCCAGAAGGACAGCAATGGACAGTCTGCACTTTGATGTTTCCCTTTTCTGGAGATTTAAAATAACATTTAAAAAACTGCCAGCCAGCAAGGTCACAAAATATTTTTGGATGGCACAGGGAATGATTGCAAAGCTGCAGTTCAGATCAGCTGCGGAGGGCTGGGGCGCAGCCAGCAGGCCCAGCTGCACAGTGTCCTGCCAATGCCAACTTCAAAAGCTCCTTGCTATGGAGAGCTCACAAATGACTCTTTCTGGGGAACAAAACAGTGTTTTAGAAATTTTCAAGGGTCTCCCCTAGCTGGGGGTGCCAAAAGAAGACAGAGTTTCCCTGGCCATGTAGTTCCGTCTGTAACCCCACCCCCATGGTCTCTTGCTGCCCCCATCCCATCCCATGAACCCCTGCCCATCCTTGCGAAATTCTCTCAAGGCATTCTCACTGCCATGCTACCTGTTTTCATAACATATGAGTTGATTTTTTGACCCTACTCCTTTTGTGACCCACAAAAGCAGGGCTTGGGGTCTGTTCCCCCTCCGACAGGTGCATCTACAGAGCCAAGAATGCTGCCTATCACATGATCTTTACTGAGTGTATACTTGTGGAATTGAATAGTTAACACGGCACAGACAATGGCATCAGGAAACACGTGGGAATATTGATGATGAGACTAGATTCGGAATTCTATGTGACCCTTCCTGATCCCTAGCAAAAGTTTGAGTTTTGTTTACATATTTACACTAAGCAAAAATGGACATGGATTAAGAAAAACCTGGTTTCCTCAAAGCACTGTAAAATGTAAAAACTAAGACCTAGAGTACTCAATTCCAAAATAACAGACATCCAACTCATATCCTTAAAACTGCAGACTGCTGCCTGTACCTCTGACAAAGCTTCACGCCGGAAACTTAGACACAGGAAGCACCCACACCAGTGACAAAGCACAGCTCTAACTAGATGACCGTTTTAAAAGTTGTCAAATTATGAGAAAGAATCCTGCCTGGGGTGTGTGTGTGTGCAGCAGGTAAGACACACACCCCCATCAAATCGCCTGGGTTTGGGTCCCGGCTCTGCTTCCTATCCCAGTTTCCTGCTAAGGCACACCCTGGGAGGCAGCAGCTGAGGGTTCAAGTCCCTGGGTGCCTGCCACCCATGTGGGAGATTGGACGGAGTTCCCGACTGCTGGCTTCGTCCTGGACCATCCCTAGCTGTTGCCAGCAGATGGAAGTTCTCCCTCTCTTCCAAATAAAAATAAATTAATTTTTAAAAAATCCTGTCTGATGCATAACTCTGAAGATTTTAGTTTTCTCAGAGTTTTACACCAGTGAATCATGAAACTATAATTAGTTTTGAAAATGAAATTCAACAGTATACCCAAATCTCAAAACCTCTGGAAGGACAGAAGAAGGCAGAAAGCGGGGCCCAGCCCAAGGGGAGGGGCCACAAAGCAGAGAGAGGCTGTAGGCAGGTGGGCAGGAGGTCCAGGGGGCTACTGTAGCAGACTCCACAGAGTCACTCTCCCACACACTAAAGGGACAGCCAGGCCTCAGAAAGCTGGTCCTATTCAGCACCAGTCACAAGTGAAGAGGACTGTT